>NC_139766.1:9555026-10127929 GCF_965231275.1 Zosterops lateralis | reverse complement strand
AGTTGCAAGAGTTTTCTCTTCTTTATTTCTGTACAAGTGACAAGGCTGCCCTGAACAGGATCATTACCTTTTCAGTTAATAGAACACTCAATAGACAGTAGTAAAAATATGACTGTGACTAGCACAAAGCTGGGATCTTTGTCTTTGGCTAGTACTTAGCTGTTTACTAATAGTGTACATGCATTTGCATTAACACAGTGCCAACAGCTTCACTGCATTTCAACACCCTGTTGCTTTAGGAGTGGAGGAAGCCCAAGATAACCGCCTTAACATCTGGTGAGCTAAAGAAATGGGACAGAGAATAAAAGCATAAAATAACTGTACTGGTAGACAGAGAAGGGACGGAGAGGAAGGTTAAGCTCATCCAGTTGCGTGTTGAGGAGTGCAGTGTTGTCAATCCAACAGCTGCTGCTCCATGGAACCCCTACTGAGATTAGCAAATTCTACTGCCTATACTCCTTTAATTGGCTACCTAGGAACCCTAGGATGTCAGGGTTCTCAGGTAATTCAAAATTAGACAGCATCAATCCACCCCCCAGAGATGAAGGGAGCTGCCCAAGAAGCCCTTGGTTAAAGTGAGAAAATTGCCCACATATGATTTTGCTCCAGATTATGGCCTGGACTGGGCTGCTGCCAGAAATCCTTCACATTCAATCTGTTTAGGACATTACCACCCCTTTCTGATGTAAGGTTTTGTACAACGCTGTCTGCCTCAGGAAGCTACTTAGATATACTCCCCTAAGAAGAAGCATTTTAGAAAATTTGCTTTTAAAATATTAGATTATAAAAGTGTTAACTTTCCGTATGATATGGCACAGCTTTGTTGATTAAAAAACAACTTAAACTCTTATTTGGTATATCTAAATGCAAGCACAGCTATTACAGCCTTCTCTAGCAGGTGAGAACTACTTCTGGTTAAATGCAATCCATATGCAGCAGAAAGTTTACTATCACACGGCTCCCCTGATGATTAGAACTTTTCCTGATTACCTGGAACAAGGAGTCTTCTTCTTCTGACCATCCTAGTGAAGGAGCCTCTCTGAGGACAATATTCCCATTAATGTTATACTCCTGTCTACAGGTCTGCATCTCTCTTTTATCTTCCCTTGCAAACAAGGAAGAACAAACTTGTATTTTCTCTACTTTGTAACATTCAAAATTTGGATGAAAAAAAACTTGAAAGAAGCAAATCACTGCCTCATTCAAGCTCACAGGCCTATATACTCCTAAGTATGCCAACATCCACATAAATGGAGTGTGGAAATGGTGAATCACAACTGTTGTAGTATGTGAATTAGCTAGATGTGACATGGCATATCCTTTTGCTAGCACCTTTATTACTTTTCTATGGTTGAAACATCAACTTCTTAAAAAAAGTTATGCACCATGGATACAGTTATTTATTTCCACCTCCACAAAAGTTACAAGTTTCAAATCTGCCCTCACCGTTTCACATTCTATTTTAAATAGCAAAACATAACTCTGATACTGGAGTTTCCATTTATTTATAAAACTGCTAAACTGGTCATCATGATTCCCTTCCTTCACTCTCTTCCTCTAAAAACTGAAAAAAAAAAAAAAAAAAAAAGGAATTACAAAAGAGCTTTCAGAGCTCAAAAACCCACAGAGGCATTACAGCATGTTTCTTTTCCACTGCCTGGGAAGTCACTGTTCCAACTGTCACAACAGACATCGTCCCTTAGTGTCAGCACGGCAAAATCCACACTGTCCCACCTGCCAGAAATTAAGGAAATGTGAAATCAGGTCAGAAGAAGATTGGGTGGTAGACTAGATAAAACATAAGTCCTCCAGGAAATACAGAATGATCAGCCTGCACCTCACCTGCCCAGGGTTGAGCCCCATTCCTTACAAACCCACTGCCACCTTCCCACAGCACCAGCAGGGAAATGTCTGCTTTGATTTCTGTAATTGCTGCCTTGGTGCTGCTTAGCAATTCCTCTCCTTTGGTAGGAGGGCAATCATTCTCATTAGATGTCAGAGTGCGACAAGCAGAGCGCTTTTGTTTGGAGTGCAGTGCAGAATGATGATTTCGAGTCTGAGAGCTGGGGAGAGCACTCCTCCCTTTGGAAATTAACAACTGACAGATGTTAGAACATCATTAAACATATACAAAGGCTCAGGGCCTCCTTGCAAAGTTCACTGTTCTATTCAATATTGGCTAATTCCAGGAGGAATTGCTTGCTGCAGCACAGGTAACTCAAACTTATCTCGTAGCACAGTGCTGGACTGAAAACCAAGGTGCCAGTGACAACCTTCCAGGAGCATTGGCCAATTAATCTCAGCAGCAGAGACTTTTAAATGTCATCCAAATCTCATCTGTGGGGCATGCCAAAAATATTTCGTACTTTTCACAAGCTAACTCTGCTTTATACCCAGGTCTATCTTTCTCATGAGATCAAAGGAGTTCTGTCTTTATGCCTTGTGAAACAAGCAATTATTAATCCTGTGTGAAACTTTATTGACATCTCAGTGTTGAGAATGAGAATGAGGTTCTTGCACCAAGTTTCAGCCACAGAGATGATTGAAGTGTCTAGTTTGGTCTTCTCTACATCGAATGAGCCTAGCAAAAGATGAACTCTGGGTCTAGAAAAAGGGATGATTGCTCACACAAGAAATTTCAGATAACTGCAATAGTACCTGTAACTTTGGAAATGAAAAGCAGGAAAGGACAGTACTTAGACAGAATTCCCATTTGTGGGGGTACAAAGGGTGACTGAGAAAAAGACTGGGCAAGAAAAAATTAAGGAGAATAGACTCGGACAAGATATATAAGGAAAACTGGACCTAACCTTATCAGAGGCTAAGATACAGGAACAGGGAGAGGAGGCTGCTGACCAGAGGATACATCCTGGGATGTCAAAGTTCATCTCTTTTTCTTCCATTGGTAAATGCCTCTGCAGCCCTTGGCAAAGTTTTACCTCACCCTTCACACTCTGGGATGTGAGGGGTGAAGCTGCAGTGGCCACAGGGCTGCCCAAGGCTGCCACTCTTGTTCCTCCACCCCTGAACTCATGAAACTACCACCCCAGGAACCTGACACTTCTGCACATGCAGCCACAGCAGCAGCTTGTTTTAGAAGCCTTGTGTCCTTGCACACAAAGTAGGGAAAAATTGTGTTATTGTGCTCCCTTACTTCATTGTGCACGACAACTTCCATGAAACCAGGGGTTACTATTAAAGACAGAAGAGCGAAAATTCAAACATAGTCATTAAAACTATGGAAAAAGTTCTAGAGAAGGATGTGCTTTTCCCAGAATAAATTTTAAAAAAGGTTTTAACACATTTTTCACATTTATTGTTTGGGTGTTTGGGGTTTTGTTCTTTTTACATCTACTTGCACTGCAAGTATTGTGGTGAATTCTTCCTAAGTGTTATTTTTAACATTGTAATTTGTCATGGTAATAATTTGTCAGGTTAAAAAAAGTGTTATTCTAATAGTTAAGAAAATGCATTCAGGAAAACTACAAAAAATATTAAAGCTTAGCTCCAAGCTCTCCCTCTTGCAAAGGCAACTGTTGGAAATACAGAACTGCCTAAGTCAGAGGAGCAATGACCTTGGGTAGAGCGCAGTAACAGATACTAGGGCACAAAACAAACAGATTTGTAGTTGAATGAGCCTTACATAAAGCATTTTTATTATGCAAGAGACAAGAGATGGAAAATTATTCTGTGTACACCTCTTCCAGGCAGAGTGCTGCCAGCCTGGACAGCCCATTGCCCCTTCCTCTGAGGGAAACAACAGGTTTATTTTTAATCCCAGTGGATTTTCCCCTCTCACTGCCACATAGGCAAAGCTTTTCTCTTCCTCCAGTAAACTGAGCCTAATCCCATCTCCATCAGACATGTCCTCACCAGCTCATGTAACATTAACAAGCCCCTCACCACAGGGAAAAAACCTCTTACCAACAAACCACAAAATATCTTCCCCTACAGAACAGAGCAAATCCAATCAATATGTGCAGCTAATTGAGACAAACGAGCAAGTTCAGGCCTGGCAGCAAGCAACCAGGGTGATGAGTTGGTAACAGATGGGGAAGGATTTGGCACAGATGGCTCTGATCCAGTTCCCTGCAGGAGCTGCAGGAGGCCCATGCACAGTGCAGGGGTGAGCAAGTTCCAGATGCAGGAAGCTGGGCCAGGATAACCCTATAAAACCACAGACTATTGCTCTTGCAGCACTATTGCTCCAGCTGGAACACTTCTGCTCTGCATCCCATGCCTGCCCTGTTCTAGGGATGAGTTGAAAGAGGACACCTGGTAAAAACTCTTTTTTCACTCCAGGAAAATAACCGTAAGTAACCTTAAGAAGGAGAAACAAGGGGGAAAGTCTCTCACCAGCAAAAGGGCTTTCTGAGGACAGTCAGAAACCCTCACTGAAGGATTTGTTCTCAACATAAGTTTTCTAATATCACTTCAACATTTTTGAAAAGTCAGTGCAAAAGAGGTTTAGGTTTTTTACTACATATTTCAAGGAAAAGTGTAGAAAATATTTTATCACAGAGCTAAAAGTGGTATGTCATTATCAAAAGTACTAAAGAGATAAAACACAGTACTGAGCTATGTGAAGTACAAAGACAAGCAACACAGGGTTACCCCCTTCTAGCTCAACCTAGTCAAACAATTAAAACACCCAATTATGTAGCATGGAGTTATCTAGTCCCCAATTCTCATTAGAAATAATTAGGTGTGTTAATTTGATATAATATTTTTCACCATATAGAAAAAAATCCAGCCTGATGTCTGATAATCTGGTGTTGTCATTCACAACTGAGATTTAAGTAATCTTAAAAGAGATAAGGTTCTTCATTATAATAATGAAGCTGTAATTAACATCAAGCACCTGTTGAAGTCATGCTTCCAATAGCGTGTTATGACTCTTTTTGATGAATTACAAACAGGTGAAATTTTTAAGATTTATAATGCAGAACTGTAGAAGTTAGTCTAGATTAATAAATCTGGCTCATAAAGGGATATGTCCCATTTTACATTTCAGGTAGGTTTAGCTTTCAAGATATTTCTTCACTCAGAGGAATGGAACTTGCTTTTTAAAGAAATTGCATTTTCTGCACCTCAAAAAGACAATAATCTGTGTCATTTGCAAAGAGCACAAGATGAGAGGAACAGTCAACATGGTATAGAAATGGATTAATGCACAGAAGCACATTTACTGTACTGTATGACCTTGAAAAGGTGTGAAATTCTAAAAATCCTGTGGCCATGTCCATAGGATTTACTTACCACAGACAATGGGCTTCCAGTCTGTAAGTGACAATGAATGAAAAGGAAGTAGGTGTATAAGTCAATCATATGACTACAAGCCATCAATGTGACGCAGATATGAAAAATATTATTGTAATTCCTCACCAGGGAAAGTATTTTCCATAGAGACAAGGAGTTATTAATGCCATTTTACAAGGCACTAAATATCCTTTTTGCACCATATGTAATCCTGGCCATGGGTGCTGAAAAGAGATGAACTGAGATCAGTCTAAGATGGAAAAACAGATATTAACATGTTCAGAAGAAGAAGAAGCTAATTTCTGAGAGAAATCAACACATTTTGTTTAACCTTATAAAACCAGAGTTGCAAGGGCTAAAATGTTATATTGCTATAAATACATCAGTGAAGTAAAGATGAGATGAGAAAAAAAAGGTTATGTAATTTTAAAGATAATTGTGGTAGAAACACATGACCCTAAACTGATCATGAGTAAATGTACATTGGAAATGTAAACAAGCTTTCTAAGCTATTAAAAAAAAAAAAACTAAAATTGACTTCAGCTGAATTTTTCACCAGTGGGAGGTTAGAGCTCATGGCATCTCAGCATGGAAATGCCAGTCATAGTTCTCTTGCTAATTTATTTCTTTCAAAATCTCTATTAAAATGCTGTCATACCTTTTCTGGAGGCTACATAACATATACATATACATATAACAGCAGGTGGAAGGGACAAGTAACTAGGAAATTCTGAGTCTCGAACTCACCTGACACTTGCAAATCTCTGTTTTCTCTAACAGCCCCTTTCTGTCTGCCCAGTCATTGTGTGCATTGACCGTAGACAAACTACAGGAACTGCTGTTGCATTTGAGAGAAGTGTACTTGTGTATCTATGTGAGGTATTTGTGTATTTATGTGAGGAAAGAACAACCACTAAACTAAAGTCTGGTCCAGAGGCAGGAACCAGATCTTCTGTACACAGTATTGGAAGAAGGAAAAAAAAAAAAAAAAACAAAACACAACATAAATCATAAATTGTTTAAATTTTACTTGTGGGATTTTTCTTTTTTTTTTTATACCTAAGGACCTCAGAAAAATCTTCTCGTTAGACAATTAACATTTTATGGATAGGTCCAGTTAAAACAATTCTGGTGTTGGCTGCCCACCAAACAAATGCAAACCTCACAACTGATCTTTCATCCACTATGGTCAGGCAATCCCTAGAGCTCAGTGCTGCATGCAGTTCATTTCTCTCAGCAAATAAGCAGAATTATTTAATAACAACAGCTGTCTCATATCTATCCCACTTGTAATTCCATTAATCAGAAAAGCTTATGCCAGGCTAAACAAATGTATATTTTTTCCTCACTCCTGAGCTCTGCTGCCTTGGTTTATTAGTGTTGGGAGATGATTTAGAGTAGAAGAAGGAAGGAGAGGCTGGTACTCCAACCCTGCAGTCCTAACAGGTGGGCATGAGGCAGAAGGGCAAGCCATGGGCAGCTACCTGGGAGGAACAAAAGCTCAGTCCTAGATTTAGGATACAGCAAGATCAATATCTCTTTAGATACAGAAAAGCAAACCACATAGAAAGCAAGCCACTGCCTGGACCTGATGGGTTTACAAACGAGGCTTTGTCCTGGTTGCACTACCTGCAAAGCAGCATTTTAACGATGTGTTCCCTTAGCCAGTCACCCTCCTAAAAGCCTTTGTGAAACAAGTCAGCAGCTTTCTGCAGCCTGGCTCAAATTCAGCCCAGTCTACAGCTTGAAAAGTGCACAGAAGTGATACTGAATTATACAACTGCCATACAACCTGCCCAAGCAAAGAAGCAGCAAGAGGCAGAGAGCTCCCAAGTCACTTTTAATGGCTGTGAAAAAAAATATGCTTTGATACATTATAAAACATTGGGGCAAAATTTCCAACTACTGTTGCTCCTTCAAGGGCTTGAAGAGGCCAGCTAGCAGATATATTGACAGTCTTTCAAATTAATAGTACCCTTCTGATTTGATTTTCTTGGCCAAACTTTTGCCAAGTTCAGAAGAGCCCAAACTGTGATTTGGCCTTTGTATTATATTATCTCTCTTAGTCTTTTATCAAACTGGCTCATCTCGGCTTTCATTTCTCTTTTTCACAGCTCTCATAATCTCTTCTACCTACTTCAGCATTGTCTATTATTTCCTTCCTTTGAATAAACTTTTGAGGAAAAAAATATCAAGATTCAGCCTTTACATACAAAATAAATTTCTGCACATACATTTACTTAGGGAAATATTTTATTTGGCTTTTCTTTATGAATTAGATTTGAAACCATTAATTTTTTGCTTATTTTACCTACTCTAATAATCACTGGGCAGCATCAGGTGGTAAGTGGGAAAAAGGTCAGGACCAGCAAATTTTTCCTTGTTTGTATTTTATATTTTGTTTCTTAATAAATTGAACAGATTCTCTACTAAAAACGTTGCAACCAACCATAGCCACTTAAAGAAAAGTACCTGAAAGAAATAGATATGCTCTATATCAACATTCTTTTCTAAGAGAAAGGTTGCAAACAGTGAAACAGTTAAATAAACACTGAAACTGATGGCTACACACCAAAGACAAAAGTTTCAGCATGATTCTGGTAAATCTGTCAAAGAAAATCCACCTCCAATGAGGAAGTCTCCATCCATTTTCGCTTTTACCATTTTCTGGTATTAACAGCACTGAGGTTACCTGTAGCTTAATGGAAAGGGTTCTTTCTTTCTCTAGTGCAAGTTAGATATGCAGTTGATCTTTTTTTTTCAGGTTTTTTGTACATCACGATTATATTCATTGTTATCAGCAAAAAAACAATCCCTGATTTAGTGACTGATCTGTCCTATCACTAGCAAATGCATAGTTTTCTTTACTTGTTTTGGTGAGGCTTTTTTCAATGGTTTTTCTCTGGGTAATTTTTATTCTCCTCCCACTCTAGAAACTAAAAAATGATCCATAATCTTCACACTAAACTGTTTTTTTAACATCAATGCATGTACTAAAGGCTGAAGGAGAGGACTATGACCTCCCTTTGCTTCTCAAGTGTTTCAGAAGTAGAATCACAGCAGCATTTGTGGAATGTTGCTTGCAGTGGAAATAACACTACAGAAAATATTAAGCTCTATCTTTGATTTTCCAGTCAGACTGAGAAGGCAGAATTCATAAGGAATTCATTAATCTCATTGCAGTTATCAGTCCTGTTTCCCAGAGACCAGTGTTGGTTGCTGTTCTGTTCTTTACCTTATAATTCTTTACTAATTGATTTATGTATCAGTTGCTTTATTATTTAACTTATATAGGCTGTTAAGCTATTTCTTAGGCCTGAAATCACCCCAGCCTCCTGTACATAATTTTTCAACATTGATCAAACATTAATATTCTGCCAATCTTCTGAAACTTCCTTACAGTTATTAATTATCTTATTGAAGATAATTCCTTGACTGACAGTTTAAAAACTCCTGCATTCAAGCCCAGATATTTTTTTTAATATTTTTTTTTATTTGTAGCAGCTTTCAACTCCAGTAGTAACTGAGGAGAAAAATAAGTACCTTCCAATATACCCTCTAATACATCAGAGGCAAGAAATAGTTCTTGATTCCATCTTTATGGTTGTTAAAGTTACTAACCTGACTACTTTTCCCATTTCTGTCTAACCAATGTCAGAGCTAGTATTTCTTATTATTCTTATAATATGTGTTTCTATCAGTAGTCTCATTTCCATACCCCACCATTATTCCTCAGTCTCCAGTGACCCTCAGTTCCCCCAGCTTTGAGCTCTAAGATAACTGTATCTCAACCCTGCAACTGAGGTAGGATGACAATAAACCTGATTTCCCAGAACCTTTTGGCCTGAGAATTACAGAGCACCTCATTACACATCCCTGGAAGGCAGAGCCTGCAGCTGCACTGTGAAGATCAAAAGCAAGAAGTCCTGGTAAAATGGAGACTAACATTCATACATGTCAGAGCTGGGCAGAGTCTTGAGAGAAGAAGATCCTAAACACAATCCTTCTGCCTTTCAGTTTAAACTTGTGGGTATCCAGCAAGTTGCATTGTTACTCTTTGCTCTCTGCAGGCTGCGCTCATTTTAACAGTTTCTACTACTAAATAAAAATATTAAATCTCCATCATCTGCACTGGTAGCAAAATGGTTTTTAGTGTATAGCTTTCTTGGAAACAAGAGATTTATTTTCATTTATTTTTGCTTTGAAGTCATACAAAGCCAACAACAAAAAAGGGAGAGTTCAGAGCAGAATCTACGATCGTTGTTTGAAACATTGCAAAATTTAAAACTTTATAGGGGAGGTAAAATGGTAAAAAAAATATGGGAAAATATATTAATTTAATAAAAAATAGTGCTTATCTAGTATAAGTAGACTGCATACCCTAAAGAAGATATGAACGTCCTTCACCTTTACTCCTGACATCCTTGGATTCCACGCTCTTTAACTGATAAGAAGGATTCAATTTTTTCTGTCATATAAACAAGCTGAAAAAGCCATGGAATTTTAAAATTCCCTTGTAGTAAGAGTCTCTTCCAGTTGAAAAAGGAGTAAGAGTTGTGTGGTAAAGTCAAGTACAGATATCCCAGCAATGCTGCCGTAGGTGGGGAAATGACTTCCAACACTGAAAATGGTGAAAAACACTGTGAGGTAGAATCCTCCAAAGAACAGTTCTGTAGGACCAAGAAAACAAGAAGCAATCTTGCTTTCCTTGCCCAGCAGGTTTAACTAACACTGAATAAAGAAAAGTAAGGGAGAAGAGGGATGTCTAAATATGAACATTTCAGACAGGAATGACTCAGAAATATGTGTTACTGGGATACAAAGAAATTCTTGTATTTTTTAACTCTGTGGAACTGAACTGTTTTTCTGTACATTTATGGTTTTCAATTTATTGACTAGACCCTCAATACTTTAATGACTTTGGCCAAGGACAGAGTAAGGGATATGAGGTGATGAACGTCACAGCAGCAAAAGTTATCCCAAACCCCAGTAGTCATTTCTTTTCCTGCACTCATGTTTTAAATTCCAATACATTTCTGCAAGGTTTCCCTGATGCATCAGAACTAAAAGAGGGATTGATTTGGACCAAAAAACAGCCTTTCAGATACTTCTAAAATTCTGAATCCCCACCACTGGGATTTTCTCCCCCACAAATAAGTAATTCTTTATAAGCTATGCTTTGTCAAACTTTCACAGCCACAGTGTCTAAGTTACCTTGCTTTCTAGCTCAGGAAATGTGGATATAGATATAAAAGACCATTCACACAGAGTGGAGCTATGAGGACAACTACAAATTTAAAGCCAAAATTGGAGGTGAATTGCAACCATTGTGCTGGAAGGATCTTGGCCTCAACTGGAAAAACAGACTCAAGTTTGTCTGAATCATCTGTATCACAGTGGAACTTATTCATTGAAATAATATAACCATCATCCATTCCTAGATTTGGAGAAGCTGATAGAAAAGTTAAAGGTCACAATGATTGAAAAAAAAAATATCCAATAAGAGAGAGAGAGAGAGAGATATCTCCAGATCTCCATACATAATAGGCATTATTCTGGGGCTACTGTTGGAGTTTGGAGATCTGGGAAGTCCAAACACTGCAACTACGAAATCACTCTTGCTGTAGTGTCTACTACATGTGGGACAAAACAGCTTCTAGATATCCTCCTTCATGGGAAGAAAACTTGGGAGAGTCACCCTAGAGTCATCGTTGAAATTGTTCTAAGCAAATGTATTTGGACTAAAGGCAAATGACACTTTTGCTGGCCAGCTCCAGCCTGAGGTTTGCTAACAAGCAAGACACTGAAAACTCTCCTAGCCCCACTTCAAAAACAGTGTACTGAAAACATTTGATCCATGAAGTAAAAGATGAAATAAGTATTCAATAAAAAGTAAAATTTAAAAAAATCCATTCTATCTATCCTAATGGGAAGAGAAAAATGGTGACACTTTTACTTCCTACTCTTCTCTACATTCTTTTTAATTTCTTATCATTAATCTTGCACTGCCTTGCACAGGTAAAGTAATGTATGACATTTCCTGAAAATTCATTTACATTGAGATGAGTTCAAATTATTTCTCTGGAATAACTTGTCAGTTGCTGTTGTAATTCTTAAATAACGCAATTCATAAGGCATTTCTCTTAAATGAACCCTTAAAAATTTTATAACTTGCTATTACACACTGAATATTAAGAGGACAGAATATAAAACTGAGTAGACTAAATGATCGATAGATTAAATAGATAGTATTATTATTACTGATATTTGAATCACTAATAAATATTTGAGTTACTAGTTTGATATACAACCTATGTGTAAGTCACCAGCAATAACTCAACCTGAGTACAATTAAAATACAATTTGCTTCAGAGATCTCAGTGAAAAGTTTTTCTCCCACCATGCCTTGTTGGAAATAATTTCCATCAAATAAAACATTTGTTTCCCTTGTAAATTCCTGTTCCTTGTCTCTCATGTGGATGCCTTTTCCACAATTTATATAACTTGAAGACTCAAAAATTTAAAAGTGAATCTCCTTTTTCAATCTCAGATGTAGTTTATCATAACTTTTGAGAACCCTGTAGGTTTCCCATGTTATACTGAAAAGTTTAACATAGTTTTGAAAGTGAGTTTCACAAATTCCTCAGCCTATTTAATGTTCATTTTATTCACATGGTTTGCAAGCCATTAAGGTTCTTTCATTCTCATCAGTGCAAAGAACACCAGTAAAGAGTAAAACTAGGAAAATTCTTTGAGTTCAGAATAATTGCCAGCTTAATCACAAATATTCTCTTAAAATTACATCTGTACAGTGTTTTCTTCAGCATACAAGTAGTTGATGTGCACATTCATAGAGAAATGTGCACTTAAGAGGCTAATGAATGTGGATCAGTTCTATATTCACAGAATTTCATTCCTCTGCCATCTGGTTGGAGCTTACGACAGATCACAACCAATAATGATCACTTAGGTAGATAAAAAACAGACCTACAAAATTATCTACTTTGTAAACCTGTAGCTATTCCACCCTCTACAATTTTGGAATGGAGGGAAAAGTTTCCACAAATTATTTTCTGCCACTGCCTGTACCCTCTACTGTGTGAGGCTGTGTTAATCTTTCTCACAGTCATATATGGGTGCCCTGCCCCCGGGTCATCAGTGCTGATAACCCACATTGCTGAGCCTGCTGGTCTGGGGCTCCTCTGGCATCAGTCAGATATGGCACATCTGCTCTCAGAAGGTGCAGAGGTCTGTGAGAATGGGCAGCTGCAGAGAATCTGTCTGTAGGCAACAGATTGGTTTTCTCACTGATAGAAAAAACAGTATTAAACAAAGGGTGTTAAATAGGTGGGTTGGGTGTTTTTCCTTACAGCAGTTGGAAAGTTAAAATTCCTCTAAAAGCCATTCTTTCTCACTGATGAGTTACAAGCCAGCTCTGCTCCCTGAAGATATTTGTTCATTCCCCCCTCCTTCCCCACTGCAGGAGGATTAAACTATTTCTCAGTGCAGTGAGCTGATTAATTTTGTTCAGCCAGTGCAGCTCCTTTTCGGGCAGGGGAGTATCACAGATTTACAGTTTTCATTACCTAAGGCTGAAATTGTTAATGAGGTTTGTGCTGGCTGCAGGGGGCTGAGGGAAGGCACTGCTCAGTTTGAATAGCCAGGCTACAAGGATGCCTTGCACAAGGCACTGGATGTGACTCCAGCCTTACACCCTCCACAAATGTTTATTTCATTGGCTCAGTGTGAACACTTCTCTCTCGATTCACAAACTGTGGTAAAAACTTGAGGCTTTTCCTCTGCACACCTGACCCAGGTTAAACTGGTTTTGAGCATGAGATGGACATATCTCACTGAGAGCAAGCAGGATTTGCTCCCTTGCACACAGGGACAGGTGTTCCTGCAGCCCTCATCCTTTACAGCTGGAGATGAGGAAGGTCTGGATGGCTCTGGGGCCATGGGCTGTCCCTCCTGTGTGTTAATGGGTACACCCACAGCCACCAGCAAGTTATGCACACCAGATGCTTGGCATTTTTGGGAAAGCAGAAAACATTTACTCCAAGTAATTCTTTCTAGGTAGGAAATAATTATTTCTATTGATGCACAGAGCAGAACATCTCTAATCAAAGGCCATGTTATACAGTTAAACACAACCTCTGATTGATGTAATCACTAAAGAATAGACAAAGTGCTTTATGATATAAGAATATTGAACAGTTCTTTTTTAGGTTTGGGTTTTGGGGGCTTTTTTGGCAGTGTTTTTTTGGGGGTTCTTTTTGTTTGTTTTTGGTTGGGTTGTTGGGATTTTTTTTAACCAAATCCATCAAAAATACATTGCATTTAATAGGTTTATCTAAAACCTTGATGGAATAGCAGTGTTGCCCTATTCTCAGCTTTCTAGCATATGACAGGGATAAAGATATGGAAATACTTAAATGTTAGTTATGTGCCTGCCTGAATAGAACAAAAATGACAGTATTTTTCATTATATAGCACACATATAGGAAAAATTAATTTTCATGAGACAGATGATATTCCTGAGTTTCAGTGAAGGAACAGTTTCTCCTGCTTTGTAGGGTAACATAGAACACAAGCTTTGAATTCGTGGCTCAGTAGTCACAAGGCTCTTTAGGAGCCAGAGATCAGCACATTCAGTATTGGCACTGAAGGCAAAGTAAAAACATTCAGTCAGTTGATTAAAAGAGCCTGAAGAAAGAGTGAGCTACAGGGAAGGAGGAACTGCTAGGAATAGCAAAGGGGGCAAGGAGCATTTGGGAATTCAGGTTTTCTTTATTTATCTATGTCCAGGCTTGGACTCATACATATCTGGGAAAATTTTCTTTCATAGACTTAGAGCTGTGAAGGGGTTTGTAAGCTGTTATTTTAATTAGTATCTTAATCTGACAAGTCACATGCTCAGAGAATTCAGAGCCTAAAACACTTGAAAATCTTTATCAACTAGTCTTGGGTTGCTTATTTTTTATATCAACTAAGCCTCAAAAATATCTAATTTGTGCAAGTTAGCTGTGCAGCAAATGTGCTCAAAGGCAAAGCACCGGGCTGAAATGCTGTAAAGTGAATTTGCTTCAAAGGGTGTAATAGCCCAGCTGTGATCAAGAAGGAAACATGGTTAGATGTAAAAGCATATTAAATATGGTATCAAAGTTCCTTGAATGCAGGTCTTTAGAGAATAGATTTAAACAGCACAGCAAAAACACGAAACAACTTTGGGGCATTCTGATATAACATAGAAACAGATGTTTTGTAGTGAGTAAAACATTTACAAAACCTCCTTAGAGGTAAATTTTCTGTATTCAAAGTATCACACTTTCCATAGTTCAGTTGATTTTCTCACGGAAAAAATCTTACCCAGATTTGTTAAACTAAAAATCAAGTAGGACATCAGTTGAGTCCTCAGCATGAGAGAGTAAGGCTGAGTGTTGTTTGATACTGCCAAGGAAAACTACCCTGGTATGACGAGCCCCTCATTTGGCCTTTCAATAATGTATTTTCTCTCCTTGAGAGTGGAAACAAATTCAGTGAAATGTAATTTCTATTCAAAGAATCGACATGTGTTTGCTTTATAGAAGCTCATTTTTGGGTTAATTCACAAACTCCCTCAGGGTTATACTTTGAAATGAAGATTTAATGAAGACAAATATATTCACCCACCCAGAAAAAATATTTTAATTGCTATATCTCTGATATTACCAGAGCATCAAGAATCCTGGCAACATAAGAGGCACTTGTATTTCATGCAAAGATAGAAGATTAAAAATGGCAGTGAATGAAGGAAAAAAAAATTAAATGCCTGGTAAATCAGTCCTATTTGAATTCAGTGCAAACAAAACTCTTGGCTACAAGGTTACAATATGGTTTCACTGAGACCATAAAGGGTTACAAACCTGGGCTGTGAAAAAGTCAAACATATGTCACAATCCATTCTGTGCAGCAGAAATGGTGTAAACTATAAACTCTATAACTATTTTTTTTCTGGATGAGTTGCATTGTGGAGATAATTTAGCTACTGTGTTGCATGACATTATTATCATAATAGATATTGATATAATTATTATCATAATATCATGAATAGACTCACTCCTGGGTGAAGGGTGAAATGGAAAAAAAGGCTGTATGTGCTAGAGTAAGAGAAAAAGAATCCAAAAAATTGTGATTTGATTATAAAAGTCTTTGCATTTTCATGATGCAGAGATATTACTGAAGTCAAAAAATACAATCCAAAAGGAGAGTAATTTAAAATTTCTGTTTCACAGAAGAAAAATAAAGAATACACGTCTTCTTAGTATAGACACTGTCTTAAATATAACTCTATGAAATATAGCAATTCTGAGTGCTTAGTTGAGATCTAAATGTATGAGATATATCAAATATATTTAAAATGCTCATACTGAAAATGCAGACCTATAATAGGGCAAAAGATAACAAAATAGATACCTTATATTGGAGCTAAATGGAAAATCCTGAAAGAGCTGACAATAATAGAGAAAAAAAAAAAAAAGACAGTGGTAATCATCCCCAAATGCTTGGCAATCCAGGATCTCCTGGAATATTACATTGTATCGCCTAGAAAATTACATCCTGGATAAACCATGGCAGAAGATGAGATAAAAGGTGGTGGGGTTCAGCTGAATAGTTTTGTTTAAGAAAAGCATAAAGAGACCAGTGGAAGAAACTGAAAGGTGGCAGATAAGGCCAGGTACTACTCCCAGAGGTTGAAGACAGGCAGGGCAGATGCCAGGAAGGTTATTGGGAGAACCAGTGTGGGAAGGATTGCTACAGACTCAGCCAAAGGTGTGTAATTTTACCTCTAACTTTGATTCCAGTGATCATAATTTAAGATGAAGCTTAACCATGTAGGATTTCTCGTGTCCTCTTGGTCTTTCTCTCTTTGCAGTCCAGTGCATTTTATTCATTAAGTGCTTGGAGAGGATTTCAAGTCATTTCTAACATAGAAGCCAGGAAGGAATACATGTTGCCAGCTTTTCTGAATCTGAATTAATCAGCATTTCTTGCAGTCTTGACTTCTGTTTTTCATCTTCACTTTAATTTAAAAAAATCACAAGGAAGGGACTTTTTCAACCTGTTGGTGATCAGAGGAAGAGTCTGTACTAAGCAAAGTGTACTGCAAGGTTGCTGAGAAGATGCATCCTCTGACATATTCTGTAAAATGATTCAGTCAGTTATTTTTTGCTGCTTAATTCCTCTGTCAATTCATAACAAACACAAGGCGAGAACAATAACAGTAATAAGCCTTGTCTGAAGACAGATGTCTTACCTCTATTTTCTTCTTGAGATATTCTTTCTAATTTACGTATAATTGCAGTGATGTTCAGAGCAAACAGTCAAAGAAGTAAAACCACAAGATGCCAGGCTGCAGTTTCCAGACTCTCCACACATGTTGCAAGCAGCATCTTCCTAATTTTATAATCTTCAAATTCATGCAGGAAGAATGACACTATATCATTTTGGTAAGCTTATTTACCTGGGGATAGCAAGATCCTACCCCTCTACTAGTGGCCATTCACAGCATTTATAATGCGACTTCTCCAGAACACACTGGGAAAGACCCACCAAAACACACTTCTGACTTGCTCAGTGTCTGCAAAATTGTTTCAAATCCCTGTCCAAACCAAGGATAGTGCTAACTTGAAGTCATTTCCCATCTCTCAAAAAATTGTATTACCTCCTATTGTATGTGGAGCAAAGGAATCCATGCCCCACCTCACTGCATTTTGGGTGCTCTCTTTGCCTTTTCCAGGATCTAAGACCTTTGCCAGGTCATCCATTAATATCTGAAAAACAAGTAGGAGATGGAAGAGCAATGCGTTTTTTATAACAAAAGGCCAGGTGGTGACAGATCACAGGGAGTGGTGGAGATCAAGGCAATACCTGGCTCCCATGGTGAAAATCCATTTTTCACTGGCAGAACCTGCAGAGCATGGACTGCTGTGGAGGGCAGAGTTTTCTTGGAGGTGGAGCATCAAACTGGCACAGCAGGAAAGCAACACACCCAAAACAGCTCCAAATGAAGTCTCAGAATAGTTCTTGTTCCTGTCTATAGTGTGGAAACCATAAGTCTTGCATGCCCCTGGCACAGGAAAATTCCTCATCCCAGTAGAACAGAGATGGCAAATTGAGGCTGTTTTTTCCAGCATTACTTGGGAAAAAAACCCAACTAATTCTGTGTGTTAACTGCACCTCTCCGAAGGCTCTTCAACCCAGTTCTCTGATGGAAAGGGTTTCATTAATTACAACACAGAGTCCTGACATCGTCACTGGAACAATGCTCCTGGTTTCTGAAGTTCCAACAAATCACCAATTTGTAGGTGAACCCCTGCCCTGTCTGCACTGACTGCTTCAACAGCCTGTGCCTTTGTGCTCCCACTGAAGTTTCATACTGCTGTACATGCACTGAGTCACGGTGATTATTTCCTCACTTAAATTGTTTCTTCTGTCTCTCTCTGTTCCTGTTAAGTGAATACAAATGGCAAAACATGTTCACTCAGTAGAACAGAGGAAAAACAGCAATATAACAGCATCTTATTGTCTTTTTCATTCAAGACAGTTTTATAACCCCAAACAACCATGATTTCAACCAGCACACAACTACCATAATTTGGGCTGCTTTTACTGTTGTCAAACAGTCTCATACTGGATTAGGCCCTAAATAACTATATTTTAGTCCAAAACATCTCTATCTGCAGCCCAATTCCTCAAAGTTCCTTTGTTCTCTCTTCCTCACTCCGTACTAAGTGTGTTACTGGAAAAATCACTGAGTTAATCAACAAGGTAATAGAATGCCTGGAAGTATGAACAACAAAATGGGTAACACATAATATATTCATCCCTTCCTTTTGGGGAGCAGAGCAGCCCTATCAAGTGACATGGAAGAATAGCTTATGAAACTAATGGATGAACAGTGTTGTCACAGCCTGATGGAAAAGTAAAAGCTTTAATTGAAATATTTTTGCAGACATGAGAGGCAGAATTTCACTGTCACAGTATTAAATTCATGGAGTAAAATTGTCTTTTTCATCATTCCAAGTGCAGTAAAGTTATAAGATATCTTGTTCTTGAGGTTGGGGTTTTGGTTTTCTTTGATTTTGGGATTGTTTTAAAGGATTTTAATGTCCCCCCATTATTACAAAAAATTGCCTTGTGTGGAAAATCCCCAAAATTCTGGTGACATCATGTCTGGGAAACAACAATTTCTCCTTGCAAATAACTAGATATGAAAAAAATCAGGATTCTGAGCACCTCAAGTTCTACTTGCAACTTCAAAGCATTTTGGTACCACATGATGTGAAATTCTCTAGGGTTCTGCTTTAAGGCTTCTCAGTGACCATGTGTGCTTCACTTTCAGAAATCTAACAAGGCTTTGGAAAACAGCAGAATATTGGAAAGAGCATTCTCCCACAGGATTTGGATTTGAGCTCTGATGCCTGTTTTTCTGTGTCAGTATACTAAAGTGCCTTTAATCAGTGAAAGATGTAGGAAGCATTAATTTCTTCACACCTGAACATACCCAAATAATGCTATTTGGGAATGTAAAAACAATTTAGCTTAGAGGAGAGGTCATGTACTGCATTTTCCCTCTAGACAAAGAAATATAAATTTGATCATACCCTTGATGGATGAGACGCCATGGGAAGTATACTTGAGAGGATGAGAAGCATATGTATGAGTGACTAACAAATACAATTATCACAGATACCAAAGTTCTCAAGAAAGATGTAAAAAATTAGAAATTAATTCCTCTTCAGGAAGAACTCCTGAGTATAGTCAACTGAGTATCATTAACAGTGGATTTGGGGAGAAAATAAAATAAAATAAAATAAAATAAAATAGGTACTTTGCACAAGCAAGGTGTAAAGGTGTAATAAAAACTACTCCAAGTGGATCTGAGAACAAAAATGAAAAGTCCATTAACTTGTTGTTGTGTTCTCTCATCATCTTCTCATGATAGTAATTGTTCATCTTTCCCCATATGTGCAACAGGATGAAGGGTGAAGGTCCCAAGGCCACCAACCTTGGGACCCAGTGGGTGAAATAACCAGGGAAAGGGGTATCTGCAAGAAAGTGTGTGCATCACAATTTTAACTGCATTGTTATTACTGAGGCTTTTTCTCCGTGGCAGTATTAATTTCCATTTTCTTTTCTTTCTCCTGTAGTAATTAAATTTGATTATAAACACTCCTGGGGACTATTAAGGCTTCAGCTCTACTAGCAGCAAAACATTGGCTTTACATAGAGGATGTGTTTCCTTTCTGCCCTTTCCAGTGCTGTGACTGGAGTGGTGCACCTGTACTCCTTCCCTACATCAGCATCCTGCCCAATGGGCATTTCACATCTGATTTACACATGCCAAGAAGTGATTCTCTTTTCAATATTGTTTTACACTTGGTATCCCCATTCAGCCCATTGGTATCACACTTTCTACCCATAATTTCTAGAGATTTTTTCCTTTCACTTCCCTGCTGTACCCTGCAGCCAGTCTGCCTGATGATAACTGCCACTGCACATTCCTACTGGATCCTCTGCAGCTTGACCCCCACTACATCTCAAGGTGAGAGGAAAAGCAGACAAGATACAGAACAGTTTTTCTGCCTTTCTACATGCCTAACAAACTGGTCTTCATAAAGCTGTAAAAGGCAATGCTGCTCTTGCTGGTCTCATGTGCCAGTAATCATATTTCAATAAATAACTCAGGAACTACAACAGCTTACTTGAGAAAGAAAAAGAGCAGCTCAGCAAAAGGACTTAATGAATTTTAAAATCAAATTAACTTGACCAATAACGCTAAAATTTTTCAGACATTACTTTATTAAACCTACCCAGGGCACAGGTATTCATAAATGTTTTAAAACCAAAAATAAAGTACTTTAAGCTGCTTCACTAAAACAATACTTCTACGACTGCACACACACACAGGCACTGAAGGGTTTGTTCTTCCAGATAAACAGATAGTTTTATTGTGGTTGTGTCAGACTGGATGCCACCTGTGTGAGGGCCTCACTTGACAGAAATATGAATTGGAGAAAGTAACAACAGCACCATCCCTGAGAAAAGAGGGAAACCTTTCTATACCACTGAAAGCAGAACATGCAAGCAAACCTCCCACTGGGAACAAACCTGTTCTACCCTGTCTACTCGTTAGTATGCTTTTTTCTTGCCAAGCTCTATGCAGAGAGGTTCTGTGTCATTAGCTAACACAAATCCAGGTTCAAAGAGGTCTTTGAAGTGACAAACCTAAAATGACAAGGGATGGAAAAATAAACTGTGTACCCAGTAAGGCTGAGCTCTCTTTAATGATGACTGTAACTGGAATACACAATAGAGCAGAAATATCAGCTTTTAGGCCCATTATACAAATAGCACTCAATGAGTAGTTGTGCCTTAATGAATGATAGTGCAGGGACAGATCAAAGAATGCTGAGTTCTCATGACAAGGTTTCTAATGCACAGATGCATAAGAGCAGGACTTTAGAGCTACAGCCTTCAGATCACAGAGACTATCAGCTTTTTGCCAGCAATGGTGCTGTGAAAATTTGCATCATTAGAGGCTTTAGTTTGTTGACTGCATTGGGACATCTCACTTGGGGTCTGAATTAAAATATGTAGGTCCACAGTGGGTAGATTATTGCAGCTACAAGGAATGCCAGGAATAAAGACTGTGAGGGCAGGAGTAACCTGTGGGATTAGACTAGACAAGGTGAGGAAGAAGGAAGAATTATTTACACATGCAGAGACGTTTAAACTTGACATGGTGTTGAATGGGGGAGCCATTTGCATCCTGCACTTGTGCAGGTGATCAGGCAGTGCCCTCCCTCCCTCCCCTCTGCTGCAGGAGCTCAGTTCTGGCTGGATTCTCATTCTGGGGCTGTTCCACAAGAGCTGATCTATCTGGGTGTCTTATCCAGATGTGACTTTGCACAGAATTTTCCTAAAACCTGTGCAATGCAGTTGGGCTGTGCTGGGGACAGAACCAAGGTAAGAGGAAAATCTCACAGTTTCAAGCCCTGAGGCTGTGGGCACCAGGGTAAGCACATCTCAAGCTGTGACTGGTGTGAGAATGTCTGCCAGGCTGCTTTGAAAGCCTCCTGTACAAGTCAGGCTCCCAGACCCTCAGTGCAGTGGCATCTGAATTAGGAGCATTTTGAGCATTTGGACCTGTCAGCATCTCTTGGGCCAAAGAGCAAGATCTGAGCAAGGGCTCTGAGGATCCCTGTGGGACATGACCCATGGCTCCAGTGGCAATGATGTATCCTAGTGCCTCTGTGGATTTATTCCTACACACTCAAATACTTCAGTAAATCTCAGCACTGAGCTTTGATCTGCATCCTCTTTTCCTCCAGTCATGAGTGCTTTATGATTAGTCTGTCATTGAGCCTATAAGGACTAATGTCATTTAGTGTTCTATCTTGGGGACTTTAAACTTTGAAATTGAAGGACAAAAAGTTACAAAGGGTACAGAGGATACACCTGGGACCTGGGAATCAACATCAGAATCAAGTGGTTTAGCAGCATTCAATCTCTTCTTGAAATCTCCTACTGAAGCATCAAAAAGAGGCCAATTCTAGGCCCTTCTTTTAAAAGAAGTTTCAAAGCATTTGGGATTTAATGATGACCTAGTTTGACTTCTGATAACAACTGAAGACAGAATAATAAAAAATAGTAACTAACATAAAAAAAAAATGATAATTGTATGTTTTGTCTCAGTAAGGAAGAAGGTAATTAACAGCAACCAGTGAATAATAGCACAAAATCCCATTTATGTCTTCTGACAAAACAAGAGCTAAAGAACATTCAACTATAACATGCAGCAATGCATTTACTCAAATTCAAAGAACCAATTGTCCCAAGATCTCAACAAGATCAAAAGTAGAGCCTGGTGTGGCATTTTTCAGAACACTTTTTTTTTTTTTTAATAGGGGAATGGCTGCTGAAAGATAAAACATATTTTCAGAAACCTGTTTTGACAGAACTGTTTTCACTTGCCTAGGATGAAAATGCTGGGGAACAACAAAGAAAGAAACATAATTTTTTACCTGTTCTCCCACTAAACCAGCATGCTGGGCAATGCATCTTGGCATGGAAAGCATGTTCAAAAGCTTGCCACCACTTAGAATTTGAATTTCTTTCCTTCCCTTCTCAAACAAGTGCTGTGTGAGCTCACTTTGTCCCAGCAGGATGCCATAGTTAGAGAAAATATCTCCCAAAGGAGAGACCAGAACAGATTTGGGAGGAGAAAATGTTCAAAATGCAATTTTGCATTCATGTACACACTTCATCTACAAAGCCAGAAGGAACATTCCTATTCACAAAAGGTTTAGAAAAATTTTTACCATAAATTTGGTTTTATTTCTCAAATTTTTTTTTATTTCTCAGCCACACACAATGCTAAACAATGCTGAGAAAAAATTAGCCATCAAAACAGATACTGGAACCATTAGCAAATGTGTTGTTTATGTTTATATTTCTCTCTAAAAATACTGAGTGTACTCAAAACACAATGACTAAAGAAAAGAGACATTTGTAGACTTTTTAATAGATCTTCCTCCACACTAATGCCCATATACCTGCTTTTCCCTCCTGTCAAAATTGGAACCTGACATCATTACAGGTGTAATGTGGCAAGACCATCTGTATCCTTAAAAAAAGGATACACAGAGATTAGAATAAATGTAACTGTGTACCCACAGTTGCAAAATACATTTAGTACTAACTTAAAAAAAAACGCCAGTAAAATTGCAATTCACATTTCATAGTGATAAAGTATGGTATATTAGGCCCTTTTCCTTCTCACCAGAGAGTAAAAATAACAATCAGAATCAGAAGTATCCCCTTTGAAGTACCAATGATGCCAGACAGAAGACATGCACTTTCTGCAAATTGGGAAGTACTTACAAATTTATGATCCCTGAAATCGTATTTCCCTGATATTGTTCATATAATGTGTAAGCAAACAGATCTAGGACTATTATAGGGAGAAATTTTGATAGTGCTGTAGGCAAATTGGGCATGCAAACTGAAAGGCAAATGCCTTCTTTGAAAAATCTTTAGTATTGTGGCCCTCTCTGACTATAATTGCCAGCCTTTTTAATTGCTTGCTAACCATGACCAGCCTCTGCCACACTGACATAAAATTAGCAACATTTCATTGCAATACTGAGTGGTTCACAATCTTTCTTTTCCAGAAATATGTCGACTTCCTGAAGAATAATGACAAGATCTGGCTGCAGAGTAGTATAAGTGCACTTTTCTTTGATGTACTTAGAAGTGTCAAGTGTTAAAAGAATAAACAACCCAATAATTGCTAGTTAGAACTAAAGTAGGTCTGGAAGTTGCATTTTGTCATGAAAATTGTGACAAGAGATGTAAAAAAATTACTTTAACTCAATCATCTTCACAGTCTGTCTCAGTAAAATGAAAACCTGAAATCACTGCTCTAGTTCTTGGGGACCGAATGTCTCTAATTCTTTGTTCTAAAAAGACAAAGATGGGTGTGAAAATAACGCTTTAAACACTGTGTTTTCCAGGTGAGCGGCTCAGTGCTTCTCCAGGCAATTGCTCATATGTTTTTTATCTAAGGCAGATGCTGTTAGTGCTCTCAAATCATATTTTCATTGCCTAAAACAAATGCACACACAAAGCCAAGTGTCCTTACTAACTCCGGGTCAGCTCCTGCCACTCCATTTAAATTAATGAGAATCTCTCCAGAATATGAACTTAAGCAGTTGTTCTTCATGCTCAACATTAAATTGGCTTTCATGGTGGAATTAATGATGGGAAGTCAATGATGGAACTCAGAAGTAATGATTTAAACTACAAAATACTCTAACAGGAGCACTGCTGTAAGCGTGTCCTAAAGGGTTTTCCTATCAAATGTGTATCAATAATCTCTGATATGTTACATGTTCCAGACATAAAGAAGAGGGAGTATAATTTTCTCGTAGTTACCAGAAAAAAATAACCAACTTGTTTGACACATGATCAATTTCTCTTGCTGAAGCAGAATGAAGGCATAGGCAAAATCCTCAGCTGGTATTTAAAAAAGAGATAGAGATTCCCTCCTCCCTCAATCATTTTCATCAAAGCCTTTGCAGGGAAGCAGGTTGGCACTGAGATGAAGGTATATTTCTCTCTTTCAGGTGGTCTGTAAGTAGCTGAGGGAGAAGGCAGAGGCAAACAAACTCAAGGACTACTTCAAGCCTTGGGTAAACCCTCACAAGAGCCCAGCACTCAGGAGAATGAAGGACTCCCCACAGTGCCAAGGGGAGGAGAGGGGCCCACCTGCCCCCCCCCCCCCCCCCCCCCATAGCTATTTCCTAAAAAACATTTATTTTAGAATGTGAGATTGATGTTAAATGCCACGTTTTGCTTAAAGATGCCCAAGCCATTTCAGCTTCACAAGTTTATATCCATGTTTCTTCAAAGTTTTTCTTTCCCACGTTTCTAATCTAATAATTTTTTAAATTCTCAGATATTCTTGGTTACCTACCCACTCCTCAAATCTGCATTGCCTTTTGCCAACACTGTAGGTTTAGTCACCAGACAGGCTATACCATGTTCTAGGTGGGAAAAACCTCTTTTTTATTACTGGTCCATCAGGCAACTAAAAATACAAAAGACACAAACACTGAGAAAATGCAAAAGTAAAAGTAAGATCTGTCCATGGCTCTGACTTAACTAGACTGTATCCCTGTCATGGCACTGGCCATTGCCACGCTTTATATGGATAAAATGCAAAAGAAACCTTTACTGAAAGGTAATATAGAGATACTGAAAGATAATATAATATAATATATCTTTGTATATGTATTTAAGTCTGCTCAAGGCTGAGTGTACCAGGTGGAAAAGCTGAAAAATACTTGAAAACCTAATAAAAAGTGAATTCTGGTAAGTGATATTTTCATATTGAAATAGACTCATGAAACAGGATGGAGAGATGCTTTGAGGAACTTGAAAACATCTGAATTTCTTTTGGTCCTACCAGAAATAGGGACCCAGTGAAGAAATATATCATCTCAAGTGGTGGCAGGGTTAATCACAATCCCTGAATTCCAGGTCAAAATGTGAATTTGATATTGATGTAACAGTGATAATGTCTGTGCTTCAGGGAAAGCTGCCAACATAATGAATGCTTGTGGACACAGGCAAAGCTGCAGCACTGGTATATACTGGCATTTAATAACTGGTTTCACAGCCAGGAAAGCAAGCTAAGGGCAATACTTTTTCCAATCCATTTTTTTGGTGCTGTTTTGGAAAAAAGACATTCAGGTACAGCCCTTGCTGGAATGGGTATGACCCACACTGAAGTCACTAGGATAGTTTTTGGTAAAGATGTGCAACCACCACAATTTGTGAAGGACCACAACTGGGACACTGAATTTTGGTGGCACCAGAGTGCCTGATTCCTTTAAACTCTCTTGAAATCCCCAGCACACAATTTAACAAAGCGTTACAATAGAATGCATTTCCAAATTATGTCAAATTGAAATTCAAACATGGCTGGCTGCACTAATACATACTAATGGAGCAAAACACTCATACCCTTAATCCTCACTGACACTTCTGGTTTACATTCTTCTCTCCAGTGTCTCATTATGCATGTTCTCACTACTCTTATAAATTTTCGTTTATGTGTCTTCTTCCTTACTTAAAATGCAAACATCTGGATTAAATCAACTAAAATCACCCTGTCAGTTTTTCACTTACTCAATAGTTTTTTAAACAGAGCTTCCAGCTTGTCTGTATTTTCAAACCTCCATCATTAAGAAAACATGAACTCTCAGTTGGTAGTTTCACTGTCTGATCATGTTCCTTTGAATGATTTCTGCTGGAATGTAAATATAATCACTCTGATTTGGTATTTGTTAGCAAGCTGCAGATTCAAAAACAAATACAGATATGTGGCTACAGAGCTTACATCTTTTATTAACAACAAATTGAGCTGAATTGAGCCCCAATCTGAGTGAGCATTTCATGCCAGCTCTGAGGCAGGGGGATGTAACTTGTGCTGCTGTGATGAGCCTCTGGTACTAGAAATGTTTTTGGGTCTTAGCATGGAAAATTTTGTCCACTTGTAAGAGCAGCTCCACAGAGGTTTTAGTTATTTTACACCAATGGATTATCCCTCCTGTATTGCTCTTTGGTGTGGAGCAATAACAAACCAGATTTCTAAATTCTTTTCTGAATCATGCTTTGCTGAGCTCTCCTCAGCAGGGCACCAGTAAAGCCCTCCCAGAGCAACCAAGCTGTGTCACAATTAGATGGCAAATATCTCAGGAGTACTAAGGAATGTGGAGAGCACTTGTGAAATAAAAGCTTTGCAAAAAAAAAAAAAAAAAAAAAAAAAAAAAAAAAAAATTAAGCAACACAGGAAAATTTTAACCAGAGAGAAGACTGGAGAGACTGGAGCATGTCTGACAAGCATCTTTATCAGAAAGGGTGTTATCCTTCTCCCACATCACCCTGCAAATGGAAGTTTGTGTGCCAAAGTAGGACACAAGGAGGTTGTGTAAGCCAAAACCTGACTGACAACAGCTGGTACTCAGGGGGTTATGATGGAAAAATGTTGGTATAGCCTTACAGAGCCCAAATGTACCCTCCCTGTTATCTCCTCTCTCCCTTACACTTCCCCAACAGCCTTCCACAACTGCTTAATATCTTGATATGTCTCAAAACAACAGCTTTTCTTTAGGGTCCCTCTACAGCCCATAGTGGTACCTTAAAATTAATGTAAATAAATATTTTAATTTTTAAGCAATTTTCAGCTAGAAAATAGAAATCTTTTCAAAATGCTGATAAAAAATTCAAAATGCCAATAAAAATCCAATACTTTCAAAACTTTTTAGATGTTTATCTATAAAAATTCACAAAATGGGTCTCCTTCCACAGGCACTTTTGGTTTCAACTGATTATTCCCAGAAAAATGAGTGCAAATGTCCTGATTAAGTCTTGTTATAAAATGTCAGGCAAGTAATGTCTGCAGCAATGAGAAGCAATTAAATGTTCAAGTAAAACAATCAAATGCAGGAAACTGTGCTGTGAAAGTCAAAAGTCATAGGGCCAGCAGAGAAAACTTGGGAAAAGAACATAAGTGACTAGGAAAAAAGCTAAAAAGGAGACTTTTGTGAACTCATCAGTGTAAAGAAGTGATTAGTCTCCTTTGTGAAAAGAGTAAATGAAGGAGAAAATAGAATATAAATAAAATTGTCAGAATGAAGATCCAAGAGATGTGAAGCTGACAAGGTGTAGGAAAGAGATTTAGAGAAAACTACAATTGGGAAAAATTGAATGCACCAGAGTAAGGCATCTTGGTCATATTTCTCTGTAAGAATGAAGAAGTTCACTGGTCCTGCCTTAAAGATACAAGACAGCTGCAGTTCAAATGTCTCTACTTTAAAGGCTGTTGTCATCAAACTGCCAAATGTTGTTATTTTTAGCAAACCACTAATTTCATGTATTTAGGACAAGAAAGGTACCTCACAATTTTTAATGCACTCCAGAAGTAGCAGATAATTTATTTGTTGAAAAATTCAGATGGATGAAATTCCTTTGTGAACAGAGGGTTTTTTTCATTAAGAAGATGCCAAAATGTGGAGAGGAAGCTACCACTCCACAGCCCAAAGCAACCAAATTGCATGGATATTAAAGCAAGTGTAATTGTGTGATACAAAAGGGGATTGCAATTATTCACAGTGAGGTAACATTTTACTCTTCAGGAAAGAAAAGCTGAATATGTAGATGAATTGCCCAATAAGTTGAGTCAAATCAAGTCTGCTAAACTTTTTGCCATCAGATATGAAGCATGTGGGAGAAGTAAGAAATTAAAACATGTTCTTAAAATATTGGTAAGGCCAGAGTTGCTGGGGTGAAGACTCTGCATTTTCTTTAATTTTATATGATGATTCCTCTCTAGTTCTGGTCATTTGTGTATATATTCCACTCTTAACAAGACTTCTGAAAATGTATGAGTTCTGCAATTTGCACAAAGAAAATTGTGTATAGAAATGTCTCCTTCACTCTTTTTTATGTGACTGAAAGAGATTTTTTCCTCAACTACATTTCTTCTTTCCATCTTCTGTGAAGGATGAAGGATTCCCTTTGATCACTCCACATCAACCTTTTTCAACTCTGTGCTCACTTTACATTCAAATACTTTGGTTTTATCTGTTGTCTCCCATAGCAACAGTAGATTTCCTTAATGCTGAAATCAGTTAAAACTTTGAAGATCTGTAACTTCTGTGGTTAATGGGAAGTGCATGTCTCATCCTTTCCCTCCAGTCTGGATGTCAAGCTGGATGGATAGCAAAGCTCCTTTAGTATTAATTTTTCCTTAGTAACAATACCTGTTTGATTTATATGGTAACACCTTCCAGCAAGACAACTGGCTTTAATCTCTTCACAGTATGTGGCACAGAAAAATAAGTAACTTCCCACTTGACTGCCATACTAGTGAAATACAGGGAAATGCTCTTCCTTTAATGAGTATATGACAAAAAGAACCTGCTGCCTACCCTGGGCCAAGGCCATGGAACAGAAAGATGTGAACATGGGGGGTGACCTGGGGTGGAGAGTGACATTCACATCCAGCAGCACGTTAAGTTCCCTCCTCAATGAAATTGCTGCCAATTGAGTGGCTCCTCTTGTGAGCACTGTGGGTGTTTTCCAGCACAGAGGGAGAACAAGCTGGATAATGTGGAGGTCAGCACTGTTAATGGACTAATCACCCCGTGCATGTGTGACTCAGGGACTCTCACTCTGAGTACCAGCTCTGACACTCATCCTCCTGGAGGAGAAGGTCCAGCACTGCCAGAGCACTGAAGCCACACTCCTACACAGCTCCAGTGTGCTCCAAGCAGCCAGAGAGGGAAAGGGGCAGTACAGCCTGCCCTGAACACACAATGGAGCTCAGGTGTGAATGGAAGAGGGCAGGTGCCCACTCCTTTAGCTTCCCCAGGAAGCAGCCTGGGTATTGTGGTAGAGGAGGTGATCACTACAACCAAAAAACTTCCTTTCCCCATCTTCAGTATTCTGACAGCCAGTTCCCTGGCTGCATCGAAGTTTCCCAGCAGGAGAGGTGTGAGCAGGAAAAGGTGGAAAAGACTCTATAAACCCCAGTGTTTTCTTTTCTTTACTGTTAATTTTCAAAGATACACTCTTCTGAGAAAGAAATCCTACGGACACCTGGGACAGAGTCTGTAGACTCAAAAACATATCATCTATTCATTACAGATATTTTGCTGTTCTTTACCCCATATAGAAAGCCCAGGTATGTTCTATGACACTGCCCAGGAGATCATGCTTAACTTCGCACAAACAGTTTCAATTTATTTTGAGCCAGTGCAGTTTGTCGGGTCCCTGTTGTTGAGAAAGAGCAAGCAGAGTTTTTTCAGTCTGTCTGGGTTTTTCTTCCTTTACTTTATGAAATGTTTTGTGTGCTGATACAAAAGATGCCTGGAGCATAAAAAAGCACATGGTTCTGTTGGACTAAAGACACTCTGACAGGAGATACTTTTTTTAATCCTTTCACTGAAGTTGTGTTCTGGTTACAGTCTTGTTATGTGTCCATGCTTCTTTTTAAGATGTGTTTTTATTTTGCAAGCAAAAAGAAGTGAGCTGTAAGCTTCTGAAAACACAGGCAAGATCTTGGTCATGAGGATGGCAGTAATTTCCCACTTCATGTTCTGTACCAAACATAAGTCAACAACTAATCATCATAAGAGTCTGCATGGTGTTCCTTAGGTATTGCTATTAGCTCTAATCTTGCAGTGAGATGGAAAGCATGGCAGGTGCTACGTAACTTCTCCATGTGATTGTCAGGGCACAACGACATGACATTTGTCAGTTCTGAAGAGAAATATACAAAAAGAGAGAAAAAAATAGTCTTGGTGTTAGGACCACTCTTGAAAAGCACTCACCGTTCTAAATTGCACTGGACTGTATGTGAAGATATAAAAATGAAAGATAAGACTAATTTTGTACATGTAAATGATGAAATGAAAGTAAAACCTTGCAGGAAAGCTGCATTGTCTCTGAATAATCTCCAGTACCTTTTTTGTGACACCAAAGAAAGCATTCAGCTGGCACCATCTGCCCCACCTCTTTCACCAAGTTTTATTGAAATAGAGCCAAAGACTGCCTATTATCCTTATTGAAGAGTGAGAAGAGCCAGGAAGTTCTAAAGAGCTTCATCTGCATTTGATGTGGAGCACATTCTCATCCACTGCTTTGCCCTATCAAATCCATCTCTCACCCCAGGGCCATCAGGAGTTCTGGTTCATCAGAAGCTCTGAGGACTCCAACCACCCCTGGCTCTCCAAATCAGCTGCTCCCCCACTGACTGCAGGTGCTCCTTCAAGAGTTTGTTTTCCAGTCTTGCTCTGAGACTGATTGAGGCTTTCCCAGCTGTACAGCCCAACTTACTGTCACACTTCTCATGTGGTAAAGTTCAGAGGTTTAAAGGATGTGCACTGGCAAGCACACAGCACTCAGAAGTGTTTCATTATTAAGCTGCTTCAGTGCAACAAATATAAGCAATAACATCTTGTAACTTAATCAGCTTCTTATGTAAACACTGTAGACAGTGTTCATCAGTGAGGTATCATCTTATTGCACATGCCACCATTTATTTGCCATAGTGATGAATGCTTTAAGGGTGAAGTGTAAGTGCTTTAGGAATGCAGTTTTTAAGAAGTTTTAAGTCAGGTAAATCAAACCATGGAGTTGAATCAACCCAAATGACAGAGCTGTAAAGTCAGATATAACCCAAGGTGCAGTTCTCCTCAACAAATCACCACAGGTGTCTTGTGCATGGCTTTGTCAGCCCTTTGAGAACTTCAGTTACCCTCCTCTTTAATGCAGTATCTGAGTGCTTATGGTGCACACTCTCAAGCTCCCCATGTAATTGCATAATTAAAACAATTAAATTTCTTAATTTTTAGGCTTTCATACTATTTCTTTACCCTACAATGAGATTCCTGGATCAGGAAACTCTTAAGAGCTCATTAATATCATTACAGCACATTCCTGAAGAGAGGAAAAGAGAAAATATACTTTAAAAAGTAACAAGAAGAAGGAAGTGGTACTATTTCAGTACTTTAAGAGCCTTTCCCTAGGAAAAGGGAACTGATTTTGCAGTTCTCTCTACATGTGCTCTTGCTCTGGCAAGTCTTTCCCACATGCAGTGTAGGGGAGGTGCTCTTAATGTGCAGCAGAGCTCAAAAAAGGCTGTTTTGTCACTGGCAACTGCTGGGTCTGTGTTAGTATCTCACTGCTCCCCTGTCTTGCTGCTGAGGAGATGACAAGGTCTTACAGTGCTAAAACGCTGGAAGGATTCCTCCACCATGAAATGCCAAAATAATGGAAGTTTGTGCCCGAGGGGGAGCAGTTCATTGCAGTTCTGTTAATTAAAGGAAAGCCGAATTTCTTTTTTTTTTTTTAATTTCATGTCAGCGATGGAGAATCCTGCAAGCCATGGGGAGTGGGTTTTGATTTTTCAGAAGACACCCATAGTTTATGATTTGGGATTATATTTTGGTATTATGCTTTGTATTATGACATTAAGTTTTCTCACCTGTGTTTAATGGAGTGCTGACCATTGGTCTTGAAAAGCACTTGAAAAACTATTTCGCCTCCAAAAAAAAATAGCTGTTGCAATCCATTAGCCCCATGCAGACTTTGTCATAAAAAAATGTTTCCTCAGAAAGTGCTGTGCATGTTTGGCAGATTTATATGCATTTATGTTGACAGGTTTCTTGAAATCCTATGGAAAGAAAACATCGTTTAAAGGCACAGTTTAAGGCTATGCATCTCTCAAAGGTTGCCTGACACTAAGAGGTTACCAAGTTTCATTAAGACAAAATTTCAAAGGATGAAAGCAGTGACTGTAATAGCACCAAACATCTAACTTAAAACATCAATTCATCCACCTCTCACCTGAATTTTGTTTTCTAGGCTATTTCATCTGCAACTACAATAACATAAATAAATAGCCTGGGAGAACTCAAGGCTTATTTAGCAGTATATTTCTAAGTAAACAACCTGCTCAGTAGAAAGTGCAGCTCCAGCACTGTGCCCCAGCCAATGCTGGTCAGGTCTCTGCAGTGTGTCTGCAGCCCCAGAGCTGCAGGTCCTTGGCATATTCAACTGCAATTATTTAGGAGTGAGTTGGTGAAACCAGTGCAAGTGTGACTCCAGCAGGTTCCCAGGGGAGGAGCTGGCTGCAGAGCTGAGGCTTCCCTGCAGCCATTTCCCAACTGAATGGTTTGGAGGCTCCTATTTCCATCATGGTGTTCAATTAGCCTGGAGAAAAGGAGACTCAGAGGTGACCTTATCACTCTCTACAACTCCCTGAAAGGTGGTTGTGGTCAGGTGGGGGTTGGTTTCTTTCTCCAGGCAGCAACTGACAGAACGAGAGGACACAGTCTAAAGCTGCACTAAGGGAAATATAGGGTGGATATTAGGATAAAGTTTTTCACAGAAAGGGTGATAAAGTACTGGAATGGTCTGCCTGGGGAGGTGGTGGATTCATTATCTCTGGATGTGTTTAAGAAAAGACTGGATGTGGCACTTGGTGCCATGGTTTAGTTGAGATTAGTGTTGGGTGGGACTTGATGATCCTGGAGGTCACTTCCAGCCTAATGATTCTGATTCTGATTCAGTAACGCTTTAGTTTTGTCCAGATCAAGGGTGGGATGCAGCTCCACAACTCCCTAGAGGCAGCTGGACCAGCTCACAGTCACCCATGAGAAAACCCCTGGCAAAGCTTTGTATTTGCACCTCACAATGCACAAAGCTTTCTTCAGATAATGGGAACAATCTTGCAAAAGAAAAATAAAATTTGCTAAGCAAAAGCTTACTATGCATCTCAGAGCTGGACATTGCAGCTCCAAGTGAGCAGTTTCTATTTCTCTGTTTCTGCACATGCCCACTCCTCAAATCAGAAAATTCCTGTTATTTTCTTTTTCAAGAATTGTACAGATTTTACCAAAATTTTATGAACCAAATAAGGTTCCTGCTATTTTTTCCCCTAAATTTCATTTTTATTATCAAGCAGTAACATGAAGACATGGATAAACAAACAAAACAGACCTTTGTTCTATCTATTTTTTCGCCATACAGTTATACTGGAAGGAATTCTACAGAAATAGCTGTTTTCTCCAAAGGAAACATGAAGTATAGTCACTGAAAGGTTTCTTTCTGTATTAGAGAACTACAGTGGTCCAAGCCAGATGCTGAGTAGTGCAAGCCTTATCAACAGGAACCAAATAGATAATCTTTATCCCAGTAAGACTCATGATTATCTGTATGTATAATACACATATTTCAGCATGACAAGCATTGGTCAACTGTTTTGTCCCTGTTCACAAGTAAGTTCACATACCCCTGCTAGTTGTCTGAGAAAGGAGAGTGCTGGGGCTAAGCCCTTGAGATAACCCATTTATTCATTATAAACCTAAATACAGATTTAGGTGCATTAAAAGACTCTTCTAAATTTGGAAGCAATGTTCCAGATGTCTGGGCTGAAACATAACTGTAAGGAATTAAATTCTCCCTCAGCCCCCCACAATAAAGGAACAATATCAGCCCCACTTGAGACTTAGATTTTGCCTTTCCCTCAGATGTGATGTATTTCAAGAAGTCAATGGCTTTATTTACATCTGAGACACTGTCTCCACCTCCCCTCCCTCCCTCCTCAAAAATTTCCCTGATATCTGAAGCTGACATACTACCTGCAGAAAGCCCTCTGATTTTTTTTTTTCATTTTTTCAATTAGCATTTTGCATTTTTAAGCCTTTGATTCATGTGTAATTGACATCTTGCCCTTTGTTCTCTTCAGTGGGCTGTGCTTACCTCTCCTTCTCTTTTCATCCACATAATGTAGTTTTCTCTTTTCTGTTTCACTTCCTGCTCTTCCACGTTTCAATATTTCTTTATTACAGCTCATTGTTCTCTCCTTGTTAGCAAAGCTTCTATTTTTTCACATGGAGGCACACTAAAGGCAGCCTGATTTGAAATGTCACCTATAATCTTGTTTTCCATTCCAAGAAATTTATGAATTCTTACAAAATTTGGAAAGCCATGTTTTGCACTCTGTTTGGTAACATAAATCCAATGTTCCTAACAGCAGTTATGTGAAGTAACGTGAATTCCTCACAATAATTCCAGATTACAAAGGGATATACATAAACCCATAAATATATACATTAAAAAAACCCAAAAAAAAAAACCCAAAAAACCCCAAAGGAGATATTCGAACTAAAAAGTATTTTCATTCTTGTTCCATCAGAAAAGAATCAAAACCAAAACAATTTTTAAAACAGTGTAAATTAAGGCTTTTCCATGTTTATTATATGGAGGACATATACAAGAAGTTCTAATAAGATAATGTAGGAATGTAACAGTATTTGTATTTTTTATAGTAATGCCAAAGAAGTCCAGAAAAAAACATGATCTTTTTTTGCTAAGAATACCAACAGCTACACATGCAGAAGAAGAGGCAGGTTCTAATCCCAACACAATTAGCAACACAAGGCAAGTTCAAAAAGAAATGTGAAATGACCTGCTCAGGAAGCCAAACAGATTCCTTGGGTGGAATGTGTTCTCTGAAAAGCTCATTCCTCATCTTTACCAACTCAGATCTCCCTTACATAAAATCTGATTTAAGCTTCAAACCATATGCACCAGAGGAAGTTTTTACTGTTTTCTCTTTTTCTACCACGATTTAGTGACTATTTTTCTTTAAGGCTGAAATTCTTGCTGAGTAACTGCAGGAGCCATCAGACCATGTTGCAGTTTTACTATTTGGAGAAGTAAGTTAGGGAAAAAATTCATCCATCTTTAAAATGCCTGTCATTTTGCATATTGATAATCAGAGGGGAAAAAAGGTTAAAAAAAAAAGTTGGGATGGGGGAAAATATTCAAAATCCTTCTCTTCCTTGGGTTCCCATAGTAGGATTAACCTGAAGGAGTGTTCTGACTCAATCTCATCAAGTTAAAGAAGACAAGAATAGATATATTTTCAGAGAAGGTTTCCAGAAGGACAAGGTTCCTGCTCTGCTCTGCTCTGCTCAGAGCAGTCCCTGTTTCCACAAGTGCTGCTTGGTGAGGGTGTGCAGGCTGGGGGTGCATTGAGAAGAAGGAATTTTATTCTTAATCCGTGTGAATTATATTAATTTGGACTAGAAAGGCCCCTCTTGCTTGTCCATAATGTCCCTCTGTCACCTACACTGTTTCTCCACACAAACAGAAGCACATAGAAGAAATCAGTCCAACAGCTTCTCAAAGTAAATATGACCCCACAAAAAACTTACTGAAATGTTTTGTGATGCAGCTGTAAATTAAACAAAGGGAAAAGAGGTGAAATTAAAATTAGAATAGCTGCTTTCAAAAGACACCAAATTGCCCAGGAGTCTGGGATTTTAACTGTCTGACAGAAAGCAGAGCCCTCAGTGTTGGACTCATTTCCTCACCAGTAAGTTCTCAGACAAACATTCGTGTATTCAGATCCATCCAGTCCATGCCATTTAAACCTGTACTTCAGTTATGGGGAAAAGAAAAATCAAGATGAAGGAAAACTGAGTTTTAAACTCTCAGAAATGGCTTTGCAATTCATTTGGTGTTCCTTCTTGGAGTCCAAGCTTCTAACTCATGTCTGCACATAATAATCTCAGCTTTCATTTGGGGGACAAAAAATAAGACTCCAAGTTTCTGTGGCTTAGAAAGATAAGAGGAAATATGTACAGCCTAAGGGTTTCCAAATCAGAAGAACAAATTTTAAAAATCTCAGAGATGATCTGCTTTAAAATCTCATGATTTATAATCTGCTCTGGAACCACCTTTGGCCTCTGACTTAATTAGTTTTGTAAGCATAGGACTGTAAATACTTCATTTCCCAAACAGACTTTTAGCAGTTCTCCTCATCCTAAGGATTTTCTGGTCATACAACTTTTGACTAATTCCACTGTAAGAAATGGCCTCTACAATATTTTTAGGAATGTTTCTTTAAAATCTTCTTATTTCAAGACATTTTAGTATACTGTAGAGGGAATATAAAATCACCGTAATTTATCACTGATGTAAAATAAGACTGTGAATAAAACACCCTAAATGGGCTGTTTTATTCTTATTCCTGTTCTCAGCGAATATTTGGTTTTGAAAAACAGAAATCATAATAATTTTAATGCAAATCAAGTTACCTTATTCCCCCTCCATCACCACACAATCAAATAAAGTGGCAAGGGAAATTACTGCAATTCCCTGAACTTGTTTTGCTATGCACAGAAACTTCTGAATACATATCATGTGAGGCAGTAATTAAGTTCCTTACTTATTTACTTCTTCTATTGGGGCTGCTTCATCTGAGCCACAGTCTTTTGGCAGGAAATCCAAATATTCATCTATTATGAGATGCAGAGTATCCTGAGCTGTTCTAGCTGCTCACAGTTTAATTTAGATATTAGCCATAAACACACCTGGGATTAGACAATGGCTATGCACTGCCTAGAAATGAAGAAGCTATAGAAATCCCTGTGTAGAAAAATCTGGCATGAAAACATAAGTGCTGTTCATGAAGAACACAAACCAGAGCTTGCTTCCAGAGGGATTTAAAGTATAAGGAATGTGAAAGAAGCAGAGGCTGGAGAACTGTCTTAGCTTCATACAGGTCCCAAACAGGGACTCAACAGAGTAAGTCAGTTTTGCAATTCCACAGGCTCTCAACATCTCCTGAAAAGTCTTTAAGATGAATATTTCCAAGCAAGAGAGAGAATAAGATATCTGGCTCAGTGTTATTGTTGTGACCAGCCAGACAGTTGAGAGGAGGAACAGCAGCAAAGGATAAGAATCAAAAGTCACTCCATCACAGCCTCCCACCTGTGTTCTGAGACCAGATCCTCCCAAAGGCCATGCAATATTAAAACTTTTACAACAATCAGGCCAGAAATGTAAGGCCATCAAAGTTTCACTGGAGGAATGATCCTTTAATAGAAGGAGTTTGTGTTTTTTCTCAATTGTCTTGCTGTTCTGCCTAGTTTCTTTGAATGCATGAGCTGATTTTAAGCAGAGGTTCTACCTGCAGACCATGCACAGACATTCAATATTCTTCCAGAATAAAAAAAAAAAAATCTACAAAGGCGATTTCAGACGTGGAAGCCTTTACTTGTGTGTTACACCACTACCTATAGTTCCTTTCCACTGCAACTTCCAACTTATTAGCTGGGTGAAAATTTCCACTCAAGAAGAAAGTAAAATTTATTTTAAATAGAAGTATCTATAATAATTATTATATAATAACTCCTTCATGATTTTACAGACTTGTCTGGCCATATCTCCTTTATTTGTTATAGTTCAAAGGGCTATAGTTCTATTTTAGCTTATTAGTGTTACATTCATTTTCTTTTGTGCTTATATTTGTGCCTGGGATTCATTAAGGTATCTAACAAACAGAGGCTAAGAAAATCAGATTTAAATATTCATTGATACATAAAATTTTATTAACAAAAAATTATGAAGTTATGAAATGTTACATGATTACATTAATATTAAAAAATACAACTTATTACTTAGACATTTATTTAGTTACTTTGTTTCCATTACAGATGTTCTAGACAATTTTATTAAGAAACTCTCCTGTTCTTTCATTGTTTACCTCTAATTGCCAAATGTGTGTTACTGCTAAATTGTTAGACTGATGATGTTATGAAAAGAAGGCATTCTTAGGCTAAAGTCCAGTTGTATCAGTAAAAATGGCATCAGGAAATGAAAGTAAAGACCCTGAAACAGGAGACAGCATCACAGACATGAGGTTGGCAGAATTCAGTCCAAGCTGTGGACTTTGGCCTTACAGAAGATGCTCTGCTAGATGAGATTTTCCAAACAAAGATGAACGGCAGTGGGTTTGGTAGAGGACTGCCCAGCTGGCTCTGGGCTGGGGGCACCAGCCCTGTGAGGAGGGGATGAAGTCATGCAAAGAAATTGTACCTGCCTTAGATTATGATTATTATTATTATTATTATTATTATTATTATTATGTGTAGATGAAAAATGTAGGAGTTGTGTTGGAGACCTGCTCTTGTTGCTCCTCCTGTTAGTGGCAGAGTTTTCTTTGATTTCAGTAGTACAGGATTAGACTTTGGCATGACAAATACCATTGCCAACAGATGTGGAGTGGGATTTTCACAGTGTCTACCTAAATCCTTCTTAAATCTCTGCCCAAACCATAAATTCACAAATAAGAGACTTCATATTCAGAGATTTTTATCTGTTGTGTCTGTTAAGGCCCAATGCACTTTGCAGTCCCTAGAAGTGGCAACTTCAGAGGGAGAGACAGAAGACAGAGCACTTATTGGTGATGAAATAAATCCAAAGGAGACAAAGACAGAGGCAGGGCTGGGGGCAAGGCCACCACATTGCTCAGGTGACAAAGCCTGAGCTCCAGGGAGTCTCCCAGTCCCAAAGACAGGAGTGTGGCTGAGGCCCCAGGTGTGACCAGGCATTAAGGAGTTAAGGAGTGGCCCCAGAGCCCTGGCACAGGCACACATTGAGGAGAGGTTCACACAGCAGAGAGGTTGACACTGGAGACAAGGAGAAAGCTTTTCACAGGGAGGGCAGTCAAACAGTGAGACATTGCCCAGAGAGCCAGTCCTTGTCCTGTGCAAGTTTTCCAAAGTCGGGATAAATTCCTGAACACCCTGGTGTGACCACACAGCTGACCCAGACTGGAAGTGAAGGTGCCTTCCAGTCAGATTGCTTATGAGATCCTATACTTCTGTGAAATTTAAGTGACTATTTAACCTAATCTTAGTTGTCATATTTCAAACAGAGTGCAAAAATGTGTATCAGTGGCATTTTATTTATACCACTCAAGAAACTGAGAGTTTCATACTGATTTACTTGTTTTATGTAATTTCTACAGACAAGAGATTTCTACAGACCAGACTTAGATCTTAATATTCATTTTTCTTGCCTTGTATAACCCGTACATGATACAGTGTTTTTATCTCTCCATCTTCATATTTCAAATGGATTTATTCTGTAGCATTTAAATATCTTTTGCATGTCTCTTGTACTCTCCATAGAATACTGTTATTTTACAACTTAATACACTATCAGATGCTTCAACATATCATTTATTTCCCTACCAAGCCTGTCATTTTTCCCTTGGTGAGACAAGTGTTACAATGGCTATTTAATTAGATAGAAGGTAACTGATCAACTTCTTTGCATTTATCAGACTGAAAATGTTTCTATTAATTTGCTGCTTTGTGCTTTGGCATTGCACTGATGTGTGCAAAGAGCTCTGATGAGAATACAGAGGAATCTGCCACTTCAGTGCATGGGGGAATGTCATCAGGGAACGAGAAATGTGCTGCAAGCCCAAGGGTTTTGCTTTTTGCTAAGGCAGAGGAATGTGCACTTCTCACCCAGAAATATTTTATTGTTAATGTTGCTGTTTAATCTCAGATATGTTCAAATAGATCATTGCACCAATTCTTATGGTTCTTCTGATACTCCGCAATAACTGAACTGCTTTAAATACTTTGACAACTGCTGGCCAAAAATGTGTATCATTTAAGCCCTTTTTTATTCAATCACTTCCATCTCCCAGGTGACAATGTTGTATTCTTGTACTTGTAAACATAAACCTGTACCACATGAGTACAGACCCTCTCACCCTTTTTCTGCCTCACCCTCATCCTTTAATGTCCTGATACCTGATACCAATTCAGAAATTCATTTAAGATTTGTCCAACACACTTATAAATGTTGAGGGGAAAAATGGGAATCCATTCATAAGGCAGGTGGAAGAGGATCCCTCTACACATTTTTTGCAAATATATGCAGCCAAAAAAAGGCAACCAATAACTGCATTGCAGCCTGCATATACGATAAATAGGAACACTAGATTCATTATGCAGGTTATCAGCCTCTGGTCCTGGCTGAATCTCTAATTTCATATATGGAAGTATAAATCTATATATTGTACAATGCTAAATATAGGCTTCTATATCTCATGATCTAGGTATCTGAAACCTGAAAAATACAGAACATCAAACAGTTTATCTGCATCTGTTTTCCTTAATATTTTTTCTGTAAAATAGAATTATTTGGAAAACAATGTTAAGATCATCAAATTCAACCACTAATCCAGCACTACCAAGTCCGCCACTAATTCATGTCCCTAAATGCCACATCTACACATCTTTCAAATACCTCTGTGGATAATGGTAATAATAACTATTCCTCAATGAGTGCAGGGCTTCATCCTCATCAGATTGCATCCTCTTCCTTCATGCATCAAGATTAACTTAAACACTCATCCATTCATCCAGAGAATCTGCAAAGTGAGCATCATCACTTCCATACCATCATTCAGTCCATTAATAAAAGTACCAAACAGCTTTGCAGACAGGACAGACCTCTGAAGGTCCTCCATGACACAGCTGTGCACCACACAGTGCACAACTCAATATCTACCTCTCTGAAGCCTCCAGTGAGTTTTGAAGCCCTTAGAGGTTTTTTTCATTAAAATTTTCTATTTCATAGAAAAAACAAAAGGCCTGAGTTTTGAAAATTGGGTGGGAGAAAAATTTGGAATGGAATTTGAAATTTAGAAATATGAAAGTCAAGTAAAATCACTTAACAGTCATGCAGTAGGGTCTCAGGTATACAAATAAAAATATATATTTGGTTTAAAGCCCTAAACCCTTCATTCAGTAAATAAGGGCTGCTTCTCTCAACCTCAAAGACTAGTTTTAAAAACCAGCTAGTTATTAAACATTAATTCAGGTGCACTTATGAATAAGAAACCACTTACCTTCTTTGTGATTCTATTCACAATAAGCAGAACTATTATCATATTTTATCATTAAGCTATCATGAGATTTAGAAATAAAATCTGCTTACTGGGAAATGAGGCCTTCATAAAGGAAAGGCTTATTTAAAGTTCATTACATCCATAGAAGGCTGTCTAAAATGTCCATGTTTAGGCACTCCAGAATTACAGGGGTCATCTTCAGAGGAACCACAGTTGCTAGGAGACTCAAGCATCAAAGTACCAAAACTTTGTAATTCACCCTTTTTTGTCAAGGGATGTTGATAAATGTACTCCCCACAATGCACAAGGTTTTAACCAGGCCTGCATCATTTTGCATGAGAAGGGGGGACCACAGCCTCCCTTTACTGTGTTCTAAGCACAGTAAAACAGGAGTTGCACATTTCCTACTCTTGGAGTAGAAGTGATTTTGCTACATCCCTTTCCCACATCGTCTCACTCCATTAACAACTCCCAAAGGCAACTGGCCCTAATGGGCAAGATAAACAGAGTCAGCATTTAATCATCTGTGATATAAAAGGCTGCCCAGTGAAGGAAGAGCAAGGGGAGTTTGGGGTGGGCAGTTTGTAAGGCAACACTAAATTTGAAAACAGCTCAGCCTGAATGAGAGGATCCAGTCATATGTGGTGGAAACAATGTTTGGGGATTTTTTTTGCCTAGGTGTAGCAATGGATCACCTTATCTCCAGATGCACAGAAGCACCAGCTGGATACAATAACCTATTTGTTTCTGTTGACCCCAGAGATCTGGTTATCAGAAAAGAGCCACCTTTTGACTGGATTAAAGCAAAAATTACACTCATCTTCAAAATGGGCAAGAAGGAGGACCCGGGAAAACTTCTGGGCAGTCAACCTCACCTCCATCCCTGGAAAGGTGATGGAAGATAACATTCTGGGGGTCATCAAGCAGCATGTAAAAGGAAAGAAGGTCTTTGGGAGTAGTCAGCATGGACTCATGAGGGGGAACCATACTTGGCCAATCTGACAGCCCTTTGTGATGGCATGGGCAGGATGAAGGAGGAGCAGTGGTTGTTGTTTACCTTGCCTTCAGCAAGGCTTTTGAGGCTACCCTGGGATTCTGTGATGTTACAATATGCATTTTGGGTTTTCTAAAGTTCTGTAAGGTTTTGTTATTAAGTTTCTGTAAATGGTTCATCCCTACCAACCCCCCTTTCCCAAATCCCTGTAATTTCCCTTACAATAGCTTCTCCCAGTCCATTGCAATTCTTCCATGATAAGTTCCATTGACACACTCTATTGCTTGATTGCTCTGGCAAAAGCTAGATGACCCAGACAGGCTTCAGCTTTCCTCACTCCCCTTTTGCCCCAAAATAGCCATGCCAATGCCCCCTGTTCCTAAGTCACTCCTCCTCATTCCCAAAGGTAACACCCCCCTGTACTTAAGGGCAGGTAAGCCGTAGAACAGGTCACTTGCACGTTGGCCTTGGCCTGAATAAAACCTTCCTGGTCCCCAAGTGTGAGTCCACTCCTTCTTCCAGCCTGGAACATGTCTCTGTCTGGGGTCTGGACCCACAGGAATAACTCATTTATATAGTTATCTGAAGAGCAGGGCTGGCTGGGGATCAGCTCAGAAGAAACCAGAGTGCACATCACTGCAATACTTCCATTCCTTTTAAGGTGAAGTCCCAAGGCACTGCCAGCCTCATAATGAACAAATAGTTACAGGAATTATTTTGAAGTGAAATGAAAGTGCTGAAGGCAGTCTGCCCTTAGCACTGAAATGGCTGCAGAGGCTTGTGGGCACCTTGACTGCAAGATTACTGAGATGGTTCCAGCACAAATGAGCTAATATAAAGTAGAAAATAATGGAACAAGGACATCCTCTAAGGACAGGTTATTTGTGACTCTCTGTACCTCTAGACAGATCAGGTCCAGGAAAATTGCCCAGAGACATACAGACTTGCACAGGTAACTACTAATCTGATCTACCTGGATGGGAGACAGGCTTTTCTTTATTTACACAGTCTGGTTACCATGTTCTACCAAAATGACTTGAAGAATTTCATTACATGTGTATTTTCCTTGATTAGCAACAGATCTGAATATATCTTTCCTTAACATCAAGTCAAATTTTGATTATTCCAAGCCAGCTCACTCTCAGGGCAGCAAAATAGATTCTATAAATTATTTATTCATATGATAAGGAAATAGTGCTTCTTCCATATCCATATGAATTATCTGGGGCTGGAACTAGATGATCTTTAAGGTTCTATCCAACTTCAAAATGAAGTAAAATCTATACACAGATCAGGACTATAAAACTCTGTAACCCTGAATCCACCAAAAGCTTGATTCAAAGCTATTCCTTGAATAGTTTCTTTAGTGTAATCATTCTTTGCTATTTCAGTGATACTTCTGAGTCTCCAGTGAGTGCACAATGCAGCACTTTCATTCCCTGTAATAACCCTAACACGGGCAAAATGATAAATTCCTGAACTAGACATTTGCTTCTCTTGTATTATATAGTCAGGAGTTTCTCCCCAGGTAACACAGCATTGCCTATTCCTCAAGATAGAAAATTAAGGGGTTTGCCTTCCATCTCAATTTTAACCCATCCCTGGCTCACCAGCTGCAGAGAGTTATCCAGATCAAGAACAGAAAAGTTCTGCTCTTGGTCTTGTCTCTGCCCTCCCATGGCTGTGGTCTGCAGAACAGAGTGTTACAGCAGCAGGATAACAAGTCCTTGTTTCCAGGAGATGGTTTCCATACCTCACATTTGCAGAACCCTACCTATTCAAGCATGTGCCAAATTACATTTAACAGTGCCAGAGTCATAAAGGAGTTGAATGCTAATTCCAATCACAAACTCTGTCAAGATGAAAACTCTCTTGAGGGATCTATTGATGTTTGGGTCCCCATGCATACCCCAATCCTTTTGTCCTTCATTGTCACTCACGTCTTTGCATCTCGAACACAATTATATTCAGAGCAAGACCACAGGGCATGAACTCATTCCATATTTACCTCCTAGTCCCAGAAAGGTCATCAGTTCCCATAGTGAGAGCAGATTTAAAAGTACTGCCACTTCAGCACCTCTGTGTCAGGTGTCTTTTGACCTCATAGTAACTCTGCAGGGACTTGGGGTTTTGGCAGCGTGAGATTCTCTGCACAGCTTACCTGTAATTATAAATCCATTTACTCAGTACAGTTCTTGATATGTATTTTTTAATTTATAGATGTTTTAAAGATAATTACTTAGTTTCATTAAAAGTAAATCTGAAATAGGAATACACTGCTACAATAGTAATATTTCACTTTAATAGAAAGAGATATTGACATATTTTAGATACAAACAAACCAGGGAGATATAGTGAGTGCGGCCACTTAGGCTGATTGAAAGATGATTGAATAATGGCCACATTACTGTGAGAAAAAGTGGCTTCCTCTTGAAAAATAATTGTTTTTCTGTCTAGCTGCAGCAGAGTAGGTGGGAAGCTTAGATTGTTTTGTTCAATCAAAAGATGACAAGAGTATGGATGTAAATCTGTACATTTAATTTAGGTTCCTTTTTTAATAGAAAAGTACTATTTTGAAACAAAGCCAAAGTTAACTCCAAATTCACTGACATGTATTCGGATATTTGAACATTTTCCTCCATTCTCTGCAGCCTCAACTATTTACAAAGTTGTAAACTGAAAACAGTTTAGTTGTTCTCCCATAGTTCATTTTTTGATTGAATGTATTTCACCCACAAAATATTATCACTCTGGCTCCATTGGGAGTATAAATAAATAATTTAAAATTCGTTGTGTTCACAACCAATGATTTTCATCAGTCACACAACCGTACTGCATTTTGCTCTGAAAGACATCAGCTGTTATTCTCCAAGGATATGGCATCAAATGACCAGACTCTTGGACTTCTCTTGAGAGATCAAAAAGCAATACTATTGGTCTATTCTCCTCGAGTGATCAGAAGTAAAGTTATTATCTGTGTTCACCCTTCTGTTGCTATCATTTTTTCATCATACACATTTCCATTCCAAGCAGTTTCAAAAGGGAATATTTTATCTTGGTGCTTTTTTTTTTTTTTTTTTTTTTTTTTTTTTTTTTTTTTTTGTGGTTTGTTTTTTTTTTTCCTTTCCTACACCTTGAGCAAATACTAAACAAGATTATGGCAGCGCCTGAGAAATGAGCCCCCTTCTTTCTCCTGGCTTGCAAATCTGGTATCCCACATTACAGTGTCTTACTGGGGGCTTCTTTCCTATTTGTCAGCTCTGGGACCAGAGGATTGCAGGTTAAAATCCAGGTAGCTTGGTTCTGTAATAGCTCTACAGAAAGAGACATTAACCAGGAAACTACACAAGTAAAACCAGCAATTCAGGCAATGAACACACTGCTACTCCACTCTGCCAGTGCTACATTAATGATGCAGCATCTCACAGCTGCGTCAGAAGTTCCTCCATCTGAATGAGGTTAAAGGTGAATCAATTAGTTTAGATATAGAAGAATTAGAAATAAGTTCAAAATATCCTCTCAGACCAACATACCTGAGAACACTGTGAAATATTTTTCAAAAATTGCTCCAAGCAGAAAGTGAACTTTGTATAACGATCATGATAGATGTTTTACCTTTACAGTCTGATTTCCCAAACCAAAACTCACTTGAAATGCCAGAGAGGATCTGAAATGTCTTGGTTTAATATCAAGAGAAAATGAGATCTGAGAAGTCACCAGAGGCATAGAGCTCTGGCAATGCACTGTCCCCTAGAATATATTATTTTAAATTATCAGACAAGCCTTTGCCACTTCAGAATTGAATGCCCAGTTAGTATGGATGTAAACAAAGGGAGCTTTCTAAAAACCAGGTTATTGGACAGAAGCTGAATCAGTGGGGCAAGCTGCCTTTCTGCCCTCCCCGTGGAGGTTTCCATCTCCCTACTCATCCTTCTGGCTCTGTACAGCAGTAGAGGCCATGACACACCTGCAAGTGTTACCCAGCCCAGAGGTTTGATCTCCACCACAGGACCCATGGCAGTATAAAGCCTGGCCCAGAAGGTACTTGGAAAGGAAAGAAAAAACCTGCAAAAAAAAAACATCTAGCCTTTCCAGGACTGGGTATTTCTGAATCACAGCCCCCCAAAATAAACTCTTATTCTGAGTCTTCCTACAATCACATCAAAAGCCAACAACAAACCTCTTGACCAACACATCCCCTAAGTATGGAAGCTGGAACCTTCTCAGTGTAAGATGAAGATGACAGAACTTGTCAAACAGATGTTGAAGGTGGCAGTTTTCTTAAAAGGAAGAAAAATATGAGTACAGCAATAAAACAGTATGACAAAAAATTGGGCAAATTAAAATTTTATGAGTGGTTGAAATTCTGGAATGTCCTATATTTCTATGTTTTTCTTTGCCATCTTGAAATTCTTTTAATATCTTTATTCAAATCAAACCAGTGATTTCTGTTATATGTCAGACAGTAAAGGCTATTTGCTGTGTATACTCCATATGTACAAAACTACTTCACATTTCAGTATTTATTAGCTTAATAAAAAAAATAATCACTTACAAATATTTTCAAAAACTGACAGTGAAAGCACTGAAGCCATAATTTGTAGAGTTTTGGGATATCTCTGACCCTTCTGAATTGAATGAGGCAGCAAAAGTGAAGTAATATTGGGGAACACTGCACTTCTTGCAGGGATAATTTTTTTTAATTGAAGATTTTAAAATAAAGAATTGACAAAGAAAAACAGATTTCTTTCATATTAGTAAAAACAGAAGAAACTGAAAACACTGGATATAAAAACACAACTAGAGTCTCTGCTAAGAAGGCATTGCCTATGAAAGGTCCAAGACTTACAGCAACACAGGGGAAAGGTTATCTTGAAACAAAATAGCTTCCACATCCATCTCCACACAGGTTTAGAAAGGTTGCCAGGATGTTCATGTGTTATAGAGTAGCTAAATTCTTTCTGAAGGAAGAAATGCAGCTGTTCTCAGAATATATTAGACCTAAAGACTGGAAAAATATTAAACTATTACATCTCCATGGACACAAGAATGGAAGGAGATCACGTCATTAAATTGTTGTTTACTTTTTAAGTTGTTTGTCCAGTATGAAATCAGTGACTTCCACTGTAAATGAAAAATGGAACTGGGTGCATTTAGACAAGTATTTCTGAGTCTTCTAGAAAAAGAAATCATAGGAAATTATATGGATGACTTGTAGATGGCAGCTTTGCATTATGGTATATCAGGTATTTAGCAACATCACTGCTGCCCACCGTAATCATGTTCTGCATATAAGTCACACAGGACCATCAGGAATGATCCTCCAGTGAAAGAATGCTATTGCCCTATTTTGTGAAAATAGCTTAATATTTCTGAACAGTAATTCCAAAAAACACAATACCAAAAGATTCTGGCTATACATGGTGGGTTATGTAATACCTGCATTTCAGAGTTACCAGAGGGTTTTGTCCTTGGAAGACAATGCCAAAGAGATGATTTTGTTATTTATTCATGGTGCACTGTCTAGAGCATAAGGAAGGTGAACACCAGCGTTAGGGAAATAATACTCTGTTGCTTATCAGAGGGAAGGCCTTCTTGTCTTAGGGGCAATTAGAACTATATAATTTTTGCAGTCCTCATTTGAACACAATTTTGGCTTCAGACCTTTCTGACGTCACCAATGCCAATCTACATTAGTGTATTAATCACCAATTTCTACATATGAAGCAATACCTCAGCACACCAATTGTTCTGGCAATTCAATAATTTAAAAAATTATGCATTCATATATGTAAACTAATAGATATAAAATCTAAGCTAACATTTTGAAACTCACTTCTATGTTACAAAAGACCAAACCATGGGTTTAGGTGGTGCTCAGACCCCACATCATCCCCTTATGCTGTGGGATCTCCAGACAATTTGGAAATGCAGACCTCACTTTTTCACCTTCAAATATGCAGCCAAAGTTTGTGGAATAAGTAGCAACAGCTTATTCTCCAGTGGGATTCAGACACAAGGTCAGATCTCAGGAAGTGATAACTCTTCAAGATGAGTCATATGTTTCTAGCACTTCCCCAGCTGATGGTTACACAAGAGAACAGATTTTTGCACTTGTTCAGCTCTCCAGTACAGTACATCAACAGGGATTAAACCTGTGATGGTACAAGCCTATAGTGACTGTATTTCAAATAAAAAAATAAGATCTTTATCCACCAATTAATCATTTGACGAACACAATGTAAAACAAGCCTCAACTGGCTTCTCCTACACCTTACAGGATTGTCTGTGAATGGACACATCAAAGCAATGACCCAAAGCAGTTAATCATTAATGTCATTGCCTTGCCAGAACACAGTGCACCTGCCAAGCTGCACTGCTCATTTTAGTCTTAATGTATTGAGAGAAAAAGCCTTGTGCCCTGTCAGAAGCAGACAGATATTCTTACCTACCCAACCCTATCAACTGCTTTACTTAGATGCACAGTACTAATCCAAAGCCTGAAAGCTGTAATACAACAACACTTACTGAATGGTATCTAAAAGACAGAAATCATTTACACTTGATTATTTTGCTCAGAAGCCCACAGGTTTAGAGGATGATCCTGACTGTGTTGTAAATTAAACAGCTGCTGCGACCGGATTGAAAAGGCTCAAGTGATTTAACCAATCGCTAAAGCTGTTTATTATAATTACAAAACAACAAAGAAAATCTTTGGTTGGTGACAGTTCATCACATTTTTAAATATTCAGCATGGCCAAGAGGCCAGGACTGTGTATATGCTGTCCCCCTGCTAAGCTGTCAGACATACACCCTTGTCGGTGTTGTAGAACACCTATTCAAAAAACATCTAATTGTTTTTGTACCAGCCATAAAGATCCCCTCTTGTTTCACAAATGAGTTTTTCAGTTCAGTCAAATAAAGACCATTTGCAAAATATTCATTTAAAAGAACAATATTCCTCTAACCATCACAGTGAAAAGTAGAGGAATTAGGAATGAGCCAGAGAACACTGAGTAAAACATCCGCAATTTGTGAAGCCCCCCAAGATATTTCAAATATGGTTTAGTTCTCACTTATAAAATGTGCTCATTTTAACACCTTTCCTCATTTTGCAGTATAATTTATTATTCTGTTCACATTTGAACGAACACACGTAATATTTTACAGTTTTTTATTCTTTCTACAAGGCACAAGGACTGATTTTCTATCTCTTTCTCATAGGTGACTCTACTGGCAGCTAAGGAGACACTCGTGATTTTTGTTCAGCAATATAAAAGAAGTCAGAATTAGACTCATATTTTCCTCAGCATTATTAGATTTATGATCTCCTTGGTTTTATGAATATTTCTATTAGGCTTATATCTACTATTGCCTTACATCTATTATTGCTACAATATCATCTTTGAAGGAAGACTAATAGGAATTCAGCAATGTCCTGTTTGACTATTCACACATAAAGCTTTAATAACTTTTCCAGGTTTTTGCTTAATAATTCCATTAAAAGCATAGTTTCTTGGATGCAAGCTGCTTCTAGAAAACAAAGTTAAAGTTTATTACAACATGAAATAAATATGTACTTTCCGCTGTTATTCGGGGAACATAAAATATTTAAATTTTTTTTCCACTCTAAGTTGTAAGGCATTTAGCTAAACTGCTGCAATTTTGTAGTAATTTAAAAAGGTCACAGACCTCTTTAAAACTTGATAATACAGTGCACTGCAACCCTTCCACCAACCAATGCAATGCTGTGCTCCCTGAAGTCAAGTGGATCAATGCCTGGTTCTACAAAACATTTGGGGCCTCCATAATGAGTGCTACTTTTCTTGATCACTTTGGTTTCCTATTTCCTGCTCCATTTTAATGGCACAGCCAGGGAGATACTGTCAATGCAGAATCTCTCTAACACTAAATAAAAAAAAAAATTGTCATTTCACTTAACAATTGTGCCTTGTTATTTCTGTGCTTAGGGAGAAACAACAACTTCTCCATATGGTCAAAATAGTTCTTTAAGAGAGATTTTCTAAGAAAAGAGCTTTGTCTTTCTTACTGGGATTGCATTGCCCATGAGTTTTGTTTTGCCTTCTGGTTTTATCTTTAAAGCCAGAGTGAAATATCACAAAACAAAAACAAGAAAGTGCAACTAGCATACCTTCCACTGTAAAATAGAGGTATTTTGATTAAATAATAAGGCATTATAGAGCGGTATGATAAAATACAACACAAAATACAATGTCCTTGTACCATATGCTGTTTATCTCCAGAGTTGCTCTGAAACCTTGACTGCAAATGCTCCATGATCTGGTACCAGGCCACACAACAGCCAGACTTGCAGCTTGCTCACCAGCACTTCTTTGAGTAGACTGAAAGAGAGACTTTTTAGAAGCTGGGGCGTCTCCTTGCAAACCTGACACCCCTCTGATCTGTCAGGGGTCCCCCTGCAGCCCCCATGGCTATAGGATGGGGCATTGGATGGAGCAATCAGTTCCCAATCTTGGCACAACCAAGATATTGCACAGCTGCCTCTCATCTGATGCAAGGCTGGAGTTATCCAAGCCTTCTGAAGGAGAGGGAATAGGTAGGGTAGAAACTGGGGCCCCTTAAAAAAAAAGGCACTTTGAGAAGGATTATGGGCCTGGTGAGTGAAAATTTCCAGGAACAAGCCCTGCTCCTGCTGAGAACAGGAATGACAGTAAGAGCAGCCCTTGGGGATCCCACTGACCCCACTTTCCTAAACCAATACCTTAACTTCCCATCCCTACTTGTGTCATTAACACCGTCTGAGAAAGATAAATGTTAATTGGAACAATTCTGTTCCATTATGGATCTTTCTTTTTCTACTATTTATTTGACTCAATTCAGAAATTTTTCTACATTATTTAAAGGGCACCTGTCTTCCGCTTAAGAGTGAATAATGCAGTAAGACAACTGTAGAGCAATCTGAATTGATTGGAAAATGGATGAAAGCTGTTATATTTAATAGAAATCATTTTGTTTCTGAACTGGCACAGATATGTCACTATCCAATTGATTATTATTCACAGTAAATCATCTTGCATCTGGTAGCTGTGATGATGTGTTGGGATTCTTCTTTTCTAGGCCTTCAGTGAAAAAGGAAAAGCTGGTCACAGTTGCAGTAACACAGAGCTGAAGTGTTAGATGAGGAATGAGGGACACAAAAACTTCTGGTGCAGACAGGTGGAACCAACAGAGTCATCAGGAGAGATGGCAGCTTCTGTCTGCCAGCAGTCCTAACTCCAATGGGTTTCAGGAACAAATAGTTGAGAGGTATTCAGGAAATATCCCTGGGAATCACTTAATTAGGAGAGGTTTAAACTACTTAAATCACCAGCAAGTGAGTGTAAGTGATGAATTAAAAACCATGTTAGAAAGACAGCTGAGAAAACTACTGGGAGGGCAAGCACATGCCAATCCTTTGCAAAAAAATGTTATATGGATAAGAAAAGCCTCTGTGAAGACATCCTTAAGGTTTCTGCAAATAGAGCTTAGAGCAGCTTAATATGAAAATCTGCAAGGGGATGGACAAACCAAAGCAAGGCTGTTGCCGTACAGTTGTTCACCACAGATGATTTTCCAAGATCCTAGAAGGATTGTAAAGTTTGATTTTTTGGCAAGAAATAAGTTTGTAGGCTATTATATAAATAATAAATTAATTTGTGGGCACTTCTCTGAAATGGCAGGAGGAAATGCAGTGGCTGCATTTCATCAACAAAAAATTGTTTAATCTTATTAACTAGCAGATAAGAGAGGCAATGAGCCACATGAAAAAAATAGTAAGCTTACGAGTTACGTGCTTTAACAGTTAAACATCTTGCTAATTGAAAGAAAAAACATGGTTCACCCAGAAGGAGCTCACCTACATCAGTGACATGAAAGCAAGAATGTGAGGGAATTCACATACCTACTGACATTTTGCTTACTGCAAAATTCTTAGTGCCGCAGAAAGTAATGACATTTTTAAATACCTCAAATTCAGCAACAAAGCTGAAAGCAAATGCTATGCAGCAACTTCTAGAAACAGCTGAATGAGATGTTTTGGGGGTGGTGTGGGAATTCTGTCCCTCTGGATCTGTTTATTAATCTGAAATAGAAATTGCAGAATTGAATGAATGCTACAGAAATAAGTTCCTGATCAAGGTGGATATAAAAGAGTGCCATTTCCTTTCATAGCCTTGCCCTGAAGCACTAAAAGAATTTTCTCTGTATGCCTGTTTCTGTGTTTATCTGCCCCAAATATTCTAGCTTTTCTAGGACTGAAAAACGAAGTTAGTACTGGAAAAAGTGAACTTTGAGTCTATGCTTTTACAGGCTCTAGAGGAACTAAACTTTTATGTTACAAACCGTATTTCTTTTAATTAGGAACAGGGGAGAAAAAGATTAGATATTGTAGATAATCTCAAACATGCCGTAAGAAAATCAGAAACCACTTACTAGCTGCCTCTGGGGAGAGTCCAATTGCCAACAAATCATTTGGTACTGAAATCAAAGCCAATGATATGTTCATATTCAATCCATAAACAGAAAATTAGTTCCTGCTTATTATGGCTTATTTTCCTTCTTTATAAAATTATTTGATTTGGCCAGTTAAGAGACTTAAGTCTCTAGATTTTATTTTGTCCAATATGACTCACATTAAATTTCCGTGGTTAGAGCGAGTTTACATGTTGATACTGACACTTCTGGCCCATCAGGTCAGGCATTTCCATCTTAAGACCTCCTTGCTAAAGGTATTGCTGCAGCAGAAAACAATTCATCACGCTGCGATTGTGAACTTGAAGAAAAATATGTGTCATGATATTACCTTGTGAAAAGGGGAGATTTAAAAAATACAGATTAACAAGAAAAATTAAAAGACCCTGGAATCTGATATCTCATTGCTTTTCTCCAACCAACCCACATGTTAGTTGAAGGTCATTTTGAGTGTCAGATGTTCTTCCACTGACTGTAGGGCTTCAGAAACTGCTGTGGTAACATACAGTCAGCAGATGCATCTCTGCCTTCCAGAGCAGTGAAAGCACTTTTCCCTGTGGGAAATATGTTCCCAAATGCAAATAGCAATTTTCTCAGCTGGTAAGAAAAAACAGGTTAACATTTCCACTCTCATCTTACTGTGTAGTTGAGGGATGAAGTTTTGATCTGTATTTGCATTTGCAACCTAGTTAATCTCACACATGCACTATTACATGTTTCCAGAGGCCCACAGTTTGTGGAACAGTTGTTATATAGAAATAATATATCTTAAATACATGGTGAATGCTTCAGCACCACTCACAAGCCACCATATTATTTTAGGGTGTCTTAAATCTTACTGGCAACAGCATAACTTGCTTAATTGGAGTCCTGGAAATAATTCTGCCACGAGTTCATTGGGAAGAACAAAAGGCTCGTGAAGAACATGAGGGTCCATGTTAGATGAGCATACAGAGAACTCCCAGTCAATGCTGGGAAAAACCCAAAGACAAGATCATGAGGTTTCACTGAAAGAATTGCTCTAAAAATTTCTGTGCTAACTCTTGTCCTGGATTATATCAACATAATTAAGAGAAAAATACAACAGCTATAAACAATTTTGCATTGAATTTTGTGTAAATAGTATCATAATCTAATAACCTCACCTATCAAGTTTTTTGCTATAGTATGTGAAATATCCTAAGTTATCAGTACTAGAATCTCACAACTCTCTTCTGACAGCCTTGATGGCAGCCTGACCCTGTTACATTTGCCAGTTTCCCTGCTGAGAATATATTTGCCACCTAAGTTTTATAACTTTCTATACTTGATACCATTTTATGCTCCTGTTTACTAATTGTTTCAGGACTGACCTATGAAAAACAAATGAAATTTTGTCCCACTAGTGATTAGTTCCAACCATCAGGTAGCAACAGACTCATCTCTACTGTTTCAAGTCCTTTATTTCTGTATTTCAAGATTATTTTTATTAGCACTAATGCTTACAATCAAAAATACAGCCAGGCTCCACGTCAAGCTTTTTAAACCTGACTCAAAGTCAGGTTTTTAAAAAGAGCAGGTCCTTACAGAAGCATTTGAAGTCATTCACTATATATTTAGGTCACAATGTACAATATCCCCCATACAAATGACAGACCACGACCATGTTGGACATAATAAGCCTATTCTTGAAACACCTTATTCAAAGTGAATTTCTAGCTAGTATTTGTTGGAAAAGGTTACTATTGTTGACAAAAGACAGGCCTTAAGAGGCTTTTGTTTACCTCTTGGAGCTAAATCTATTTACAGCTGTGGAGAACCAGGACTACAGCACTTTACTACTGTCATTAGGAAAGAATTCTGTTTTCTTGTTTGCTGTACCTACCCCTCCTTCCCAGGAAATTATGCTTTATATACATACACTCTTTGTTGTTGTTTTTACAGCTTTCCTCTTCTCTGCAGATCTTTTCCCCTAAAGTGTAATTCTACTTCAGATGGGAGTCATCTTTATCATCATATCCAAGCTCCCCCCCAGCCATCATTTTCATTCTGGGTGCAATCATTAAAAAGAAATATAGTCAATCATGCTCAGTAGCAAGTTTATTTAAAAAAAAAAAAAAAAAAAAAGTACATAATTTTACATGTCATCAAGCTCTGCTCAACACTTTCCAAAATCTCTGCTGTGTAAAGTCTTGCCTTTCTGACAACATTTGTATTCTTAGTAACAGCACAATAACATGCTCCAGGGAAAACAGCCCCTGGTGCTCAAAGAAAAGTAGCTGCTGAAGGAGGAAGTTGGTGGTGGATGGGGCTTTTCTCCCATGTTTCAGTTACCCAGAGAACTGGAACAGGCCTAGATTAACCTGCACACCTATAATAACAGTGCAGCTAATGATCCAAGCCCAGGGAGATGGCAAATTCAATGCTTCATTGACTTACACACTCACAGCAGCAGCTTCCTATTCTGCAGAAGAATAAAGTCCTAGATAGTCCCTTCCCCTCCCCTGGCTCCCTCTGATCCTGTCTCATAAAATAAGTTGTTGCTTTGTAAAAACTTTTGTACAACAGGGAAGGCACCTGAAAAGAAATTTGACACTGAGGTCTGTGGAGACTCCCTCTCCCTGATAATTGCCAAAGTGCAATTTTGTTGGAAGAGGATTTTCCAGACCACAGGGAAGGATGCTGAGCATAGTTCATTGCCCTTCCTTCCCAAGCCTTGGGTACAGACACTGCTGACTGCATCCCTTTGCACACCAGGATCAAAGGAAGGATTACCGTTGTTCACACTCACCCTGAAAGAATGAAGATAAAAAACATGAAATAGGAGAGTAATTTAACATCTGAGAGCAAAAACTACTAAAAAATTGATGCTCCACATAAAATGAAATTTTGTCATCATTGAAAGCTTCAGAAAAGACATGAAGAGTCGGTGACTCTGCACTGCCTCTGAAACTTCTGGAAGCACTGAATGACAATGCAAAAAGAAATCTTATGTCAGCTAAAACAGGAATAATAAGGTATCACAGAACATGCATGCAAATATATTTTAATCTTGCAATGTTTTATGTAGGAGAAAACCAGTGGGGAGTATAATCTACAAAATAAAAGCAGAAAAATAATTATAATAAAATGCCAACCAGGAAAAATTTAGCTTCTGAAATGTTTTCTCTTTCACTTTGGTGAAAGCTTTCTCCTGGTGGAAAGTTCCCACAGCATGGAGTGTGACTATTTTAAGTACCTGCTGTGTTAGGAGTTGAAACTTGTGACATTTGGGGGACATGGTGGAGGGAAGGGAAGGGAAGGGAAGGGAAGGGAAGGGAAAGGAAGGGAAGGGAAGGGAAGGGAAGGGAAGGGAAGGGAAGGGAAGGGAAGGGAAGGGAAGGGAAGGGAAGGGAAGGGAAGGGAAGGGAAGGGAAGGGAAGGGAAGGGAAGGGAAGGGAAGGGAAGGGAAGGGAAGGGAAGGGAAGGGAAGGGAAGGGAAGGGAAGGGAAGGGAAGGGAAGGGAAGGGAAGGGAAGGGAAGGGAAGGGAAGGGAAGGGAAGGGAAGGGAAGGGAAGGGAAGGGAAGGGAAGGGAAGGGAAGGGAAGGGAAGGGAAGGGAAGGGAAGGGAAGGGAAGGTCACTGGTTTGGAGGCACACATTGCATCTGCCTTAGCACAGTTAGCACAGTTGTTTGCCTGTCTTTGGGCTGAAGTGATCTCAAGTGGGATGCTAACTCCATGCCTGCAATTGCTTGTCAGGACAATCAAAGTTCACTAGATCAAAATAACTAATTAGATGTCCTGACTTGTCCAGACAGAAGTGGAGGCTTTCCTAAAGCTGATACATCATTTTCTCAGCAAGATCTGGTAAATTATATCCCACATCCACTCCAACCATATTTGAATTTCTCAAGTACCCAGGCACCTGGTAACAACAGTCAACATTTATTGTGCTCAGGGACAAGCACCTCCCTCAGAAATACCCCAATCTTGCCTCCACTTTCCACAGCATAGTAACACCTCTCCCATCACCTGCATAATTTCACCATGGCACCTACATCTGGCACTTGCTCAAACCATTACATAAGTGGCTCTGCTCAGCCAGGCTGCCCTTAGAACTCCACATGAATCAGTTGCCATTAACTATTCCAGTTCTCTCATCTTTCATACTTTACTCATCTCCCACCTAAAGTTTTGTTCCAAATGAAATTCAGCCACTTTCCTGCAGGGAGTGACCTCAAAGGACAGGAGTAGCTCATGGAGCAGAACTGCACCATTAGTAATTTCCTGGGTGGACAAGTCACTGAGGCAAGGAGTGGTTGCAATTCCTGTTATAGCTTTTCTAACCACCTTTGTGAAGTGCTTTGCACTCAAAAAGCACTGGATAAAATATGTGTCATTGCTATTATTTTCAGTTAGCTGCCCGAGGCTGAGTACAAAGGTGGCCTAAGCTCAGCAGCCATGACTTTATACCCTCAGCATGTCTTCAATTGCTTATTCCCACCTTAATACACATTAGAGATCCCACCTGCAGCTTGCTATTCCCACATTAGACAGCTTCTCTGAATGTAGGACTGAAGGTAGGAAGAAACAGCAGCACGAGATATGCAGTACATCACTGGCACAGACACAGATCTGCATAACAAAGAGCTTTGTGCCTATTATGAAAAGGGAATTATATGAAGCTCACACATTTTTAACCATCCCAGCTCTAACATTTCTTTTAAAGCCTACGTGTCAGTTTGGATAAATGACTTTGGAGAAGTAGGAATCTCGTGAGTCTCAGCACTTCTCTCTGGGGGTGGCAGGCTCTGAGACACTGCTATGCTACAACAGAGTAAAGAATGTGCACTTCTTCACAGCCATGAAACAGAAAATATATTGCATTCAAATTTGATTTTCCTACAGATTAGCAAATTTACTTATTAGATTATGGGACACTTCAATATGCATTTCAATAGGATAAAAATCTAATATTGGTGAGTGTTGGGTAGAAGACATTTATTGCAAAAAAAAAAATTAAAACTGAGAATTTAAAAATTATCAGATCATTAGTCAATCTTTTCCAGCACCACTGGTCTGAAAGGAGCTTATTTCAGAGCCTTCAGATTAAATACTAGAAAATATCTACAGCATGATATACCTAGATGTTATACCCTGATGATTGACCTAGTATTATCTCTCCAAATGTCCTTTGAGCACAGTTTTCTAATTAAAACCACTTCACCCTCTCAAGTATATATTTACTCAAAGAACTTTGTTCTATGGCTTCTATCTTATTTATCCATACCCCAGAGCATGCTTACCAGTATATCCACTTGGCAGCTGTATGTACATTTTAAAATTAATATCGAAAACAAATAGCTGAGGCAGGAGAATGTGCTGGCAAAAATAAATAAGAATTAAGAACTGACAGGAAATTGTGACAGACCTTAAATTTTGCTACAATGTATTTTATAGTACAAAAACACCTAGAAGTAAATCCAAGAAGACAACTGATGATTTAATCTGTTTAGCTACCTGACCTAAGTATCAAAGCCAATAATTCTAAGGCTAAAGAAAAAACTTCTACTTACATAATTTTTTCTAGGACCCACTTTGTTCACTGGTTAAAGTAAACAAAGATAAACAAATAAAAAAAAAATACTTTATTTCTTGCTCGACATCCTCTGTTTTCAGCCTGGACCCTGCTATACTTTCCTCTGTAAGACTGAAGAGCTACCTAGAATTGCAGCACTGTTCATGCTAGTTAACACTTTAGCCTTCTGGATAAAATGAGAAGTCTGAACTTCTGGGTCCTTTCCCAGTCAGCTGTTGTGAATCAATATATTGTGAAAGGATAAAGTGAGTTAGAATCATAAAATCATAGAATATCCTGAGCTGGAAACGACCTATAAAGATCATTGAAGTTCAACTCCTGACCCTGCTCAGGACACCCCAAGAATCACACCATGAGCCTGAGAGCACTGTCCAAATGCTTCCTGACCTCAGACAGGCTTGGTGCTGTGACCACTGCCCTGGGGAGCTGTTCCAGCACCCAACCAGCATGTGGATAAGTGAGAGGCAATTTCTGAAGATCATTATTGAGAGATGCTCTAAGGAGAGAGCAGCTGCTCCTTTCATCACTATTCCTACACTGTGTGTAGTGTGACATATATAGTCCTGGTTTACTGATGTGGCTGTGGCTGCAGAGCTCTTTTCTGTCCCATTCCCACTAAAGCTGGCTCTAACCTATTTCCTGCCTGAGGCTGATGGGCCCTTGCTTCCCCCATAAAACTGCTGACACACCACTACAGCAAAATCCTGGCTTGTCAAGGGTGTGATATAATCATACCAGACAAGTCAAGCACATTAACCCAGTGCTCAAAAGTACCTGGGAAAAAGCTCCAGGAATTTCAGTCTGTGTCACCTTTGTGCATAAAACACACCAAAGGAAAGGGGCATCCTCTTGATTTTTTTAGCAGCCACAGAAGCATGCATCACACTGCTTCTTCAAGCTAATACACAAAGCACACTTTTATTGAAAATATACATCAATGTGCCACATTAGACCCCGATTCACGTCTCTCTGATGTCAACAGAAGGAGTGTTTTGGGTTCAGATTACGTAACAGTCTTCAGGTTTGTGCACTTTGACATGGAGTCACATTCATTTGAGTGACATTCATCCAAGCCAACATTGCACTTGGACACTTTGTCAAAAACTAAAATCTGGAATAAGAATCTCTGTGAGGAACTGAAAGCCATACCAAATGTAAGCTGTCTACAATGGGAAGCAGAATTTAGAAGCCTCATAAAAAAACATTGCTAAACTATTTAAAGATGGCTTTTCCTTTTCAGCAGTATTTCCATTCCTTTGAAAACAGTTCAGCTGGAAATAAATGAAACTTTTTTTAAAGTGATGTTTCAATCTAATTTTAAAAGGCCAGATAAATTTCTAGATGTAAAAAATTTACTTTGAAATAACTTTTGGAATATACTGGTTTTCAAATAGGCAGCTTCCCTGGTACTTGTGTATGCAGTGCTTCTCATACATCAGGCTCTGCCCTGAAGTGGATTACTGAGCACTGTCATAGAACAAGCAATAAATAAGAACAGCAGCTTACTTCACATATCTCTGTACATGTTTTCACTTTAGATACCTAACTAAATAAATCATGGTTTTATGGTTCTTGTAGAGAGAGGATTAACTGGAAAATTGAAATCCTATTCTGGGCACTAAAACACTCACGTGTTTTCTTTTTGTGTCCGAGCCCCTTCTGGGAACTGATGCAATCTCATCACAATTCCATAAAGCCTTAGAGATTTTATAAAACATCAAAATTGCTGTTAAGTGATCCAGCACTTCCTTGTATTTCATAGCATTTGTGACAGTTCACACAGTATCTGGTCCCCAATATGTACACACAGGAGAGGAGAGGCAGTGTTTGTGCCATAGGCTTGTACAAACATTTTACATTTTCCTTAGAGGGAAAAACTTGGTTACATCTCTGCAGGGGACCAGAGCCAAAACTGCAGTGATCAATGTCACAATCAGAACAAACATAATGAGGTTGTCGCACCTCAGGCACAGAGAAAACACTTTTAGATCAGGAAAAAGTTAAACTTCCTATTAAGTTTCTCCTTATCTATCATAACATAGACTTAACACCTCATCTATCCCCTACAATAAAGCCATTAACAGGGCAGCAGTGCCAGATCTACAAAAATATTTTCTAGAATCAAATGCCATTTTTTTCCCTGACCCTTCCACTTGTGACTAGAATCTTGTGAGTCTCTCAGTTGCTCTAATTCAAAACAGGAATGAGACCTTTTACCTTGTTATGGTCACAGTAATATTATTTTCAGAAAACTATTGTTTCTAAAATAATATTTTGAGCTCTTGCGAGAAAGCATAGCATCTCAAAGTTTAAATATGATCAATCAAAATATTTCTCTGGTTAGGTTTGTCTCTGTCAGGTGCCATTTAGAACATTTGTTCTGTGCATTTGGGATAATTAATATTGTGCTGCACCTTGAATTTTGCACTATTTTCTCAGAAATACCAACATCATGGAAGGTTTTTCAGTTCCAGTGCTTGCTTCCAGGACAATCTATTGTGGATGAAGTTCCTGGAATGGAGTGCCCATCTGCTGATGTCAGTGAGAAAGTTGTTGTTGTCTTTAACAAGCCCAGAATTTCATTTTTATCTCCTTAGGAGAAGAGATATTGGTTGCACCTAACAAAAATTCAGTGCACTGGTCTGAGTTTAGGAATCAAGGTGGCATTCGGTGACATCAAAGATCCATGTCACCCAATATTCTCCACAAAACACTAGCACTGAATTTCAGTACAAGGATTCTTTATCCTGATTTCCTGTCATCTGGTGTGATGGTTCTGGCTTCTTTTCCTCTGCCAGGGTTGGGATTAATACACAGGACTCATAGTTTCGTGTTTGGACTCAGTGTTTATTATTTCTTATCTATATTACAGTCTCACAAGCCGTGAGCTCTAACTAGCAAGTTAGAAAACAAAGATAAAATGGAGCACCTTTAACTCTTTCTAAGGTTATTTAAGCGCTAATCAACCAATGAAGAGGTGATACCTATATTATTTATATTTCTGACCTAATAATGACCACCCAAGGCCCACAATATGGACCTTTCTCACTCAATTACAAAAAGCCACCCAAACCCATGAAGAAGAAGGAAGAAGGTGAAAAAGAAGGACTTAGCCAATGCCTAAAGTCCTCTATCTTGCCCCATATATTAATATATACTAAAATCTCAAATCTAAGCTTTTCACCCTGTGAAATCACACAATACTATTCAAACTGCACACCCACAATGCCAATGCTATCACTCAACTTCCAAAGCCTGTTCTATAGCCTCAATCCAAAGGTAGTGCCTACCTGAGGGTCAGTGCCCTTTAAACAGAAAGCCTGAAATTTTCAGCCTCCAGGGTTCCAACAATCTAGCACTATCCTCTTCAGGAGATTCCTGGGCTGTATGCTCTTTTCTGTGGATTTAGTTACTGTAAGCTCTTTTCCATGAAATTGTCCAGTCTCTCTCTAAGTCCATGATAAACTCCCTCAAATCCAGCAGCCACGATGTCCCAGACAAGGGTATTCAAAAGTCGACAATCAAACATGCAATCTACTGCTTCCTCCTGCCTGAACTGTGGTCTCATTATTTCTGCTTGATACTCTTACTCCTTTATTTATGTAAAGTCCTAATCTTTTTCTCCAAACTTGCTGTTATTTTGTGGCTCTCATCCCAAAGGTCTCTTCCAGCCAGAAGATTCACCAGTTACACAACTCTTCCTTGTGTAAAAGCCCTTTCACTTTTTTGATCCCGGGTTGCTTTCCCTGAACCTGACCATGCCAAACTCCAACCTTCCCACCAGGTGATAACACCAATTTGGGGCTCATTAGAGGAATGTTCACAAAATTTTTTCCTGCGTTCATCAATTCATTACCTGAATCCTATCTGACACTCTGCTGACTGATCATTCAGGCCTGCTCCTTCCACCATGTCTCCTAGGCAGGTGTCCCTTTTACTACCAGGAATAACCTACTACCTCTGCACACTTTGTAATGTTCAGATGAAAAAGAATCCCCAGCAGCAATCTGGTGGAAATGCATCAAGGACAAAGTTTGCCTTCGTTATGCATTTTAATATACTGAGAACATCAAAAGGCAAGATTTCCCCTAGTAATTTCATGAACTTGGCTTTTTTTGCCTACTTCCACCATATAGGCCAACATACCATTAAAAACACCATAGAGGAGTGTTGTATATAACATATGAAACAAGAAAACATGACAGGAATGTGCTGATTGTGCATAGAAAAGACAAGAGTGAGAAAACTTAATGGTCTTCCAGCTTGTCAAAGGTTGGAACAAGAATGAAGGCAGCAAACCATTATTCATGTCCACTGAGTAAAGGACAGAGAGTAATGAGCACAAATTGCTGCAAAAGCGAAAATGTTCAATTATCCAGGATAATTAAAAATCTGAAAAGACTTACTGGAAAACTGGGCTTGATACTACTGAGGATTCCTTAAAGAAAGCTCAAGTATCTGATTGGAAATACTGCAGCTGTATTTTTCATCTCAGCTTGGGGCATGGCTGGAGTGGAGTTAAGTAAGCAGGTTTGCCTGAACTCATCATCTTGCCAATAAGGAAATATGACAGAAAAATTCAAATTTCCATGCTTAAGAGAAGGGTTTAGACCACCTGTGAACATGATCTGGTTTTCAGAAGGGCAGAACGTCTTCAACTCTTACTAGATACAAATAACCCGTGGGTACTAAGAGTCTTGACATGCTGGATTTTTCTCTTGTTTTGACAGCTACCTAAACCAGACTTTACCTTCAGCTACACAGGAATTTACCCTTTTTTCACTAATAATGCTCAAGTATGCAATTCATTTTACCTGTGAGATGGAAACATAGGAATATTTCATCTTTGGCTTATGTGGTATTTGGGGCTAAGGAAGAGAATGTTTTACATACCTTATCTTCTGAGTCAGAAGGGGATTGTGCTGACTCTGTTTTGTAGAGGTGTTTCTGTTACTTTTCTCATTCTGCTTGAACTCTAGAGCTTAAAGTAACTTAAGAAGAGAAGTTACCCTTTTTTATTGATCAGTAGCTTTTGTGGTGTGGGGAAGCAGACAGAAAGGATATCTCTGCTGCCTTTGTGAGTGCATGATGTAAGTGATGCCAAACAGAAAACACAGATCATGCTGAATGCTAACTAAACAAGGCCTGAAAACATCTGTACCTCCCAAGCACTTGTCAGTACAAGACAGGAGAATGCAATTATTTCGGATTTGAAAATTCCAGACAAATGCAGACACTCAGCCTGGATACCTCTATGTTTATGTGATAATAATGAGTAAAAAAATAGCTGTAAATTTTAGATACTGCCAGAAACAAAACACAGCAGAGTATCTCTGCATTATGCACAGGATACCACAAGATGCACATGGCTCCTCTCAGAGATTGGGATTCAGTGCAAGGACGCAAATAGATGGTAATTTTAACAGCTGCATTTGAACTCCTGCATTGAACTCCTTTTGGGGGTGAGATATTATCTTTTAGTTGAGAAGTTCAGATGAGAAAGGGGGGAAAAAAAGTGCAGTCAAAAGCAGAGTCAAATATTCAGACTGTGCAAACTGGAACAATGCCACTGAAGTCAATCAAGCTCTGACAACTTTCAAAAGCCAAAGTGCTACTCTAGAACATTTTCTGAGCACAGTCGTTATGTATTGTGCTGTCTCCCTTTATCAAAGCAGAAATTGCTCACAGATATAGAAAATTTATTACCTCTGGAACAAACCCACTTCCATCAGCTTTGAGAAGATTTTGGACAAGCACATGTTCTGAAACTGTGAGTATCCAGCAGGCTGTTTCTGAATCAGTAAAATTTTTTGGTAAATTAAAACTTCTGACAGGTATTAATGAAAGTCTGCAATGTTCCACTGCTTCAGCAAGCAAGCTGGATGGTCCAAGAGCTGGGATACAATTAAAGTATGTGAAATGAAACTTGTCTTCCAGTTCATCTGTCAGTTACTGAAGCAGCATAAAAAAGGTCTAAGCTCCTGAAAATGAACATGCCATAGATATAGTTATGCAGAAGAATGTCTGCCTTTTGGGAAAGACAGGTTAATCCTTCAGTTGACTTCAACCATTAAAGTGAAAAGCTATCTTGATTTTTTTTCCCTTTCACTAAAGCTGGAAGTTGTGAATCTAACAGAAGGCAGTCTCTGACAAGATATTAATCTCCCTCATAAATGTAATTGTGTTGACATAATATGTTGAGATTTTTGCAAAGCATTTCACTCAATGCCACTCAACAGTCTGATTTTAAAATTTTGGCACTACCTATAAATTAATGTTGTCTTTATCAAAGTGATTAAAAACATGCATATTATGCGTAATGAATTCACCAACACATAAGGATGTTTTCAGGATGGAGAAAAAAAGAAAAAAATCCTGGGCGATGTTATTGCACATTGTTACAAAATGTTACAAGTGGAAAATCAGTATTAAGTTTGGAAGTGACAGAATTTTATCAGACACTAAGCCAAAGCAATTACCAATTATAAACAATTAGTTCATTATTGATGCAGAAATGGCTTTTATTTGATGACAAGAAAAAGGTGCTCCTCCTCTGAAAGACCAGAAAGGACCTTTGGGAAATCAACTTCTGATTTCTGCATAAGGCAGGCTGACAATATTCTCTGGTTTCAATCATGACTGACACAAGGTGCTTTAGAAAAACTGAATTCTCTTACAATTGCCAGTGATCACTCCAGCAAACTTCATAAATTGCTCTATTGACTAGTTGTCCTCATTTGTTTTAATAAAAAACAAATACATTGTTACTGAAAATGCAGCAATGATCCTCATACCTGGCCTAAATGGGATTGTTCCAGTCTGGCAGTGCTATTTGCCTGCTGGGGAGGGGAGCCCTGTGTCAGTCAGGGGTGCTGGGCAGAGCTGTGCAATGAGCACGAGGCTGTGAGAGCAGAACAGGAGTTCCTCACTCTCTTTCTGCCTTCTGCAGGGAGAAATTAATGGGAAGGGACAAATCCTATGCTCTGGAACTTCAGCACGTTGAGAGGATAAAGTCACATTACAGGAAAAAAATCCTTCACTTTACCTTCTCCTAGTGCCAGAACCCAGCACACACGACCAGAAGTACAGAGGTCTCATGGTAACAAATGTTTTGCCACTTACACAGGCATGGTTTTTTCTTTGTTGGTTGCACAGACAGAAGAACTAAAGGACTGAGGACATGAGAGTCAAAATATATGCCTGCTCTTAACATAGGACCATGTGCCAAAACAGTATAAGCTTTTTAGCTGCTCTAAATTATATAACTCCTCTAAAAGCATTGTATAATCCACTAGAATCCAAAATCTATACACTCATCCCAGAGAAGAAATGCACTGTTGTAAGACATCCCTTTAAGATAAGGAAATAACAAATATCTGATAATTAAATACATTAACAGTATAGAAATGCTCACTGAGAACTTATTGACTAAGCCTCAAGATGGAAAAACCAGCAAACAAAAGCGAGAGTCTCAAAAGCCTAGAAGAAAGAGCAAACATAGTTATGTTAATGACTATTGACAAGAGTGAAGAATTTTGTATTGAAAAGTGGTTATCTAGGTTTTAAACCCAGCTTGTCAGAATTGACAATTATATTAGTGGACAGTATTACCTCATGAAATATCTGTTGTTGAGTTTGAGCCTCACTCATTTGACTCTTCCCTTCTACATAACAACAATTTTGGTCCTTGTGATACCAAATTAGAATAAATAAATTACATTTTTAAAATTATCATATTTGCATAGGTATTAATGGACATATATAAGTACTCTGTAATTTTTAAATTGGCCAAAAGCAACCATAAAACAATGTACATGCATTAAAGCATATTACTAAAAATTACCTTTAACATTTCAACCATTTAAAAAATCCTTTAACTCCATGTAGAAGAGCTATAGCGATCTAATGTGCCAACATTCTGAGTTTTCTCTTTTGAAATCTTTAAATATTCTCCAGAGGTCAAAGTCTTTAGCATAAATCATGAGTACATTTGGTGTTACATTGATCTTCAGTAAAGCTGGTTATCTACAAGACAGTATAGTCTAAAGCCTTACAAAGAGGTCAGATATTCCAGAGACCTCCTTTATTGACTGTTTAAATAGCAATAAAAAATTGTAATGCTTGCTGCCTCCCTGAAATTGTGATGTACTTAGACTTGCATAGGTTGGTTTCCAAAGCTCTTCTGAATTTAATAGGCCTCATTTCTGTCAGCTGTAAACTACTGCCTCGGCTGATTTTTGGCACGTTGTTCTGAAACGCTGGTAATTTGGCTGGGACAGAATACAATGAATGGTAGAATGGATGAATTACCAGAAAGGCAATTGCTCATAACAGATTAATGGGCATGCCTAATATTTTTGTAAACTTAATGCCTCTCAATGCATATAAAGTGTCAGCAACCCACTTTTATCACACATTTTTTCTCTGAAACCCATTATGGGAGTGAATTCAGCCATGCTGTTGAAGTTCTTTGTAAGAATAGGAGATATTGACACACACGCCCAAGTCTTTCCTCAGGAGTCTTGTTTCAAACATAGAAAGGCAGAGGTGATACAACAGCAGAGAGCAAAATGTGCCACAAAATGTTTGCAATTGCCCATTTGGTTAGTAGCTCACACAGCTATCAGACACTATCCCAAAACCTTTAAGGCCTTTTGTATGTGTTGTTTCATATATCTGCCAAACAGCCTTTTAAAAGAACATCTGACAGAGGTCTGACAAGAAGCAGAATGATTTCAGGTATGGTCCAGTCAAGAGGTCGAAAATTCTATTTTTGAAGCATCAAAGGAAAAGCTTTACACATCTCATTTTCAACACAGCCAAATCCTCATCAATATCTCATTCTCAAAGCTGTCTATATGGCATTTCTTTCTTCTTGAAGAAAGCCTCCCTATACATTTTTCTTATATTGGTATGTTTTCTGCCCCTCCTCACTAAATTCAGGCAGGTTACTTGCTTAGAGAGAAGGGAGCTTTTGGTTGGATATGTTTGATTAAGAAACCCCCATTCTTCTCTCAAAACTGTTGCTGCTATCACCATTCAAATCCTAAAAATCCCCAAATTCCGGGGCACACGGAGAACAATCACTTTGCTGTGCTGACCACTCTGATGTCATGCCATTTGTTAAACAGCCTACTCTGATGTAAATTGAAGCGAATGCATAGTCTGCAAGGAGATTAAAAAAAATTAATTCTCAATAAGCAGAATTGCTTGATGGCTTTCAGTCAAAATCCTTATTCCAGCATTTCCATAACAATTTAAGTATTCACACTAGTGCATTTCTTCTGGCAGCAGTCACTTTGAAAGGGAGTTGAAACTGGATACTTTTGTATAAAAAAAAGATTGCTGTAAAGAGGCATTCTTATAAACAGGTGGGAGAAGAAATGGGAGAGCACTTAGATGTATAACTGGTATACAAGCAGTTATGAAAGGCTGTGATCAGCTTGGAAGTATTAAAGCAATCTTAAAATTGAAACTTCTAAATCATGTTATGTTTGTGCTCATCAGCTGGGAGTCATTTAGGGTGATCTTGGTGATACTAATCTTTTTGGAGATGTTTGTTGAAAGAAGCAGCTAACCAAATGTGTTCATTTTGAATTTAAAATTGATGAGGGGGACAACTAAACACACCTGCTATGAAAACGTGAGGAACAAGCACTATGGGATGGGAAGTATAGTTAGGATTTAGGGCATCTCAGTACCTTCCCTGCTTGGAAAGAAGAAGATGCTGGGTACGTGAGCTTTCCCTTGAAATAGCCTTTAGAAAAACAGGGCATATTCCCCAATGGTCTGAGCAAAGCTTTGAGATTTTTAAACTACAGAGGAAATTTAAATGCAGCTTAGGAGCTAACCTTCTTTTAGGCTTTCTTTGTGAAGATCTAGAAGTGCTACATGAGTGCTCATGAGTTATAACTCATCAACCCTTATGAAAATAATTCAGGATTAGGAGAGTTTTGAAGATGAGGAAAAGACAAAGGTTAGGCTTGGTTTATATTTCACTAATACTGGTGTAAAATGACTTCAACAAGAGTACCCTTCATGTAACCAGGATGGCTCTCTATGGATGTTGTTATGCAAGCAAACATATGCAGAGAAAATCAAGAGTAGAGTGGAAACAATGAAACATTTAGGCTTGGATTTCTCTCCTCTAATTTCATAAAGAAGGATTCTCAAATTAGCTGAGCAAAATCAATTACAATTCATTATATAATACATGCAAACAAAAATTAGCTTTTCCTGTGTATCTTAGGCTGAAAAATCTGGTTTTATCTACAGGAAACCAACCTGCTATGCTCACTATTCTTGTTTTTTATCGTTAATTCTACCTGAGCCTGCTCATACTTTCTCTCCTGTTCTGTTACTATACAGAAAGGAGCTTGGCTTTTCTCAAGAAGTCATTTCCTTCTGTACTCGATTTCTGTTAAGACCCCAAATCCACAGCTGAAACACTTCCAGCTGGCCAAGTAGCTAAAAGTAAATAATGTATCCAAACCAACTCCCTCATCACAAAAAATTAAGCTATAAGATATGGATGTAGGTGGAAGCTGATATCATTGTAAAGACTTTATTGGTACAGCACACTAATTCTGTCCAAGGATGAATAATGCAGGTTTCTGATAGACTGAATGTGCATATCTGGTAACTTGCTTGACCAGAAAAACTGCATCATTTGCTATGACAGTTCATTAGAACTACAGCTTCAGACTTTTCTAGTCAGAGCTGAAGTAAAAAGCAGACATTTGCTGTCAGGGGTGCACAGCTGTGGGACAATATCATATCTGAAAACCAAAGGAGAAACAAATTCAGAACTAGTGAAGACCTGGAGATTTCAAAAGCATTGCCCATCATCTCTGCTGGAGCTCTTTCTTAGAGAAGTATTATTAGCAAACTGAGTATAAACTGATGCAAATCATTCTACAAAACTACTTGCAAGACATGAACTGTCAGATGTGGCTGTAAAATCTGCAATTGCAATTAGGTTGAAGGGTTCTTTGATTGTAATTAAACTCTAATTCCAGTGCAGGAAAGGTGAATTGTCATGTTCTCCCCATGGTATTTAAATCTCAGATGCTGTTTCTTCACCTTTTTCCTCTGGAGGCAAGACTCTGGAGTACAAATTATCAAAAGAGAGCTATAATTTTGGATCTGACATAAAAAAATATGTGACTCATAGACACTATGCATCTGTTGTCACAATCCTAAATATATGATTATCTGGTAGATTGAACTTAGAGTTTCTGTAAGAGAAAGTTGCAGTTTTTCCTTTGAATTACATTTTAGGTTTGGTAAATACTCACAGGGGCACTTTTTCAGCTTATTACTACAATCAAAGTAAAGCATAAAGCACTTGGCAAGTGGCAGGTGTATTTTAAAAAACAAAGATGATGTGGGGGTGAAAGCTACGGCCCAGGAATTTTGCAATAGGATAGAAAATAGATCTAATCTTTCAGTAAAACACTGAATATGGTGCAAAGCCTGTAATACTGCCTTAAAAGTGAGATTCAGAAATTGAGGCAAATTTTCTAAGATAAACAAGGAATTGGAGTGTTGACCGGGATGGCAGGATTCTACTTTTTAGAGTTTTTAAAGAATCAGTCTTGGAGCTGATGTTAGCTAATGTTTTTAATAATTACATCAACTAAAAGAAAATTACGTCGATGAAGCTTCCTGGTGACACAAATTTAAAGAGAATATCTGAGGACATCAAATGTGAAGAACAGTGGGATTCTGAGGAAACAGGCAAACTACAAATTTCAAGCAAAATAAAAATTTCAATTCACCAAGTACCATTCTGTGGGCAATGACAAAAATCTGCAAAATTTTCTGAGCTGCAAACAATATAAAAATAAACCGACAGTCTGGAATTAGGTAGGATATGTACTTGGCAGGTACCTGTGGGAGTAAAATCAGTTTTTAATATTCTACTAATTATTATTGATGTAATTTAATAAACTTATGCTCTGAAGCAGCAACAGAGCCTTATACTTACTCAGTGATTAGTGTTTTGATCTAGTTTTGTAACAGGAAATGGTAACTTCAGCATTCATAGTCAGAGTTCGTATCTATTTTTTTGACTTATTTTGGAAATAAGACAGATAATATCATCTGTCTTTCCTAGTTAACTGTAGCACTATTGGTCATTTTTCTGTCCAAGAAGAAAATACAGTTGACATTTCAAAGATGATTATGCTCTTACTGTCATCACAAAAAAAAAAAAAAAAAAAAAAAAAAAAAAAAAAAAAAAAAAGGGAACAGAGTTTCTTGGAGACCTCACAGAGAAAATGCACAAGGCAGGAAGATCTCACAAAATCTCCAGCGGTAGGAAAAGCTTTATATAGCACTTGCTGCCAAAGGACCTAAAACTCCAGTCCTGGAGAAAAAATCCCTCATTTTGCAATAGATATGGTCAATGTTTTAAAACACAAGAAGACCTACAAAATCAGTGTATCAGCCACACAAAATTGCCACCAAGAGGTGAGTGCTGGTGCTTGTTCCTGATGAAATGGATAGACTTGTGAAGCATTTGGCTGTGTGAAATAGTTAGGAAATTATGATTTGATCCTTACTTGGAAGAGGGGCATTTCAATGTTTTAGTGCCTTCCAGGGAAACAGTAACATCAGACTGAGAAATGTGTGTCATATATCATACATGTCATACATGTTCACTGCTGTGCCTATGCCTATTCTGTGTGTTTACGTGCTTTGCATGCTGTTTTCTTCTAAACATTAAAAGTTAGAGACCTGCCTGGGGCTCTTATTTTCTTCCCACATGGCACTGGAAACAAAATATGGCAGGGAGGGTAGGAGAACACCTAAATTTTCTGTTATCTATTCTGAGATTTGCAGTGCTGATTTCCAGTGTTTGCATAAGGACCTCATACCAACTGTAAATTATAAGATGCTGTGCAATTTTAAAAATTCTTTACAGTTAGAAATGGTACAAAGCTAAGAAAAAGAGTTTTGTAAAGTAAATTTTGATATCTGAATAAAGAGGAACCAGTTAAAGGAACAGTTAAAATATATCTTGATTTTGTCAGTGAAAAGGATGGACAAGGAGGGTCAGTACCAGCTTTTACAGCCCAGAAAATACCAAAAATAACAAGCCAAGTCAATACCTGAGTATTTTCTAAGCATCCAAACATCCTTAAAAGTTGCAGAAGTGACTACCCAAACCAGAGGCTGGGGTTACCAGGAAGCTTTTTAATAAAGCTAAACCCAGCCACAGAAGAATACAACCTTAGCTTACTGGTCTGACTGTCAGAGTATCCACCTAAACTTACATGGACTTTGTCTTCTTTACCCACTCCTTTATGAAGGCACCTTTAACACACTTAATTTTCACTTAAATTTTTTTCAGAGGAGCTTAACATTTCTTTAGAGACAGGACTGGGACTAAGGCCATGTCCCTGTATTTGCTGCCCCTAGTAGCAATACAAATATCCCATAGGTGTTTGTCAGATTCCACTGTGCAACTGCACTCCTCACAAGAATCAGTTTCCATCAAAACTTTTTGGCTGGTGAAAGAAACAAACTCCTTGATTCTGACCTGATAAACTCCCTGAAGGATTCATGGTTGGGTTTTTGGGAGTTTTTGTTGTTGTTGTTGTTTGGGGTTTTTTTGCTTTTTGGGGGTGTTGATTTTTTGTTTGTTTTGTTTTTTGGGGTTGGTTTTTTTGTTGTTCCTGTTGCTTCCTCGTTCAGCCCAAATGTAATGAACAGGCATGAGCTGCCAAACACCTTTCATCACCCTGAGCCCTATCTCCCAGACCCCTCTGTACCAGCCACCCTGGGATTAACGATTAGCACACAACAAAGTAGCTGAACTTTAATTCTCTTGCCCATGTGAATAAAGCCCCCGAGTCCATGATTAAATCCACCTGTTTTTCAGACACACTCGAGCTCTAAAGCACATTTTATAACCAGCTAAGCAAACTACACAGAGCTTTAATTTTCAGCTAAAGCCTCTGCAATGTGGTGTTTCTTTTCCATGGGGGAGACTGAATTGCTCACCATGCCATCTTCACTTGCCAGTGTCAATATTTCCTTCGGTTAAGAAACAACTGCTGCTCTAACAAATTGCACAAATCTGCTGAACATCCCATGTGTGACTCCAAGCCTAGAGATAATTAAACATTCCCTTCTTCTGTAATTAAAAAAAATTATTAGAAAAAAAGATAATTCTGATGTTTTAAACACACTGAGAGATTTTTCTGTATTTTGGATAGATGCATGCTCAGGGATATTTTTGCAAAATATTACACCACAAGATGTGTCTTTGTACTTTATAGGGGTCTGTACAAACTGATAAACCATATAGACAAAGCTGAAACTTGAAATACATGGAGTTATTTGTCTGTGGTTTAAACATCTTCTACAGTGAATATTTTACTGCTTAAGATGATCCAAAAGTTCATTAATCATGAAAACTACACCTGTACTTCTTTAAATGCTATTATTTTAACTAGAGAATTTTACAACACCAACTTAGGTAGATGTAAAATAGGGCAGGCAGACACTGCTACATTCACTATAAAAAATAAGAGGTTTTTTTCAGATGTTAAACTGTATCCTTGGTTCCTATTCTTTGCATTGATATCTATGTTTCCTTACTGTTATGTTTAGCTGTAAATTTTTATGCTATACTGTAAATTTCTACTATACACAAATCTTTCTAGGAGATAAATAAAGTACAAGAGCAACAATTAATTGCCTTTATTAGCCTGGACATAATTCAGCACTTTGTAGTTTGCGGGGTTTTTGCTTACAGGGAACACACGAAGTATCTTTCTCTGTACCTGCTTCTGCATGGTCCTAAACTAATTGGGCAATGTCTCACAAATTGCATAATTGGCTGAACATTCCTGGCCTTCTGATTTTAATCAGGAACACATGGTGCGTATCAATAGTCTACTTCATTACGCCTCAAGAAGATCCAGGCTACTGTCCATTTTCAATTAAATTGTATTTTAAAAGAACAGCAACTTGACCTTTTGGAATAGCACATAATAGGTTTAAAAATTTAAGCAGCTTTTTTTTTTTTCCCTGGAATAGCTAACTAACAAATAAAAATAAGCACCCCTTATTGCAGTATGTCACCAAGGATCAGCCTTCAACACAGCTTTGGATCCACTGGCTATGTCTTGTGATGATGATAACACCTGAAAAAAATTCAGTTGCAAAAGAGTACAGACTTGTGTGTCTCTACAGCCTTGGAGCTTCCTGTTAGCATTTGTTTACTAGAAGAACATAGAAGCCATAAATGAAAAAGAGAGGGTGGGATCAAACAGCAGAACACTGAGAGGGCTCCAATCCCAAAAGGCTCACCCTTTTAACAAACAATAGTATGCTAGAGAAAAACATATGAAAAAGCCTTTTTAAAGGTAATGAGCAGATCACTGCCAGAGTTGGAAACAGAACATGCATCTTTTAAGTGGTCAATTCTATTTATTTCTCCTTAATTCCAACTCTGATTGAAATATCTATTATTTTAAGATTCTCATTATACCCCTGAAAATCTGTAAAACAGCCAAGAATTTACCATTGGCATAATTTTCTTCTAATTTGGATTCCAGGGATTCTTTTTGTTTACCTGTGGTGACAGCAGTTGTCAGCCAGTATAGTTCTGTGCATGATCCAAATGGAGAACTGAATCAGTAGCAAGCCATTAGACAGCCAAAGACAGGACTGCTCAGAAACTTTGATCTGCTACATGAGATTTCATAAAACTGAACAGAAGTCATGAGAGGCTTTTACTGGAATATATCAGCAGTTCTGGGAAGGCTCATAGAAAAAAAAATCATGCCCCTCCAGCATGTGCTGCTGGCCATGTTGCTGAAAACCTCTCTGGTCTCTTAAGCTGATGGGTTGTGTTGAACAGCTGGCTCACTAATGTGCACTGCTCTTTGTAATAACACATATCTGCCATTCATGTGCCCCAATGTTTAGGAATAATACTTTTCTCCAGCTTGAATGTCACTGTAGCCTTGTGTAAGTGAAAAGTGACAAAGCACTACCATATTTGTAGAGCTCAGAAACAATCCCACACAGTGTGTTTGTACATCACCAAATGAGATGAAAGCATAAAACAAACCAAGCATGACAACAAAACTCTGAAAAGAAATAGAACTATTCACTAAGCACAATAGCCTAAACAAATGGTACACAGCATCTCTGCAGACCGAGGTCAGAGGTGATTAAAGTTTATGTAATTTATTATTAGAGACTTCAAATGTCCTTGACCTATATCAATAGAACTATTCCCTCATCTAAAAGCATAAACAGGCACTCTCCACTAGGAATTCATCAGGCAAAGGTAAGAAAACTACTCTTATTTCAGGTGCAAGTAACTTCTTTTATTGACAGGTTCTTCAGTGTAAGTCAGTCCACTCTTTTTGGAAGTACACCTCCTTCAAAAAGTCCCCCACAAGCAGCCAGAAAACTACTAAAGAAAAAAGGAACAAAATTACACCTCTTAGAAGAGTATATTGTGGGCACTATAGAATATTTATAGAGCATCCTCCTGGGCCCTGGATAATCAGAAGCCTAACTTCAAATATTCTAATTTAGGTATTTGGAAATACAAGTCTATTTTGTTGCTGACAGAGGAACATTTGGATTTTTGGATAAAGTGAGCCTTTCTGAATGCTAATTCTCCAGTCCCCCCTACCTTCAAAACACAGACCTTTAAAACCCTGGTGTGGATAGTTTTCTGAGTTTAAACCAAAAATATTTGTGGATAGTTCAGCAGGACTGCCAAAGGCATCAGAGTCCAGGAGGAACAAGACAAGTTATTCTTTGTCATTCTTCTCAAGTGTTCTCTCATGAGCAAAAAAAACAAATGTATCCAGATGCTATAGCAGCCACCTGACACTAATTACATCCAGGATAGACAGAAGATGCAATTCATAAGCAAAGGTAATTAGGGATTTCAAAGACTTATTGTTAATATAGTGAGCTTTTGTCACTGGAAGTCTTGAAACAAAATATAATGTCATTTTAAAAGCTGTGTTTCTTATCTTAATAAGAGTCTACGCTGGAATTATGGACTTCAGTGCCCTGGTGTGGTTTGTACAGGAGACCAGATCAGACAATCCTAAGGGTCTCTTCTAGCCTCTTAATCAGTGAATAAAGAAACAGCAAATTATCTCCATGACTAGTCATAAAAATAGGTTGATCACAATAAAAAAAAGGATCAAAAGAATGAAAAGGTTGGGTTTGCCTAGTAACATTCAGAAGTATGATAAAAATAAGCACTTTAAGTAATAATCATTGTAAATTATTTAAAAATCAAAAAAAAATATAAACAACAATAAAGCAAAAAAACTTCTACCAACACTTGGTCGTCTGCTTCAGCCTGAGGAAGGGCATTGCTTTCTGTGTGTTTTACTGTTTTGTTTGAATTGTCCTAAAGGTCACAAAGCAAGATTGCCTTCTCTTCTGCACAGGGCTATTGGACACCTTAATAGATTTCATTATAAGAGCCATTTCTGTGACATTCAGTTGACATTTGACTGTTCATGACCTCTCCTGAAGTGACAGAAAATATGTGCAAATCTACCTAGAAATACACTACATGTGTGGTAGAGGGAGGGAAAAAAAATTCAGGTGGAAGCAACATCAGAGTCACCTTTGACATGACCATGTTTTAAGTGTTCGAAAACACAAAGACCGAAAAAAGCACTACTCCAACTCTTCTTCAATACTTAAGATGGAAAAGCCAATAACGGGATTTTTAGTGTAGTGGTTTGAGCAGAAAAAGTGACTATGGACTGAAGTGAGGAAGGGATTACATTCAAAAGTGCACATCAGACTTGGGTGACTGGCTCCACTTGTTTTATCTTCACTGTATATACAAATTAAGTGATGGGTAAAATAAAATAATAGGAGTCTTACCTAAGTGTCTAATTGCAAAATGTACATAACTCCTAGAAAAAAACTTAGCTGGAAAAACTTCATCACATCATGGTTTGTATCATCATTGCCCACCCTTTGCCAAAAAGACATTGGCTGTCACTCACCTGAAAGAATTCCTCTCTTTTCAGAGCACTTCAAGATACCAGCTCTCAAAATTGCTCAGTAGTTTGGAAAATGCTAACTGCCAGTTTGGGCAACAAGCCTTGCAAAGGACTTGCCATTTTCCTTGGGTTCCTGGCCTCTTTGCCAAGTCAGTCTCCTTGAAAATGCCAGATTTGTTTCAGTTCACCTCAGACAAATTTAAGAATAAAAGCCTTAAAATTTATTCCTGCAAAACAAAACATTTTGTTCTTGATTATAATACTTAAAAAACATTTTAAAACATAAAGCATAAAATAATAACATTTAAGACAAACCTGACATAAATTCTCTTTCTTTCCTTAGACACATTCAGTGGAAGTCCAGCATCTTCTAAAGAAAAGCCATAGACAAGAGTTTCAGCATTCATGGATCCATTAGAAGCAATGTGCAAACTACAAACTGAAAAATATCACTTGGAAGAATTGTCTTTGAGAAGGGGACCTCTTTGAGTCTTTATTCAGAAATAGAAGCTAAAATGGCAGCAGCTCAGTAGCATTTATTCTCTGAAACATTTTCATTTCCAGATGACCTAAGGGTTAGCTTGGAAGCTAACAATCTATCCTTCATAAATATGCCTTTTTAACTTTTAATATTACTTTAATTTTTCTTGAAGACAAGTCCTGTCAAACTAGTAACACTGATGACAGAGCCAGCCCTTAGGAAGCTCCCTGTTCTTCTCTGTTAGTCTGGAGAGTACAGATGTCTCCAAAATAAAGAGATGCAGACTGCACAAATCACTTTCATATTAATGTTTAAGTACTTGAAGTATGTTAGGTGATTAATTAAGTACTCAAATGCACTCACATGTCTGACTCTGCCAAATACCATTCTCCAACTAAACTCTTAGTCTTTGCAAACCAAGTATTCTCCCTTTGAACTTAAATCCACTGGTCTCAAAGCACTCCTAGCAGATTAATCTTCATAAAGAACACAGTGGAGCTTTCATTTTCTCTCATAAGACCAAACAGTGGTATCTCCTATTCTTCTAAGAGCCACAAAATGCACACTCAATCATCTCCTTTGGGGAATTAAAACCTAAAACACTTGCTTCTCTGGAGAATCTCCTAACTAACAAGATTTATCTGACCAGCTAAGAGCAAGGGCATGAATCAACAAAGAGCAAGGGCATAAATCAATAGCCTAATAAGTTAGGACTTCTGTTCCTGTGTCTGGATTCGAGTAAAGAACATGCCCTCCGCCTCTGGGGAAGACATGAAAAGTTTCTGAAGGAAGAAAGAAAAGTAAAATCCACCTTTCCCAGCTGAATGCTCCTACCAGTATTAGTGAGAGTCACATACTCTGAGACCCTCACCATTATCAGTTAAAATTCTCCTTACTTCAGTTTGAAACAGCTGAGGGACCAGGGCCAAAGAGCCCTCCACCAGCACTAGGGGGGCTGCCAGAGTCCCTGTTGTATTGTTTGTGCCACCTCCTGGTTCTGGCCTCCAGCTGAGATGGTGGAAGGCAGGACAGCACAAAACAGCACCAATCTGAACCATGCAGAAGCAGTAGTTCCTTAGATGTCATCACAGCTCTCAGATTCTGAACTGCAATTTGCTCTTCTGGAGAGGATTGGGAGAACCAACTGCTCAGCCCCTGCAAACATAGCTAAAGGCATAAATCCACTTCCTGATCAATACAACTTTGATGATTGTTAACTATGATCAATCCCAGTCCCCCCCAGGTACCTGCTGACAAACCAGATTTTCAGGGAATAAACCTTGCCAAATTTATTATAGAACAGTATTGCCCTCCTGTGGCCAAAGTCTGTTCCAAAAAAAAGCAAATCTTATGAGGGTTTCTCTGAATCTTTCTTTCCCTTCCTTCCTTCCTTCCTTCCTTCCTTCCTTCCTTCCTTCCTTCCTTCCTTCCTTCCTTCCTTCCTTCCTTCCTTCCTTCCTTCCTTCCTTCCTTCCTTCCTTCCTTCCTTCCTTCCTTCCTTCCTTCCTTCCTTCCTTCCTTCCTTCCTTCCTTCCTTCCTTCCTTCCTTCCTTCCTTCCTTCCTTCCTTCCTTCCTTCCTTCCTTCCTTCCTTCCTTCCTTCCTTCCTTCCTTCTCATGCACAGCCTGCTACCCACCTTTCTGAAAGGAGCTAACAACTAGGAGACTCACCTGCAAGCCTCTCCAAAACCTAGTTCCAAAGCTGGTTTGGGCAGATCAAAACATAGAAGCTGAACAGAAAAGTAAGCAGTAGACATCATCCCAGTCCCTCTGGCTCCTTACATTTCTCCTGATGATTTCACATCAGAAATTATTATCTGCATTCATCTTCAGTGGTGATGATTGATAGTGACAGCATTTCTTTCTGTGCACTGTCATCAATCAGTCCTCTTCTACCTTAGATTTACTGACTTTTTAATAATCCAAAAGTAGAATGTGCCCATTTTCAGACCAAGAGACAATCTATTCTTCCACTGAGAGCAAGCAGAGACCTTCCAAACCTTCCCCAACCCCATGTAAGAAAAGAGATTTTCTCTGATTAAAAGTCTTTTGGATCAGGTCCTGAGTGACTTAGCAAACACAATGCAAGAGTTCTGCAGAGACAGACAGCAATAGCAGAGACCAGCACGGGACTGACACACAGCTCCCCATGGCAACACCCAAGTCCCCAGGCTACAGAATCGATGTGCAAAGCAGATGACATCACCCCACCCTTGAATACATAAAGTTCTCTCTGAAATCTCCATAACTTAGCCAAAAAAAAAAAAGTATAGCTTAACCAACAAAATTGTAACTTCTTCTTGGATTAAATTCTTGGAGATAATAAAAACCTCTTCAATATATATCAGTCACACACCTGAGAAAACACTGTTGCAATAAAAGATTTTATATATGACAGGATAAATGTAGCTTAAAGCAGCCTAAATTCTTCACCATTATGTCAAAGTTGTTGAAAACCAAGATACAGTTTCTGTGGAGATTAATTGACTTTACGTATTTCATGAAATGGGCTTGGCCCAACCTATTATACCTGCCAACAGTCAGTTAATATGACTCAGCTTTTCTGCCCAACTGTCAAAGGCTGAAGAAATAAGGATAAGCAGCTCCATCTTCCTTTTCTGATTGCCAGCTATGCAGTACAAGAATAATTTACCTTTCCTTTTCACAATATGTGTGTCTTTAATCAAGCCTGATTTCAATTTATACATATGTTCCGGTATCTTCTACACTGGATTTTTGCGTTGCTCTATTCAAGTTAAAGAAACCAGTTGCAAATAATACATATAGCCAGAGAAAGTTTGGGAATACATCTGTGCTCAAAATACACAAAAATCCTGTAAGCCATTTCTGGAAAACAAACAGCCCAAAACAGGGGACAAATAGGAATCCTGGGCCACAATAAACTTCCTTGTACATAGCCACAGGTTTTCAATGCACTGGAATGCAACTAAAAATACCCCCTCCAAAATACAATTTTGTTCTGGTTAAAATAAAAAATCCCTTCTGTTTCAGGTAAGTACTGACAGCAAATTTTATTTGCTGCCTAATTTATGAACAATTAATTTTAATGATCATCTCAGGAGAAACAGCATCTGCTTAACATTAGATTCCAGAAGGGTCTGTAGAATGTAATGAAAAATGAGGACTTCATACCCAGCTGAGTACACAGAGACATGGAGGGCAGGATGAGGAATAATTCTCAATCTCTTGAAAGTATCTGAAAAGGTTTTTACCTATGCTTTCCTTCCAAGAACATTTTGTACAGACCAAGCACATAGAACTGCAGTCTGGAAGGAAGGAGAATATTTTAAAAGGTTTTATCCACAAGATAACAGTGAACACAGCTCACTTGCTCATGAATTCCGTATGATGAATGTTAAGGGTCACAGGCTTGCTAGCATTTGGCTTAATTGGGCAAAGCGACCATGTCTTCTGGATAGAGGTACAAAAAACAACTGCATTTTTCCAGCTCAAGCTCCTTTACAGTCTTGCAGCAAGGACGTGCACTGGCCACACCTTTCAGCAATGTGTCCTGTAGGACAGATGAAAAAGGACACCAGATTTCTTCTGGGAACCCTGGAGACATCATCCATTTCCTAAACATCCATGTTTACCTTCTTCCTAACCCTATGGCACTGAAAAGCCACATTTGGATGCTGCTATTCACTCCCCAGTGCAGTAAATTTTTGATTGTTCATTTTAATTTTCCATCTTTTCTGATCAGGTTTTATTTTGGATGCTATCTAGGAAAAACAAATAAAAATTAGTAAGTGGCTCATATTTAGATTCCCATTTATTTTTATTTTTGGCTGCTGGATTTGCCATCTGTAGTGCTCAATATCAGTTATGCCACATGTAACACTCTCCAGAATCATTCTTTTCATTTAACCACTGTATCCCAGAAAACAATTTTCCTGACAATTACCCTGATTTCTTTTCTTCTGGTAGCCCATCTTGCAGAAGCAACAGAATCCAGCTGAAAAAGTGAGGATAGCAGGATGCCCCCAGTTAATGCAGGCTTTTCTGCCTCTCCTCTTGCTTTTTCACCCAGGCTATGGCAAAGAAAGTCAATTCATCATCCCTCCCACAGCACACACTCACCATTTCTCTTCTGTTTGTAAGCTCAGTACTACTTGCTGTGTTGTAAAACCCTACCTGCTCCTTCTTTGCAGTGCATCTCTACCTGGACAGTGCATTCTTCAGGCAAGGAACAAGTCTCTTCTTCTGGCTCCTAAGTCCTTTTTCAGGCTGTTGTACACAGGAACTTACAGATCTATGAGAATTGCTCCCATTCCTGGGAATGGTACAACCTCATCTCCCTCTACAATTCCTTTTGGGTTCATTCCTATTGACCAGATGTTCAGCCACTGCTACTCAGGCTTTGTACATCCTAATGTCCCAGCCAATAAGGATAACAAAATAGTCTGAAATCAGTGTTTGGCTGGTGAAGTCCTTCTAACTCAACTGCAGTCTCTCCCTCCTTAAGGAATTCTCTGTGATGCCCACTAGGAAGCACTAAGATCTCAGACATAGCAAGGGATGTAGATTTTTTTCCTAGCTCTGAAATCCTCCCTTTGAACCTTCTATAGGAAGAGTAGTTACTCCAGCTGGACTGGAAGAAGCCATCTGCTTATTTGTTCCATTTTCTACAGCTCCCATGACCCTTCTTCTGAATAGCTGAAAATTCAGGAACAGTAATGAGAACGAAATGTAATGAGAATGAAAACTAGTCCTTTTAACATTCTCAAGTGCTCATGCCAGAGCTTGTAATACCCTAAAATTCCAAGCCACCGTTGAAGGCTGCTCATGAAGCATTATATTCCCCATATAACAGTAACTTGAAAAATATTGCTGGTTCTCTTCACAAGTTCTGATAACAAACATGCCAGAAAATAGAGATGCTTCTGTATGTCTCAACAGATATTAAAAAAAGATACTGAGCTACAACTGAATAATGCAAACTGCAACATACAACTCCTCCTTGCACATCTAGGAAAAGAGAGCCAGGAGTTTTGAAAGGTACAGTTACATGTACAGGTACAGGAAAGCTACATACACAATGGAAAATGAATGGGAGAAAAATAATGTACCTATTATGAATATAAATTTAGAAAGCTGTGATGTCAATGCCAAAGGGGAAGAAAGAAGGGAGCTCATGAAGGTATGTAAACAAGGAACAGCATGACCTAAGGGAGATGGGAAGAGGAAGAAAGAGAAAGCGAGCAAGGCAGAAAAGCAGGAGGCAGAAATCACTCAAGGCAGCAGGACACAGGTACGCTTGCTGAAGATCTCTTACTGTCACAGCTCACCACGAAAATCAGCACTGCAGAAGCTATTGGCATTGCTGTCCTAATTTTTGAGGAGAAATGGGGATTAAGTGAAACTGCAACCATACTTGGAAGGAGCTCTTGACTAAATTCCTGACAAAAAGGACACAGTTGCTCTGACAGAAAACTGATGTAAAGGAGCACATCTGTCAGGTTTTTGTCTATACTGCACTGTCAAATTCCAGAAAGGATGATTCAGGAGAAATGGAGTTACAATCAATTAACTGTAATAGGATGATGAGAGAAAAATACAGCATGTAAGTATATGGTTTTTAAGGAGATGGCACCAGGCATTCTTCAGAATACTTTTTTGTTATTTCATGTTCTGTTCCACTGAACAGCTCTTGCATTTTTTTTTATTGAAATAGATCCAACCATGACTTCCACTGATGGGCTTCATCTCAGAGAGGAACAGCATTTTACAAGTAGGTGAGATACCTGTTAGCAATTTGTTTGCTTATTTTACATTCATTGTTTATTTTATACTAATAATCTACAGCCCAGATTCTATTCAAAAATTACCTATATACTTACTATTAAAAATGCAAGAAGTCTCACAACAGTATAGTTCATGGAATATAAAACATTAGAATTATAAATCAAAGATGGTTTCTGGGATTCTGGAGAAACCACCTCTCATTTCAAATCTTGAAGATGTTCAGTATATAAACTCCATCTCATTGAAACAAGTCAAGATTCCACCTAAAAATTCCTCACTGCCTGCACACCTATGGGGACAAAAACAAAACAAAACAAAACAAAAACAAAAAAAAAACAAAAAAAAAAAAAAAAAAAAAAAAAAAAAGACCCTTTAAAAGTATGTGAGTATGTGTTGAGAATTGGATAGAAAGGAAAGATGGATTCATCCCTGTTGGGGAAGATGAATCAGGGAAACCTTATAAATATGATTGCTTAGCAAAAGATTCTGAAAATATGAAACCTATAATAGAAATGAAAGCTTACTTTGAGTTGTAGGACACCAAGTCTTAGTTGCTGTATAACCTGAAGACAATAGCCTAGCCAGCTGAAGGAGAATCCCTTTTGATTGAACAATACCTTTCTGCTGGCTAAGGGATCCAAAGGTCAGTGTAGCAAAACAGAAAAGTCTAAAGAGTAGTTTTTAGAGTTTAAAATATAACACGGTATGGTAATGTAGTAGTTCTTGTAGGCTGTATATAGATCCTATAGGGTTTTGTGTCTTGGTTGGTTCGTATAAATTAGAATATTCAACACAAAAGGAGATATAATGTATTGTAACAAGGACTTCACTCTCTTCCCCCCGTGCACTCTGACCCCTGCCACCTCTCTCTGTCTCTCTTGCTCTCTCCTCTCTTCTGTCTCTCTTGCTCTCTCCTCTCTTACCTCTCTCAGCTCTTACCTTCTTGTTCTTTCTCCTTCTCTCATTGGGACTTCCCTTCAGCCGAGACTGGTGGCTGAAGTCAAAGCCCTTTTTACCCACAACCCTTGCAATAAAACCACGTTCTAAAATGTCTCAGGTCTGCAGAGTTCCCTCTCCCAGCCGTCCACGGATGATCCTACACACCCCTGCAACCAACAGTTGTCCAGAGCTGCAGTCAGGAGCACTAAAATAAAGAGCCAAGAATGCCAGGAGTTCTTTGTTTCTTCTCAAAACAAGTCATGGTTCACTTTAGTCAGCTTCAAAGATCATTTCTGAAAGAGCATAATTGATAAGTTGGTTTTCATACACTTATCTTCAGCATCAGCCCTAAACAATTTAGCTGAGGAAATAATTTCAGGAGGAAAACAGCAATAGTAAGCTGTTATAATTTCTGAAAATTAACTACTCTAAAGGGATGTTTTGTAATAATATTATATCAACACTTGCTTTTTTCTTCCACTAAAATTATGTGCATAAAGGAAATGATCCACTTTATGAGAATACATATTTTAAAATAAACTGCAAACTGGTTAGCTCTCTTTGATGTTCCAGTAATTCACATTAAAGACATAGGTAAGAAGGGAATGTAAAAACAAGCATTTCCCCAGTTCATCTTTTCAGCTCGTTATGCAATTCATTTTCAGCAGTCTGGTATTGTTTAACTTTCTGCTTGATTGCACAGAAATAAATCCAAGGAAAATAAAGAAGCGATTTCAGAAAAAGAAAACAGTTACATCGATCAAATTAATTTAAATGCACAAAAAAAAAAAAGTCTCATTCACACTACAAGAGTAGTTTTCCTACAATTCAGACTCGGAACAAAGCAGACATAAAACTTCTGATGCTGGAAAAGGACACATTCTCTGGGTTTGCTTGGACACAAAAGTGAGAGTGACCCATGCAGAGAATCATGGAGACAGGAGATGTGATGCAGCCTGCTCTTCTGTGAGCTGAAAATGGAGTTTTCCCAGAGAATGCAGGTTTACAGTAAAGTCTCAGGTACAGCTGTCAGCCTCTGGGCCACTGAGGGATGAGTGTGTAAAGTGCTTTTAAGACAACTGTGACTTTCCAACCCAGTGAGCTATTGCAGATGCCTTAAGGGAATATCAAAGGAATCCAGGTCCTCTTAGCCCTGCTGAAGTAGTCAAAATTGATGTCTAAAAGCTGATTCTGACCTTGGTCTGAGATTTACAGAGCAGCACACAGTGAAAGAACAGGCTTAATCCCTTGACAAACAGGATTGTGTCTTCAATGAGAGAACTCAGCTCAATTAGTCCAGAAATATATTTCTGTCTTGTTCTAGAAAACATAAAAAAAAATCTGAATTAATTCTCCTCAATTTAAGGTGAAATAGAGTACAAGGAACTACATATCTCTGTAAAAAATCAATGTATAAGATCCACAAAGATGCTTTCTCTCTTATTTCTAAAAGAAATTTTAAAAAGAAATAGGTTCCCTCCCTACGTACAAAACCATACTGAGAGATGGATGCCAGGCACAGGGAATGTTTTGTGTCACCAAGTAAAGGCAGCCAGGCATCTCCAAAGCCATCTTGATTTGTAAAGCTCCTGTGCTATCAATACCTAACATTAAGCCAGCAGTTTGTCAAGAAGGAACCTGGATCTGTATAGGCCCAAGAAGCCTTCAAACTATTAATACCTAATCCAAAATATATTTAAAAAAACAAGAACTGCAGATGCAAGTAGAGCCAGTGTAACACATAGTGTTAAGGTACCTTTGTGGCTCCTCACAAAACCAGGCTGTAGCTCACTAGTGAGTTCACTTTGTTCAGCCTGGAGAAGAAAAGGCTTTCAGTGGACCTTAGAGCAGCTTCCAGTGCCTAGAGAGACCCTGCAAGAGAGCTGGAGAGGGACTCTTAATCAGGGGGTGTAGTGATAAATAAAATTTCTCCTTCCTCCTTTTTTTCCCTTTTGCCAGTCTCGCCTTGATTTTCCTCAGGGCTCTTGTTATGGAGCTGCATGTGCCAGTCTGGCTCTTGGCAGGTTTAGGTCCTGGCCAGTCCATGCCAGGGACCAAACAGAATCTGAAAATCACAACGTGGTGGCTGGTACTTCCCCTTCTGTGGTTTCCATGTTCACCAGTTCAGCAAATCTGGGTGCTCCTGCCAATGACCTTGTAATGATGCACTCATTTTCTTTCCATTTCCCTGGTATGATGCTCTTATTTTTTTGTAATTTCCCCATCTGAGGGCCCATTTATGTAATCCCAGCATTGCTGAGTACTCCCAGAAGGCAGATATGCTCTCCCTTCCCAGAAGACAGCCCCATCCCCATTGATGAGACCCCCCCAAGTCCATGTGGAGAGCTGGGAGTGGGTGCTGCCAGAGCAGCAGGATACTCTTGTGCACCTCTCCCCCACAAAAATGAAGCATCAGGTACCCAAGGAGGAAGGTGAGGGCAGAACATCCCCCTGAGCACTGACCAGAGCAGATTTTAACTGGTGCCCAGCTGTGCAAGCAGAAGCCCCCAAACTGTGGAAGGTGCTCTGGCCTTTCCCTCATCCAGTTCCTGGTATTAACCCCACTGGCACTCCAGCACAATTCTGGGGGTGACACTGGTGCTGTCTCCAGGCACTGTTTAGGCTGTGCCAGTGAGCTGACAGCAAAGTCATTGTGCCAGCAGGACAAGCTCAGTGTCCACAAGAATGGACTGGTGAGTCCCCAGAGCTGACACTCCATGACCCCCAGCCCCACTCCTCCAACAGTCCCTGGCACACACCCTCTTTTCCCCTCCTGCAGTACCAGGCCAGCAAGCTGAGCCAGACAGGGACCAATGAAGAGGGATTCTACAACTTTTCCCCAATAACCTGCAGGAGCTGACACAGCTGGCACAGAAGGTGAGGTTAGGGGTCTTCATGCCCTATGTCTGGCAGTGCACAGGCCAGCAACCCACCAGGGATGCTCTTGTAGCCAGCTGCAAACCACCTATCAGGCCCTCACTTACACAAAAAGGCTCATTTCTGCAGAAATTAGGTATTTTGAGAGGGTACATTATTTTATCAGTGGTTCCTGTGGCTGGTGGTTCTCACTAGCCAGGCAGCCCAGTATCAGTGCTGGGCAAGGGGTAACCAGGCTCCCTGGGGGAGTGTGGCACTGACACCAGCTGCCTCTGTGCCACCTCAGGCACACCACTACAGCAAAATTCTTGCTTGACAAAGGTAGGATATAATCAATTCCTAAAGACCCCAACAGTGCACAGTCAGAAGGCAAGCTACAAAATTTTCCAGTGTCTGGCCTTGTTCTGGTTTTCCTCAGAACTCTGGTCAGTGAGCTTCATTGTCCCAGGCTGGCTCTCAGCCACCAGGTCACTGCAGCAGCAGTACCAGGGCTCGTGTCATGGGGGCCTGGGTTCTGGTCATTCCCACCAGACACTCAAATGGAATCTGAAAGTTGCAGATCTGTGGCCAGCGCTTCCCCTTCTGTGGTTTCCTTGATCTCTCCAGCTCAGCAAAACTGGGAAATTCTGGCATAATTTCCCTGTCATGTTGCACTCATTTTTTCTCCTCGAAATTCTGCTTGAATAGGAGGGACAGTAGCAGTAGAGACTGAGTATTGTGGTCACTCCAGCTCCAGCCCTGCTTGTGTTCCCTCAGCTCCTGCAGCACCATGAAGTTCACAGAAACAAATTGTAGGATAATTTATGTTGGAAAAGACCTTTAAGATCATCAAGTCCAAATGTTAACCCAACATTACAAAGTCTACCACCAAACTATTTCCCTCAGCACCACATCTACATAAACGTCTCTAGGGATGGTGACTCCACTACATTCCCAGGCAGCCTATTCCACTGCTTGACAACCCTTTCAGAGACAAACATTTTCATAATATGCCCTGGTTCAATGTGAAGCCATTTTGTCTCATCCTGTCACTTGTTACCAGGGAGAAGAGAGCAACTTCCACCTCACTACAGCCCTCTTTTCAAGAAGTTGCAGACAGCAGTAAGGTTCCCCCTCAGTAGAGCCTCCTACTATCAAACCAACCCAGCTCCTTCACCTGCTCCTCATAAGACCTGTTCTCTTGAATTTGAAAATCATGGGCCTGTGGTTGGCACTTCCCTTTCTGCAGTTTTTTTTGCCTTACATAATTTTCCTGGTAAGTTATGCTCATTTTGTTTCTGGAAACCGTGTGCCCACCCAGTGGCAGGGGTATAAAAGGAGATCAGCAGGAGCTACCATGCAGAGGAGAGCCCTACAGACACGCCAGCTCCAGCCTCACTCGTGGCTCTCTCAGCCCTCCAGCATCATGAGAGTCCCTGCAGCTGCCCTGGCTGTTCTGCTCCTTGTGGCCATCTGCTCCCTGGCTCAGGCTGATCTCAGTGTCTCCAGGAGTGCTGGACATCCCAAGGACGGTAGGCTTCCCTTCCCCAGGAGAGAGCCCCAGCCCCACTGATTAGACCCTCATGTCCATGGAGAAGGCTGGGAGCAGATGGTCACCACCAGTGCAGGGACTAAGCCCCAGAGAGGGAGGTTTTCAGGGGGTGTTCCCATAGGACACAGCATAGGTGATGATGGCAAATCCCCTGGGAGCCACAGGAGAGTTCTGCCACAGTGTGGGGTCTCACTGGACCCATCTCTGCCCTCACAGGAATCAAAAGCATGTGCTGCCTCAGCACCATTTCACGCCCCATTCCACGCAGCAGGATCCTCTCTGCCTACAGGACCAGCAACACCTGCCCAATGGAAGCTGTGGTGTAAGTACCCAACATTGCTGGGGTCCAGGGTGCACCAGGCAGGGCAGCACCCCAAGGGTGTCCAAGGCTGTCCAGGATGGGGAAGGGCATGGACAGGGACAAGCAGGGTGCTACCAGCAAGACCTAGAGCAGGTACTCTGATGTCCTGGCTGAGTGCCTCAACACTGTTTTTTCCCAACAGCCTAGTCATCACAAAGGGGAAAAAGGTGTGTGCAGACCCCAAGGCTCGCTGGGTGCAGAAACACCTGAAGGACTTTGAGATTGTGGACTTCTGACTCTTCCCTGCTGCTGCCCGAGGGCAGTGGGCTTGGCCCCCAGCACAAAACACGTAGTAAGAGTGCTTGAGCTGCATCCTTATTCAAAGGGAAAATTTATTACAATTGGCATACACTTGTTTAACTAAATTTTGCTTGTCTAAATGCTTGAATAAAGTTTTTAGCTTGTCAAACTCTTTGAGTGTCTCGGAAGTCCCTGCTGGAGCCCCAAAATGACAGAAGGGACCCTTGGGGCACTTCTTGCCTTCCCCACTCCCTGGTTTCAGTGCTACCCACTGTGAGAGTGGCCCCATGACAGCTTCCACAGTATTCTCTCTCCCCAGCCTGGATTCAGCTCCTGCATCCCAGCATGATCCAGACACACCTGTGGGATGACACTGGCATCTCATCCATTTCTTGGGGCCCTCCCCACACAGCACATGTGGAGCCCAGTAACAAACCCCCTGGGCCAGGCAGCCCTGCTGGGAATCTGCAACCAGCTATTTGACATATTTTCCCCAAAGCCTAGAGGATCAGGACAGTCTTTGACTACCTGGCATCCCCACCCCTAGCCCCCTCCTACACTGCAGCCCCCTGCAGTGGTGGAGCTGAGGTTCCAGTGCTTCTGGGTGCTGCTGTCCCCACACACTCAGTCTGTACCACAGTGCTGCCAGAGGAGCAGGCAGGAGCAGGCAGCATTGTCCCCACCACTGCACCATCTCTGTCCTCACACCACTGCCCAGCACTGGGGACATGAGTGGGACATCTCTGCAGGTGACACCAGCTCTGCCCCTGGGCCACGCTCTGCCCTGTTCTGCTTGGGCTGGGACACACAGAATTATACCAAATACTGTTCACTTGAGGTCATAGAGGTAAGGGCACTAGAGAGTGACATCCAACAAGTCAACATAAGCAAACTAATGGTGCTGCAGCTCCTCTCTACTTCTAAAAAATTTTAGTGTAGCTCAAAAACTCAGGCAAACGAATGCATAAAGCTGTGTATAAGTACACTCAATACTAGAAGAAGATTGGGGACCTGTTGGAGTTTATAGAGCATAAAAGTTGAATTGATTCATAGAAAGCCTGAAAACTCAATTAGTATTTCAAATGACAGACAAGGTAAAACCACCTATTCCAAAATAACTCAGGAATACATATATACACTGTAATAATGAGACTAAAAGAAGGTTTAAATCCTAAACCTGATATGTTTAAAACTGCTCAAGATTTGGGCAAGCCTGATGGGCTTCTTTCCGCCTTATCAGTTTGCTGTACTTCAATGTGTACTTCAAAGCTCGCTTCAACTACTCTTCAGTGCAATGTATTAGTGCAACGCTTTTGACTACTTCTGCAATTCAGTCTTATAGCAACAGCTTTTAGGTTAATAATACTGAAAATCTCTGACAGGAAAAATGTGAAAGAGAAAACACAAGACTTTTCTATTACTTACAAGGCAAAAATGATAGTCCAGTAAAAATCCTCCCTTGGGCACTGTTTTCACAAATCTCATTATAGTTTAGGCAATCTGTTGTTAAATATACACCAGCTCTGGATGAAACAACTGTGCATTTTCACAGCATCATGGTGTTTTTTTCTTAATTTCTTGACTTAATCCCTTCCCAATCTGCCTGTAGACCACTGCATTCTTTGGCTGCCTCCTTGAGGAGGACACACTGAAGTAGGAGGTTGGCACCACCAACACCAGCTCTTCTGCCCAAGAGCTGCACTCTGAGCACCCACCACTGAGCTCAGAGCCATTCCCACACTTCAGCCCTCAAGAACAATCCAACCTACGTGTCCCTGCATTTCTCACAATCCTCCTTCTGCCCACATTGCCTGCCATCCATCCATCCATCCCTCCATCCATCCATCCATCCATCCATCCCTCCATCCATCCCTCCATCCATCACCCATCCCTCCATCTATCCATCCATCCATCCATCCATCCATCCCTCCATCCATCCATCCCTCCATCCATCATCCATCTATCCATCCATCCATCCATCCCTCCATCCATCCATCCCTCCATCCCTCCATCCATCCATCCATCCATCCCTCCATCCATCCCTCCATCCATCATCCATCCCTCCATCTATCCATCCATCCATCCATCCATCCCTCCATCCATCCATCCCTCCATCCATCCCTCCATCCATCATCCATCCATCCATCCATCCATCCATCCATCCATCCCTCCCTCCATCCCTCCATCCATCATCCATCTATCCATCCATCCATCTATCCATCCATCCATCCATCCCTCCATCCCTCCATCCATCATCCGTCCATCCATCCATCATCCGTCCATCCATCCATCCATCATCCATCATCCATCCATCCATCCATCATCCATCCATCCATCCATCCATCCGTCCGTCCGTCCATCCATCCCTCTGCACTGTCCCAGGGAGAGGTGCTCTTCTCTGCCACCACCAAGGGAGCACGGGGAAACCACTCCCCAGTCTTGCTGTCTGTCCTGCCCGAGCTGCCCTTTCTTTTTCTGTGTACTGTTGGACATGGCGTTAATATCTGCAGACTTTGTTTGATGAAAGTCGTGGTGTTGGAACCCACTGTGTCCCTTTGCTCTCGCACAGCTGACATCAACGCCGAGTGTTGGGGGGGAAACTACGCATAGAACGTGGCAGGTTCAGCATATTTTGTGAAGCAAGCACTGAGGAGAATGGCACGAAGAGAAAGAGCTCAAACATAACTCTTTGCACGCTCCGCAGACCCCAAAGCAAACCCTGGACTTCGGACCCCGGCCGGCCCCGCCCCTCCTCCCCCAGCGCCGACCGCCCCTCCCGGCGCGCTCGGCATCTCGGGAGTTGTAGTTCCCCCAGCGGCGCGACATGGCGGCTGTGCGGGCGCTGCCGGCCCTCGCCGCCGCGCTGCTCCTGGCTGCCGCCGGCCAGGCCAGCAAGTACTCGCGGGAGGCCAACGAGGGGCTGGCGGCCGCCGGCGACAAGCGGCGGGAGGCCGGGGAGTTCCGCGTGGTGAGGCTGAACCAGGTCTGGGAGAAGGCGCAGCGGGTGAGTGGCGCGGGCGATGGCGGTGCTCGGAGGGGCTGCGGGCTCGGGCCTGGCCGCTTCGGACACGCGTTGCCCGTCAGGGAGATGGGGAGGAGCGGGGACCTGTGTGTGAGGAGACACCGGGGCTGGCCGGCCCCGGCTCGGGGCTGCGGTGGCTTTTGTTGTGTTCTCGGGCATGACTGTCCCCGGCCGTCACGCAGCGAGGGCTCGGCTCGGCCCCGCGCTGTCCCGGCGGCGGGAACAAACAGCCTTCCCCGGGAGAGGGGCCGTGTGTCCGAGTCCTGGAAACTGCTGACCGGCCCGTGTTTAAATACAGCAGCTAAAACATATACCAGGGAGTTGGGAGAGGGAGAACAGCCCCTCTGGTGCCGTGGAGGATCTGCGGCGGGCTCCAGTGCCCGCGGGTTGAATGCTTTAGCCGTGTTGTTCTCGGCTGTGATGCTCCATTCGGTCTGAAGGCACTGGCCCCGGTCCCTGCTCTGCCCAGGGCAGGAGTTCACTGCAGGACACGAGGAAACCTTCCACCCTGGTGGTTGTGTCGCCTACGTCCACATCAAGTGATGTTAGACAAATGCAAGAGGGCCAGCAAATGGGTATCGCCCCTCCCAGATGAGAGCCTTAATTTTGACAGTGATACCTGAGTTTCTGTCACACTGGACTATAAAAAATATTTAATTAAAGTGAAAATACAGTCAAGTTATTTCATTACTGTGGAAATATTTGCTAAGAACTGAAGAGAACAGCTCCAACAGGAGGAGAAGAATGCACTACACATATCCCCTGAATATTGTGGACCATGAGAATTAGAGTCGTGACTGACAAAAGTTCAGTTCTTTCAGGCAAAGAAATATAGTTAATATTAATTTTGCATCTTCTGTATCCTGAATAGCCTGAGCTATTGAATTAGAGGTAGGGCATCCCTGGATTCAGCCAAAAGCTAGAACGCTGCCATAGTGCTGCCTCCCAACGTGCTTAAGGAAGGTATTAAAAATACTCCTTTCCTCAACAGGAGAAGGATGGAATGGGGCATGGGAAAATGTGTGTTAATGAAACTCCAGCTGTTGAGCTGACAGCTGAAAAAGAAACAACACTGAGACTAGAAAAAATCTATAATGATGGTAATGTCAGTTACCTCTCTCAGCTTTCCAATTACAGTCTTTTCTCATGTTCATACCTGGCTCGTCTGGAATTAAAATTTGAGGTGCTTTACATCCTCTGTGTTAAGATACTAAAATATAAAATGGATTAACTCTGTCAGTAAAAATACTAAGGCTTAGTAAATTCTGCACGTGTGAGCTAGATTTTAGAGATGCAAAACCTACTTGAACTAAATTTGCCACCATCTAAATTTCACTTTTGAGTACAACTGTCACCCAGCATGTGTTTTATAAAGCGATTTTTTAGTATTGTCTGGGCAATGTATGAAATAAGAGGAAAACTGTGCCTGTGTGTTACATCTGCTTTGAAATACTTCCGTGTGTCAGTGCAGAACTCTTCGTTCCTTTATTTTGGTACTGATAGAGAAAGTACTGAAAATAGGGAACTTCTTTGTTTTGACACGAAAGTCAGATACTGCAATTTGGCATTGCAACACACAGCTGGAGGAGCAGTCCTTAAAAAAGCCCCAAAATGTTACTTAGTGGGACCAGGAGCTGGCAAGCCACACTTCCTTCTTGTTTCCCTGAGGATGGGAAGGAGGGCTTGATCTTTCTTCAGAATCTCTTTTCATAAATAGTAAATTTGTAGGGAAGAGCTCTTTCCTCTTAGAGGCAAGAGTGTAGGTCAGGATGCTGCAGGTGATGATTGCAGGCAACCCAACAGCAAATGATGGAATTGTTGTAATGTTTGACAAATTTCCAGCACTCATTAACAGAGTTGCCACATATCTGTCTTGGATGTTAATGTCCAGGCTGCATAAAGGATGAGTTTAAGGAGCTTGTTGCTTTGTTATTTAATCATTAAACTTAACTTATCACCTCTGCTTCTAGTTAGTTATTCCAGCATGTGAGTGATAGTAAAGTGATAGGGAGTCTTACCATTGACATTTTTTTACTTGGTGTAATCCAACATAGGATAACCTTAAAGGAAGAAGTTCTTGAACTGAGTACTTTAAATTAGCTTATGTATTCACTCTGTATTACTTAAATGGGACAGGCAAGGGGCTTCCTAAAGGTTTAAAAGGATTTATAATGCTTACAAGGACAGTTACTTCAGTTTCCTACTAAATTATAATGAGAATTAGAAAAATACTGCTCTAATTAGGAGAAATTTGAATAGAATCTTGTTTTCTCTTAATGAACGGTGGGCTTAATGTAGTTCCTTAGTTTTTAATAAGACTTTAACATGTTTGATTCATGATGTCTCCAACCTTTATGTTTAGAAGTTCTGTTATTCTTCTCTATAACTTTTAGAAAACAGAAATATGTATGTTTTTATTGGGTTGTACTAACTGCAGAGGGGCTCTAACATAAACTGCACTCTGTAATCTTTTATACAGTAGTGTGTTTCTGATGACAAGGTCACATGTAAAAGATTTTTTTTTGTTATATTTGCAGTACTTAGGAGCTAAATTGCTTCTTATCTAATTACACCTGGCTATTTATTCCTGTATTTCCTCAGCCCAACTACATGTGATGTCCACTTGAACACTGACTAATATTAGAGTACAGAACTACCAAGATACTTGGCCATTCCCTTGAGAATATGTAGCAAACCTTTCACTTGGTCTTGAAGCTTCAGGGCACAATTCTTGCTGAGGGAAACATTGATACTTGGTGCCACTGCAGCAGTGACACTTGGACTGTCCGGGTCATCCTGCACCAGAAAAGCAAAAAAGTACATGATTAAGGGTTTTTTAACTTTAGCACATACTAAGAACCATAAATAAAGTGGTTCCTTCTAAGTGCTTTGTTTCTATAAAGGAGTTCCCCAAAAGTGGATGGTAAAGGAGACAAAAGGGACATTCCTTTGCTTTAGTATTAGAGGGATCAAAAGTTGTAATGTTTCTTTAAGTATTATATTTACCTGTGATTTTAACTGCTCTAAATTTTGGTAATTTCAGCAAGCCAAGTGTAAAATAAAGAGCAAAAAAACTGTTTAAAAATCAAAATAATTATATGCAGTGATGCAAGATTAATTAATAGGACAGCCTGTGATGGAAGCATAACCAATAATGGGGATAGTTTCCTGAATTCCTGTCAATAGGAAGTGCATTAGCTCAAAGTAATGACACTTTTTTTAGTTTATTGTAAAATAACCTACTGACACACAAAGGAACAGTTCAATCTTTCCAGTATCACTCAAATGTTTAAAAACAATATTGAGTTCTGAGTCTTTCTTTATTAAACATACTACTTCCTCACTGAAAATGAGAATAATCTGTAATAATAATTTTTATAATTTGTAAGCTGATTTTAATGATTAAAAAACCTCCAATAGATAAACTTTTCCGAGGACTGACAAGCCCAGGTGGTTTCAGGCTGGATCTGAGCTCCCAGGAGCTGTGTGGGCTGTAGTTGGAGGGGTTTTGTCACCTCTCTTCTCTGGGCTTCTCACCTCACCTTCTGTTTGTTAATGTGCACATAGACACAGACAAATGTAGTTCTCAAGTATTAAGATGGGGTTTTTTACATTTCTTTGTTTTAAACTGAATAGCTAGTGTCTGAATAAAAGTGTCTAAAATCTAGAAGTTCAGGATCAACTCACAGCAGTGCTGCTTAGCCAACTGCTTATTAGTCATTGTTCCTGTTCTCTCTGTAGCTCACAAAATTTCAAGCTGACCTAGCATCTATTTAAACTATTTTTTTTCCTATCTTCACCCTCAGTGTCTTACTTTATTTTTTCTAGTATGTCAGACAGGAATGCCTCTAGGTTTTGTATGTTTTAATGCACATAAACCAGGTTAAGAAATTATCTGAGATTTTTTTTATTATTATTATTTTTGATCATAGTAAAAATTGCTGACAAAGTGGCTCTTTGACCTGCTAGACTGAAAATCTGCACTAAACAAAGTTTTTCAACTCACTATAACTGTATGGTTGGAAGATGGTTGACAAGAAAGGACATGTGGTGGCAATGGCAATGTTGTTTGAGAAGAATTGCTGTGCCATACTGGTTGTTATGTGTCTGTACTGGTTCCTGAGGCAGCTCTGGAGCAAAAGGGGACTCCACATAACTAAATACAAACTTTTCTTTGTTCTTGTTAGCTCCATCTCTCTGCTGTGAAACTGGCAGAGTTGCACAGTGATCTAAAAATACAAGAAAAGGATGAACTGAGCTGGAAAAAACTGAAGGCTGAAGGGCTGGATGAAGATGGAGAGAAGGAAGCCAAGCTCAGACGTAACTTAAATGGTAAGGTCTGTTTTGGAAAGAAGGGGTTCAAACTTTGCATCAGACACACGCATGGTTGGACACTTGTGTTTAAATTATTAAATAACAGATTGTCTTTCTGGACACTGAGCACACAACAAGTTCTTTGGAAGTCAGTTGGGAACTGCAGAAGCCTAACACAGTCCTTTGCTGCCAGTAATTTCAGAAGAGGTCATTGAACCTGGGACAACTGTGCCTTGAACTGTTAGCTTTTCCTTTGAGCTGCAAAGTCCATCTCTGCAGGTCACAGATGCAGCCCATCTCTCACCTTCCATACATCCATAGCTGGTTCTCATGTTTCTGTGTCTTCTGTTCCTTTGCAGTTATTATGACTAAATATGGAATGAATGGAAAGAAGGACTCTCAATTAGTTGATACCAACTATATTAAAGATGGCACAGAAAGTGACACACTTGATGATCCAAGACTGGAAAAATTATGGAGCAAGGTGAGTAAGATTTCCAGGAACTGGAGTTCACTAGGAAATCAGTATTTCTTCACTGAACTCTTAGCTGTGTCTTCTGAGAACACTCAGACTTGGAAAATAATGGCTTTACTACTCCTTTGATCAGTACTGACCAAGCTGCCTTGCTCTGTAGCTCACATCTTTGTGCCCTGAGGGTACCCCACCTGCATCCAGAGCAACCTCTGGCAGGTTGTCTTTGGCAAATAAAACACCTGCATTAGTCTGAAGGGTCAAGCCTGGGTCCCCTGAAGTCCAACAGAGTATTTCTTCATATTTCCCTGAACTCATGGCTTCCCTTAGTGTGTCTGTCACACTGTGTGGTAGTATATCTATGGTGTTTTCCCCAGTTTTCCTACTGTTGTTTGTGGATGTTTTTAAAAAGATGCAGTTAACATAGAACCATTTTGTAGACTGTCTAAAAGTGAAATGTATTGAGGGGAAGGGTTTTAAATAAGGACCTTCTCAACCTAATACTCAACTGAAAATTTCCAGGATTTGCATTCGTGCATAAAAAGTGGAAGATGTACTGTCAAGTTGGGGCAGTTAAAACTGGCAAAATAATCTTCAGAAATTAAATAATTCAAATTTTAAGAAGCAACTAGTCAGGTAAATCTAAAGAATTCTCCCGTGAGTCTAGTGCAGTAAAGCAGAAAAGATTTCCTGGATTTTAAAATGTTACTGTAACTAGATACAGCTCTGGCAAGGAATATGATGTCCTGTGCTTTGGGGAACAGTAAAGTGCAATAGGAGAAAAAAAAGGGGGTCTGAATAGATTTCAGAGACATTCACTTTTGATCAGACATTGCAGCAAATATACCAGCAGATTTGTGGGTAGTGCCCCAGCTGTGTGAGCAGTGCTTCCTTAATAGTTAGAGAGCAAGTACACAGCAGTGATAAAATCTTCACATGCCGATAGAGTAAGATGAAGTAAAGACTGTGTTTAATATCAGGCTGCATCCCTCATGCAAATGGTTCCCTTACAGTTGTCTGTGGAGCTCTGTGGCCCTTATTTCTGTATTAAATTGTTTCCCATGGAATAGAAATGCCAGATACCTTTCACTGGGTAGTCCATAGCAAGTCCCAGCCATATTAGTCTGAAGCAAACTTCTTTTGACATGAGTAAAGACATCTTATTCATCAACATCTAACTCCTGACCACATACAGATATTAAGAGAATTAAAACATGAGATCTAAAGAAAAGCTGCACTTAATAATTTTCTAAATGTGGTGAGAAGTGGGAAGACGTTTTGGCAGTTGAGGGCACTTGAAAGCACTTGGCCTGCAAAGCATAATGAGCTCATGTTTCTTTCAGGCCAAGACCTCTGGGAAGTTCTCTGATGAGGAGCTGGATAAGCTTTGGCGAGAATTTAAGCATCACAAAGAAAAGATTCACGAATACAATATTCTGCTGGAGACTGTGAGCAGAACAGAAGGTGCCTGAACATTTTTCTGATGTTTCAAGATCAGTACAATTCTTTTCTCTGCCCATTGTTTCCATTGCTTCCAAATTTCTTTGAAACTCCTGACATTTCTGTCAGAACCACTTGCAGATGCTGGCATTTTTAGATGCTTCCTGGGTTTAGTTCTGATTAGCTGCCAAAATTCTTGCCAGCTAATGAAAATGTTGCCATTTCATTTTTTCTAATTCTGCTTGCATTTCATGCAGGGAAGATGCCATCAGATTACAATGATGGCCATTGAAGTTTATGGGAAATTATGCAGCAAGCATAAATCCACTGCTGCAAAATGCAGTTCTAAAGTCTGCAGAACATCCATGTTTTATCTCACCAGCTGGGTGCCCAAGAGGAGATACTGAATATCTTAGCCACCAAGCCTGAAGTTTATTAGAGCATCAAGCATCTGAACCCAGCTTTCTATACTAATCTGAGCTAAAATTGTTAGAGCTGAAGAACTCTAAAGCTGACAGTTTGATGTTTGCATTACATAGTCCAAGTTGGAAGCTGCTGAAAATCATTTCACCATCAGATGTCTTAGTTCCTGAAATGTCTAGGAAAGAACTCATTAAACATCCTCATCCCATTTTCTTGGGATATTCCTAACTTGGGAAAATAAAAGCATTTCCTTGCTATAATCGAGTGGCTAGTAGGGGTTATAGCATCACTTTCCAGAGCACCAAGGGACGTTGATCTGAATACTGACCTAAAAGAGGAATTACTTCTTAAAGTCTGGTTTTGGTGCTTTATTTGCACTCAACTTAAATCCTATGAATTTAGCATCTTTTCCCCTCAGATTTGGGGGATATCTGGAGTTTTCGACCTATCATGATTTGCCCCACAATCAGTAACACTTTCTGTTCTTCAACAGATATCCACAAAAATGTTATCAATCCATCTGAGGAGAACCTGGTGAAAGAGGAAATCTTGCACAACAAGCACAGAGAGCTCAAGGAGAAGTTAAGAAGCATCAATCAGGGGTTTGAGCGTTTGCGTAAAGTCAGTCACCAGGGATATGACGCAACCAGTGGTATGATACAGTGGGGTTTGTGCTTATTTGGGATTCATTTCATTTTAAAAAGATAAAATCAGTGGGCAAGTAAAAGGGTATAGTCACAGTGTCACAGTGTCACAGTGCATTGTGTACCACAGTGGGCTGAAGAGATACAGACGGTCCTATTTAGAACTGGAAGCCTAATGAAGGGATACAGTCATTGTGTCAAGAGGATAGTTCTGTCTTCCATGCCCCCATGAGAAGGAGTATTGCCCCAGGAGGGCAAGCAAATGAAACAACATGCAGGGCAAGCAGTGCCTTTATCCAGTTCCTTGGGTTTGGGGTTTTTTGCTTTTAAAAACCTACTTGTTTTACCTGGTAGTAGTATCTAATTTTATCCAGTACTTGGATACTTCTCCCTTTTCATCTAAATAGATCTATTAGAAGTGCAGTGCTTAATGTCTCTGTTCTTACTATCTATATGTATGTGAGAAAGCATCTTTTCATCTTTCATAGAAGTTGGCCATTAAAAGCCATTGTGTCATTGTATCCAGATTTTCGTTTAGTTGTATATATTTCTTTAGAGTTTGAAGAACCAAGAGTGATTGATTTATGGGACATGGCCAAATCAGCCAATTTCACTGAGAAAGAACTTGAATCTTTCCGGGTAAGTAGAATTCCAGTGACTTCTCTTGCAGAAAGATATTTTGCCACATAAAGAGACACTCAATGTTACTCTGATTGCAGCCACTTCTGTATTACCCTCTAGACACCATTAAAAAAAAAAAAAAAAAAAAGGTCATGCTGCCTTTTTAATATTTCAAATATATAGACATAATTACGTGTAACTCATCATATGCTGGTTACGTTATAATCAGCAGAATGAAAATTCTGAATCCTCTCAAAATTTAAGTGTTGCATATTTTGAATCTTTGAAAGATCAGGCCCTGCTTCTTTGTTGCCAATGCACCAGATTTACCCCTCTTGCCCAATGTCTTACTTATGTCCTTGGGAATCACTGTAATCTGTATACCCAGCATTTTCCCTCTCGTGCCCATCTCTTGTACTGTTAACTTCCCATGTCGAAGCTGTGTTTAGCTGACACAAAACTATTGTGATAAAGACTGCTTTGCAAGGTAACAACACAGAAATGCATTCCTGTGCAGTTCGTATACAATTCAAGTTATATAGAGAAAACATTTGGGATTTTTTTCTCTGACTCTGCCTGTTTATCAGATTTTAAAAAGAGGCTTTTTAAAAAATTTGTCTCTCTCCCCTCCATCTAATGTTCTTGTGCCTATCTTTTTACTTGGTGTTCACTGCTCTCATCTCGTAGCACCTCACAGCCACCCACAGTCTCATTTGGAGGACTCTGCCGTGGATTTTTTTCAGCCCCTGCTTTCAAAATCATCAGTCTGGTGGTGATGGTGATGGATTGTCCAGACATTCTTCAGAAGCAGGGAACTGAAAAAGTTCTCTGTGCCTTAGTAAAGTATCATTAGGAGTGTCTTGGCAAGATAAAGGAAGGCTTGGAAAGAAACTCCTCTGAAGCTGTGTGTATTTGCTGTCTTAGGAGGAGCTGAAACATTTTGAAGCAAAAATTGAAAAGCACCATCATTACCAGAAACAATTAGAGATTTCACACCAGAAACTGAAGCACGTAGAGGGAACCGGAGACAAGGATCATCTGAACAGAAACAAAGAGAAATATGCCATGCTGCAAGAAAAGACAAAAGAACTAGGCTATAAGGTCTGTATAAATCCAGTATTACATACATGTTGGAAGTTTAACTCAGTAGCAGAGGGGAAGCAGATTATCCAGTGCTGATTTTTCATGCAAGTTGAATGACTTCCAGAAGGGGAATTCAAGGTACATCTGTTCTCCATGTACAGCATACACATAATTGTTTTTTATAGACCTAATCCTGAAAGGTCTGAAATCTTCCTACTCTCTTCTCTTTCTGTTATAACAAATATTTGTAGCAAATTCTGAATATATTACTGTATTGATAATTTATTATCTTCCTGAAATTTGTTTTGTGTGTTTTGTTTTCCTGATAGGTAAAGAAGCACTTGCAAGACTTATCCAGCAGAATTTCTCAAGGTCTTCAACACAATGAACTGTAAAAATTTGTTTTGCTTCATGAGATCAGTCTGATAATACAAAGGAGTTAAATGTGGTTTTTTGAACAGGGCTTACCATGGAGTCCTTCTGAAACAGTAAGGATTGAACAGATGTGTCCTGTAAGAATTTTTTTTTTGTCTACTTAATTACCAATTTTGTATTTGCACTATAAAATTAAATGATTAGATTAAATATTTAGGTTGCACATCTTGTATCATATAAATCTTACATCTGAATCAAGTAGCAGCCTTTGATAGAATCCTTTTTGTCAAAAGGAAAAAATATATGAACTCTCAAAGGATTCCTGTTCATAAAAAAATACTAATCTTATAGTCAGGTAAGGTATTCTGATCAATGAAAGCAAACAATGAAGTACAGGAAGGTTAAACAGGGGCCAGAAAAGTCTTTATTTCAATGCTTGGCCTATTACATTTCCTGCTTAAGGTAACAAAAATATTTTTACTGACTTTGAGCAGTGGCTCAGAGCTGCACTGTATACGAATCTTTCATGTGAGAGGGGGAAGAAGAGTAAGGAGGGAACAGGTACTGAGGTCCATTCGCACAGTTTAGTTATTGACTAACATGTGTGCACAATTATCTTATTCATGGTTGCTTTGGTTTTGCCACATTTGGTCATTAAAAAAAAATCAAAACAAGATACTGGTGAGGCTTTTTTTTTTCCACTTTCCCTTTCACAGTGAGAAGTAACCAGACCTCTTTTTTGAGCATATTGCTAATTCCTGTAATGTTCATTCACATATTAGTTTTTAAGAGAGAAGGGATAGTTTTGCACAAGGATGATTCTATGTTCTGAATAGTGAGAAGGATTTCTCTGAGTGTATATTCCAGTGCAATCTCCAGTAAAGATTATTATCACTTTTCCTTTCAAGACCAGATTTCTCTGGTCAGAACTTTGGCAGACATCAGACACCTGGGTTGAAATTGTCTGTAATAACAATACTGACCCTTTATTTCAAATGAAAGTTTCAAATGAAACTGTTCCAGGAACAAGGCCAAGACCAACGCCCCATGTGGGTGAATCATTACAGCTGCTTGGTTCTGTCCCTCACAGATGGCAGTGCTGAGGTGTGCTGGGTCAGGCAGCTGCCCTCAAGCCTTGCTCTCCCTGCTATTCCATGAGAAATACTGAAGAGACCCATTCAGTCAGAACAGGCTACTCATTCTGGGTCATCTTGGGTTAAAACAACATGATTCTTTACTTAAAAACTGTATCTTCATGTGCAAGTGATGTGAACCAAAACTGCGCTAGCAGTCTTATTTTGAGATTTTCTTTGAAGCTGAAATCCTTTTTTCTTTTTTTACTTTTTAAATTTAATGTAAGATAAGAGTTATTTATATTCTACAGAATCGTTGTCCATCACAATAACAGGCCCCCACTAATATTAGCAGTCTCCTTAGAGACGGTTCTGTTCATGTAGTTTATGTTATACCTTTGGTTGGCAAGCTAAAAAAAGTAAATCCAAAACTAGCTACAAGCCGTTTATGAAAAAACTGCTTTGTTTTTTTTTTCAAATGCTACACACTATTTCTTCCCCAGACTATGGCTTTAAGGGCTGTTCAGCTTCTGTATCAGAGCAGCAGCTGTATTATGTTATGAGTTTATTTTCATCAGTTCCCTGTGAATGCAGAACAGAAACATATTCTGTATTTTGGTAGAAAGGAAAGAATTCACTATATCCTTCGGTTTCCCCTTTGGCAGGGTGAGAACTAAATCTGTGACCTCCAGGTTGGTTTGGTGGCTTTAGCCTGGGTGTGGGGCTCCCACAGCACTGGCCCCTGGGTGAAGAATTTGGGCACATGCAGTAAATGCATCAGCAGAGGAGAGGAACTACACAAAGCACTGAGCCACAACTGCTGAGCAGTCCTGGCTGGGAATGGAAGAGTTCTCGTGGAGCACATTCAGATCCTGCTGCTGGGGGAGATGTGCTGCAAACAGGAAAGCAATCTCAGCCTGCACTGAAGGCAGGCACAGCAGCTGTATGCTGTACACAAGAGGGCAAAGCATAAAGCTGAGTTTCATCTTCAGTGTGTACCTGAAGGACAATATGCTTATCCAAGAATTTCTGAAGAAGTCTGGAACAGCAGAAGGTGCCGTGTTCATGGAATGAATAACCAGGGTCTGATCAGTTACTGAGAAAATGCAGAGGTGCTTCAGCAGAGGCTTTGAAGAGGCAAAGGCTGAACCAGGCAGTGGCTGTGCTGTGTCTTTACCACCACACCATTACAGTAATTGGGCTCAAAGGCCAGGTGGGCTCAAGCAGAGAGAATGCTTGGCAGGTGCTGCAAAGTACAAGAGGCTGACAAAATACTTACATGTCACAGTAATTTAAAACTGGGAACAGGTCACAGCTCATCAGAGGCAAAGGTTGGAGACTGGGGTCAGCACAGTCACCTCACTTCAGTTACTGAACAGAGCTGTTAATGAGTCATAGGGCCTGAAGACTGGGCACACAAACCTAGAGGAGAACAAAAATAAAAAGGCTGTTGCTGCCCCTGCTCCCAACTTTCCCCTGAAATAGTCTGTGGCTGAGTTAGCCTTATGCTGTCTACCATAAGGGAAAACACGCGAAATAGTCTGTTCCTGTCAAGGCTCCTCAGGGCTTTCCCTGCTTTTTAAGATTTAGGACAGGAGCTGTAAAGTCTGATTCCACTCTAGTTTCTGTGGTCTGCACCTCACACACATCAATGTATGTAGAATTCAGTTCATTCCTGCACTTTAATCCTCCAAAGACTGCTCATATGGTCAAAATAACAAGAGTGGGTAGTGTTTGAGACATTAAAGATTAAAAAATAACTTGAGCCATCACTTCTGTGTTTCTGTAAATAGCAACAAAAATTCAAAGCCAAGGAAAAAGGTATAAATGAAATATACCTGCAGTCCTCTACCCTGTGAGATATACCTACAGTCCTGTACATCTAGAGTTCATAGGTTGCATGGAGAGGCATTTGGAAAGGAAAGAACAAACACTTTCATACAGTGGTTGAATCTTCTCTTCCTTAATAGGCATTCCATCTGATCCTTTTGTAATTTTTCAAATTAACAAGTTTTTAAACCACTCTGAGAAACAATTTGAAATAAAGAAGCAGGAGCAAAAAAAAAAAAAAAAAAAAAAAAAAAGTGATTTTTAGGGAAGAAAGATCAGAACATTTCATATGTTATAGTCAGTCAAATCTGCCCTGAAAAGAACCTCAATTTAATTAAACATGCCAGTGACTTCATGTAGGACAGATTTTACTTGTTTAAAAGGAGGGTGGAAAGGTGAGGGAAATAAATACATAAGGCATTAAATGCAACAAAAATAACTAAGTCTTTCTTAAAAAAAGCACATCCTACATGTTGGTACAGCAGCTAAGATGGCATCATTCTACCAAGACAGACAAGGAAAAGCACGGTAGCAGATTTATTGCTGCAATAATTTCCCCTCTCCCTTCCCATGGGATCCTGATGAGTGATAGATCTGGCAATAGAAGTATTTAAATCACCGAGTGGAGATAATTTACCTTTTGTCAGGTGAAGTGCCATCTGCCTTTTCAGATCCTGATCCTGCAGGTAGGGACCCCTGTGCTCAGGAGCTGGTGGGAGCTGGGCTCTCCTGTTTGCTGTGTGTCCAATTCTCCCTGTGGGGTTCCCTCAAGCCAGGGTTAATGCAGATTAAGGTAAAAAGCAAGAGACAGAGAAACCACCTTAGCTTCCAGACCAGGCTGCCTCAACAGCTGGTCTTGGCTGAGCATTTAGCAGTAAGTAGTACACAGAAAGTATCTTTTTTCATTTCATAGCATTTAACGAGAATAGCAGAAATAAAGTAATTTAAGTCAATAAATAGAATAGATTTTTGCTTTTGATACAAACAGACCTACCTTGGTAACTGAGAGCTGGGTGATGCATTTCCTGTATGCACTAGGTTATCTAACAAAGTGCTTCCAAATACCAGAAACAATGTTTCCAAATACATCATACAGTTAACCTGTATTTCAATCCATTCACCTAGCACCTCTTGGGAAGCAGGATGCTGATCTACAGGGAAAAAAAAAAAAAAAAAAAAAAAAGGATTTCTTTTACTAGTATCTACAGGCATAACATGGAAGCATTCATAAAATCTGTCCAGTAGAGCCAGAATAAACTCATAAGCTTTCCTCCACAGTAAATATTTCAAGTTGAGCCACATTTGGTACAGCAACAATTGCAACCCAAATGCTTTTATCAGTAGCCGTTAAAGCATTTTCATATCCAAACATTCAAGTGTATTATCCCACCACTCAACAAAAGAGCACTCTCCTAAAACAGGAACAGTACAGAGATATGTGAACTTTGTTCCTTCACTGATGCATTAATTTATCACAAAAGCTGTCCATTTTAATAAAACTAACGATTTCAGCCTCAAAGGTTGCCTCTCAATAACTGGTCTACTGTAACTTAAACCTGCCAATTTCTATAGGCAAAGTGAGCATTGAATCACTTTGAAATAGGCTTCCTGTTAAAATAAAATGCTGTTTAATGTTCTACGGTTGTAATTTTCCAGGCAATTTAAAGAGAGACAGGAGCTACACTATTTTAAGAATAAATACACTGAGAACTGGAAACTTGCATATGAAAAATAGGAAAACCAGTAATTTACAATGCCTGGCATCAGATCTTTTTAATCCAACTTCAAAATTCAAATCTCAGTTTCCAACTCAAGAAGACACGTGAACCAAAACCATTAACTAAGTGGTCCTTCAGTGGGGAACGAGTCCATTTTACAACATTTCAGATCCAAGTTCTGGGTCTCAGATTTACATTTGGGATGGTTATGCCTTAATGTTTGTGTTAACCTGCTTGCTGGTGTCACTAAACCCTTGCCACCAATCTGTTGTTCCAGGCCTTGCACAAACTGACCTTCATTCTTTGCAGAACTGCAAAACAAAGTTTTTATTCATGGTTAGTTATTGATTCAGGATGAGAACACAATTTTCCAGAGATGTTCTTAGGAATCATTTTCCTTCTCATTTTAATGTCATATGTACAAACAGTTGTACTAGAATTTTTGAAAGTAATGAAAACAGCCACTGTAACCAAATAGGACAGTCAGAATTCCAAATCAAAGTGCTGCCATAGTATGTATCTGGAATTACAGAAGGAACAGGAGTGACCCTGTTTAGCCACAAGCATACCATGAGAAAAATCTGAATTTTCACCAGCTCCTTCTGACCTAGGAACAGAGTAACTCACCCCGTTCAGCTTGGACCACCTACAGCAGAGACAGAGCAGGGTGCAGTTAGTTTGGCATCTTCACATCGGCAGTGCTGCTGCTGGGCCACCAGGTTTTCTGTTCCCCAGTTGTTCCTGCAGTGCTCAGGGCAAGCTCCCTGCTGATGGACAGAGAGACAGAGTTCCCATCACAGCCCACTCTACAGATGTGGCCAGCTGCAGGCTGTAACTTGCACCTTGGCAATTCCCCAGCTACAACAACAGCAATGAGAGGGTCTAAGCTTGTTAAGTGTTGCCACTGTAAAGGAGGGCTGTGCCATGCTGAAGAGTCTTTGCTGTGTGCAGAGCTCCAAAGCAGCACACCCGGAGCTGTCACTGCAGGAAAGGCATTCCCACAGCTATCCCTTATGGTCACTTGTGGTCACTTATGGTCACTACTGTGTTCACCATAGAAAGCACAGAGACAGCAAATCCTAGATCAGGTCCTGGGCTTTCAGCAGACCTGATCCATCTCTACCAAACACCCCAGCCTGCAAATGACACCAGTGCAGCTGAACACAGAATTAGGGGCACCCTCCTCTCAGGTTACGGTGCTCTCTGTTTCACAGCACTTCGTGCTCTTCACAGACACACATCTGCCAGAGCTGGCAAAGGACAGCTGCTTCTTGCTGGTTCTCTGCTGACACCTACCTACTTCATCAGGTTCCCAGGAAGACACTTTCCCGTGCTTCTCAATTTGTGTCCAGTACTGCTGGCTGTTGGCAGTAAAAGGATAAATTGTTAGAGCAGCCAAAGGCAGGCCACGGGGTACATCCTCCAAATGTGGCAGAGACATGGGGGAAGATGAATCTGAGTGATTCATTACATAATAAAACTCCAGTATCCAAAGACCAGGTTCCTTTCTGAACATCTAATCAGCTCTATTTTCTGTATATGGACTATCCATAAATTGCCAGCTCAGCCCACAGAAAAGTAAAATTTAACTTATACAATAGCAGATGCTAGGGCTTTTTTATTTATTTATTTTTCTTTTTAAGGATTTCACAACCATATAATGTAGAGAAAAATTACTGTCATGCTAAATCTGCTTTCTGATCCCATCCCCCCCACTGCACATTCCTCAAATAAATTGACACGTATTATTTCAGTAAAATGGTGATGTTACATACGCCTCTGTGTACACAGTGGGATAATAAATTTGAATTATTTCTAGATGCTCTGATGCAGGCGAACATTTGAAAGCATATAAGTTTTAAAGTTCACTCACCCTAAAGTTTTTACTAAATTCAAAGTTCACATGTCAGCTGCACTTTTTCCTAAATCTGCTCACTGTCTTACAAAGCTATGCCTTGCATAAGAATCCAGATCAAGATTACATGAATTTTCCTGTCACTTATATTCCAGCCTTTCAGAGAAAACTGATAACTGATATGTCAATACCAACTGATATCAGTTAGAATGAGGCAACTCTGAAGCCTGACATCTTTGGGATGGGATAGAATAGAATAATAGAATATTTCAATTGGGAGAGAACAATACATCCAATCCCCCTGCCTGACCAATTCAGAGCTGACCAAAAGTTGAACCATGTTATTAAGGGTATTTCCCAATGCCTCTTAAGCACCAACAGGGCTAGGGCAAGAATCGCCTCTCTGGGAAGCCTATACCAGCCTCTTGGTAAAGAAATGCTTCCTAAAGTCCAATCTAAACCTTCCATGGTGCAGTTTTGAACCATTCCAGCGTATCCTATCTCTGGATACCAGCAAGAAGAGCTCAGCACCTTCTTCTCTGCTTCCCCTTAGGAAGCTGCAGAGAGAAATTAGCTACCCCTCAGCCTCTTTTGCTCCAAACAACACAAACACAGAACCCTCAGCCTCCCCTCACAGTACTTCCAGCCCTTTCACCAGCTTTGTTGTTCTCTGGACACATTCAGGGACATGCCCTTGTGTTGGGGAAGATGAATCAGGGAAACCTTATAAATATGATTGCTTAGCAAAAGATTCTGAAAATATGAAACCTATAATCAAAATAGAAATGAAAGTTTACTTTGAGTTGTAGGATGCTGAGTCTTAGTTACTATATAACCTGAAGACAATAGCCTAGCCAGCTGAAGGAGAATCCCTTTTGATTAAACGATACCTTTCTGCTGGCTAAGGGATCCAAAGGTCAATGTAGCAAAACAGAAAAGTCTAAAGAGTAGTTTTAAGAGTTTAAAATATAACACGATATGGTAATGTAGTAGTTCTTATAGGCTGTATGTAGATTATATAGGATTTTGTGTCTTGTATCGGTTGGTCACTGTAAATTAGATTGTTCATCACAAAGGAGATATAGACCAAAGACCTCACTCTCTTAGCTCTCTCTTCCCCCTACTCTTGCTCTCCCTCACTCTCTTTTCCCTGCTCTCTTCTCCCTCTACACTGACCCTTGCCACCTTGCTCTCTCCCTCCCTTCTCTCTTAGCTCTTCCTCTCTTGTTCTTTCTCCCTCTCTCATTGGGACTTCCCTTCAGCTGAGGCTGGTGGCTGAAACCAGGCCCTTTTGCCCACGACCCTTGCAATAAAGCCACGTGTTCTAGAATATCTCAGGTCAGCAGAGTTCCTTGTCCCTGCCATCCATGGATGTTCTTACACCCTTGCTTCTTAAATTGTAAGGCCGAGCACTGCACACAACATTCAAAGTGAGGCTGTACCAAGGCTGAACACACATTCACCTCTTTTGCCCAGCTGTTTCTGCTGTGTTTGGTGCAGACCTGCTCCCTCCAAAAATTCCTTTTAATTACTTTTAACTCTCCCAGCCTTACTCTGCTTAGCTTGTTCTTATTGCTATATGATGTTAAATTAACATTTCCTTTCAACCTAGATTGTAAAACATTGTTTGTATGACTGGTCAAATGAGAGCTGAGGATCTTCCCAATGAAAAGCTGACATAAAAATGTAACAGCATTGTCATCTTCAAAAAACCCCATAATTTTAACAGCACCTAATGAAATACTGTGTCTTCCTCCTGTGGTTATTTTAGCAAGTATATGTCTTATTCCAGACTAACCAGAAGAGAAACTTACCAAAGGCTGCATGTTTCAACATTCACGAAAAATGCAATCACTCATAGTTCAAATTCAAATATAGTTTTCCAAGATACGCTAATTAAAACTGTTCTGTTTACAGCAGAGGGGAAAAATGAGGAATTTTTCCAAGCCATTTGCTAAAAACAACTCTCAGGGCAGATTTTCACAAACATTTACGTGCCTAAGGACACCTACTGGCATTTTCCACAGTTAGGTGCTGGAGCGCTATTAAAACCCGGACAACTATTTATGTTGTTGAGAAATTAAATCCCTCCAAACTCCAGCCCTCCATCCTGCAGCACGTTACCTTGGAGAAAATTCCATCACCCAAATATTTGCATATAAAACAGTTCCATAGCAGCTTATGAACACGCCATAAGCCCCACTGAAGCAGCAGTGCTTTAGTGTAGGTCTGTCAGGGAGAAAGAGGCACACACACAGCACACCAATGCTTATGCTTATGCTCAAACTCTGCACTTGATGACACCATTTTCTTATCACCAAGAGCACTTCTGCCACATTTAAAGTACTTCAAGAACATGTTACAGAAGCACCAGCCAAATCACATTGTTTTGTTCTTCTGGTAATTAATACTTTGTGCTCCTGGTAAAAACAGGAGGAGATCTGACTCTGATAGCATGATAAATTAAAAATTAGCAAATCCTTCTTTTTATCATCAGCAGTTAAAAGTTGCATTTAATTCCAAAAATGTGGGAGATATTTAGATTTTTTTTAATTTTTTTTTTTTTTTTAAGAGCTCTGGACTCATCCCATGGAAATCACAAACTGTATTTTAGATCACTCATGTATGTGTTCTATGTAAGGTGTGAACAAGCACAAGCCTGTTCATAGGATTATGATTTAGTTTCCATTGCCCCCAATTCACTAGTGGAAGTTGAAGGCACATGATTGTATTTATTTAGGAAAGAACATTTCCATTTCTGTGAGCTCCTGTTGCCCCGGGAAGCCCAGGCCATTCCAGTTGCACTGAAATTTAAAAAGCAGATCACCACTGTCCACTTGTCAAAGAAAAATCATTTAAATTCATAATTTCATAAGAAATATCTCTCTTCAGAAATATGCTAGGTGATTCAATAGAAAAATACTTCTGAACACAGGACAGATAACAATGGCAATTGTCAACTCTCAAGCACTTTTTTTTTTTTATTTGAGAGATTTCTGATATTTTACATTGCTATTGAGGCTACATTCAAATAAATTTATAGGTTAAATTCTGCCTCAAAAACAAAACCCCACCTCTCATTCTAAGTCATGTAGTGAAACACTCACTGGCACAAAACTTCCACTCACCAATATAAATTAAAATGCATATCTAGAAAACAGAATTTGGCTCTGATATTGGATCTTAAGAGGACACAAACAAAAAGTCAAATACCCAAGATGTCACTCCTGGCAACTTCTGGAAGCCAAAGTATATACATTATCAGAAAAAAAAATTGTTTCCTTCCTCATTATATTTCTTTGTTAGTCTAGTGTTACTGCCATACATTTTACATAATGTTGTATTTAAATAATATTTTATATGAGGACAAATAAAAGGAATTACATAGACAATGCAATATGGGAAATTAAGTTTTGAATCATAAAATCTCACTGTACAAAAGCAAGATATGGCAGACCCATAGGTAAACCTATTTTACAAGATAAAATCCTGTTGTTCCTCAAGTCTGTAGCATCTCTGGAGACATCCACTTACACAGAACTGATCATATGATACTTAGGGACAGCAGAGAATCTCCCAATAAAAGTTTTAGATTTAAGGTGGATGCTGGTTTTACATTAGGAATAGTTTTTGTGATATAAAAGCCTCAATTTTGAAAAGCTATGTTTCTTTTGAATACCTTGGTTTTAAAATATGCTGTGTGAGAAAACAGACCTGATTTTCAAAGTGATACATATGTTCATCTCCAGAAACATTGCTAAGAATTACAAGTATCCATCAACTACAAAATCAAACTTATGTTTTGACCTAGGATGTTTAAGAACAGAAGCACCCAAATGTCCCTTCACATTACTGTGGTTTATAGACATAATTAAATAACTTGTTTTGTGCTCTTGTCTGTTTGCATACACATGTGCAACCCTGACATGACAGCTTTTACATTTGAGTAACTTTTGCCAAAGCTGCAGGACTTGGTGAGGTATAAAACTGAATTATCCATAGGTATAGTTGAGCATTTCCATAAATAAGCACATAAATTGAACAAAACTACCTGCAAAAAGAGCAGGCACTGAATTTTCTTGCTTTTGTAAGAGTCCATTAATATATTAATCGAGGTTTTATGCATTTTATACACTCAGAAATATACATATATTTTTATCAGTAATGTGTGCTTACATACAGACATATGCAAACATATGTGTACATTTACCACACACACACACATTCCCTTATCTACACACATTCAAGTTCTTTATTTTCAAAGAAAATGCCACCATTTAATAAACACTGAAATTGGTTCCAGGTTCTCCATGATTTTAGAATTATAGAAAAAGGTAACTTACATCTGTCATTGCATATGACAAAAAAATCTGGACTTTACAACCAAATTAAAATACAAGGAAAGACCAATCACACCCCTCACGCTACCAGCTTTCCAATTAGGAATCAAGAGATCGGAATGAATCTGGCATAACCGCAAGAAGCTATGGCAGCGTTTTGTGTGAGTGTTTTTTTACAATAGACATGAATCTTTTGGAAGATGAGTTAGTATGAATTTGTGGTGAGCACAAAGTTCTTTCCTAAGGCAGGTCACTGCTGAGCTCCTTTCTTCTTCTGCTCGAGCTCCTGCAGGCGCTCCTGGCGGCACTGCGCGTGCTGTGTGCCCACCTTGTGTGCGGTCTCAGTGGCCGTGATGTCGATCTGGGCGTAGCGGGACGATCCACCCCCTGAAACACCAAATGGAGTCCTGTAAAACACTGCACCCCTCACATACTCATCAGTAAAAAAAAAGCTGTTGTGACAATTCTTCCACAAATTTCCTGGATGGTCTTTGTCCAGTCTCAGAGAAAGATGTATAAAGGGAGTAAGGTGATAACCAAAACTAAAACAAAATACCTCTAAAGCTTTGTTACCTACATATTTTAGCTGTCTGGTTTTCCTCAAATAAGCAAGTGAACTGTCACTGTAGGACATGAAAGACTCCAAATATTTCAAAAGGCAAAAATTATAGAAAAAGAAGGCGCTTTTTTTCCAAATTCTTACAACCTTTTATAAGGTGTTCTGATATTGATTTAACATGATTGGTCAATAGAAACAACACCTTTCTAATATCATTGGTTAAACTAGAGAAACAGAAAACACTAGCTGGACAAAGATTGTTTTGAGAAAGGATAGTTGTTTACCAAGATTGTTTTGAGAAAAAGCTTTCTTGAGAAACTTTTCTTTAGGAAAAAGTTTTCAGCTGCTTAGCAGGCTAAAATCTCTCAGGCCCACAGTGAACCACTTGCATTTCTGCCCAAGGTTTGAATCTCCTATTACTCCCAGTCAAGGACAAATTTGAATTTGGCTCTCCCACTTCTGGGAGGCTTCCTCACCAGGTTATGAATCAGGAAATGAACAATAAATACCTGGTATTTGAACAGAAAACAGTTGTGGCAGCTGGCAGTGTTCTTTGTCTGGATTAGGAACTCTGTGAATGTTTACCAGAGAAACTACCTTCCCCCTCACACAGAATGATGACACTTTAGCTCATTTTTCTTGGCGATAGGGGAGACAAAATCTGCTCAGTCCCTTAAGCAGCAAAATACTTATATTAGGGTACAGGCTGGGAAAACTTTAATATGAAAAATATATATATTTCTGGTCATTAAAGACAACTTTAAAGTAACATAATTTGAGATTGGGACAGTAGTTGACAATTAGGAAAATTTATAGCATTTAACCCTTCATTTTTAATGCCTTGGTTCATTGTCTTTAAAATTAGGAGAAAATATTGCTTTTACATTTCAACACAATGTTATAGAGAGAACTATATTAAGTTCTGGGAGAAGCTTAGAATTACATAATGAAAAACATAAAAACATTTTAAAAGCAACAGAAAAAGTCCCAGCATTTCAAAGTTAATTAAACTGTTGAAATTAGAAGGATAAAAATTAAAATTTTTATAGCTGAGAAGTATAGATGCAAAACCCATCAATATCAAATGCAAGCAATTAAATGCCAGATTCTGATGAAGGGCTTGCTGTAGCAAGGACTGCATCTCTAAATGACAACACATGGCACATCTATTGCACATTTGTGTGCCAATTGCCCAAGTTGAGCATTAGATGTAAAATATCCAATCCAAACAAAATAATTTTTAAAAAAACCAACAAAACAATTTTTAAATTAAATAATTTGCATTCTCTCTGTAGCACTTTCACACTTCCTCATGGAGAGCAGATAGAAGAACACTGTGTTCTGCTCTGAATCATTTGCTGCATGGCTCCGGAGCCAGTGTCTTCAGGAGCAAGCCCTGTACACCCACACACCCCAGCCCTGTTTCTGAAGCCAAGAAAGAAAAATGATGTAAGTGTAGTCCTAATATGCAATGAACATCTTTAGAACACAAGCAAATTACTGTCTTTCAAACTCCAGAGTTTGAAATGTTCACTTCAGGAGCGCACATACAATCACCTGTCAAAGGGATGCAACATCTTATAGAAATTCATTACTCAAAAATCTTTTCCAAGAAGAGATGCCAATTTAAAAAACTGCCTCAGAAACATAACAGGGTTCAATTTCTCTGTTAGCAGAAGCCTGTGGGTAGATAATGGAATCATTAAGGTTGGAAAAGACCTCCAAATCGTCCAGTCCAAGCTTTGACCAAGCACCACCATCAACTAAGCCCGAGTACCACATCCAGTCATTTCTTCAAGTTCCAGAAATGATAACTCCATCACTTCCCTGGGAAGGCTGTTCCAATGCCTGACCATCCTGTCAGTGAAAAAATTCTTCCTGATGTCCAACCTGAACCTCCCCTGGGGCAGCTTGAGGCCATGTCCTCTCCTGTCACTGTTGCCTGGGTGAAGAGGCCAACCCCACTTGACTATGACATCCTTTCAGGCAGTTGTAAGAGTGATAAGGGCCCCCCTGAGCCTCCTTTTCTCCAGGCTGAACACCCCCAGCGCCCTCATCTGCTCCCCGTATGAAATCAGGATTCCACATACCCCAAACATTCTGCATATTCCTTTCTGTTTAAAAGTATCACAGACTTCCTTACCTCTTATGCTTGGGCTAGATTCTTGAAGTTCCAGTTCCATGTAGTGAAGCTGTTTTTTGGAAGTAGGGCTGACAGGAATATTAACATAGGTGGCTGTCTCACTGTGGGGTCGATCTGGTGTAGGGACATCAGCTGAATAACCTACTGCCCCTTCTGAAATAAATAACAAGTTACAACAGGAGCTGTTGGCAATGACTGATGAACCAGTTCATACAGACACACTGAAGGCAAACACTGAGCAGCAATAACTCTGCTTGCCAAGCAGGACATTCCTCAGTGGTAGATGGGACATGAGAAAACTACAGTTTCTACCTAAAATATCCTGAGACACTGATCAAGTCAGGATCTCTGCAGAAGGCCACAGGCCACACACAGGGGTCTTGGCTGTGGCAGAAAGCAAACACTCTACAGACATTTCCATGAGCAGCAAAACCCCAGAAGCCTTCCAGCTCTACCTTAGATTAATAACACTTTATATGAAGTAGTTTGTTCTAGGAAAATGTGAACTATTATATCATCTGCAAGACAAAACCAAAATAAGTAGAGGTTCTTAAAGGCATGTACCAAAAACAGGGACTAAAGAACTGTTTAAAGCAAAAAGAAGGCAAACTTCAGGAGATAACATTGACATCTTCCCTGTTCAGGACAGAAAAATAATTGAAAAATGAATGATGCCAAGTGGGGACAGACTGAGTATTAAAGGATTTTCATGGCAGGAAAAAAAATTGGAAAAACCCCTCTAAACAGTAAAGATCACAAGAACTTTAGAGGAAATCCCACTGAGTTTTAAAGAAATTTCTTTAAAAAGACTCAGATTAAACCTACTAGGAAACAGTTCCTATGAAATGATTTTGACTTAAAAGCAACAAATATTTTTTCTACTGGTTTGATTTTCAAGACCTCATCTAGCCCTGCTTTCAATTATATTAATCTTGACTGCCTGTTCATTCCAGTTGGAGTCCTTACCCTTATAGAGTTTCTACTCTAAAGTCAGTTTGAGACAGAGGAGTGCAGAGGGGAAATGGTATCACTTTGAGGTTCTCCTTTTTCATGTAGTTCTCCTCTTAAGCCCTTCCTTGTCCCCACAAAGAACTCATATAAAATCTTTTTTTTCTCCAAACTCCTGCTTTTCCTTTTTGCCCATTTAGACACTATTGAGATGTGAATGGAGGGGCAGTAGGATATCAAGGCATTTTAGAGCATAGGGGAAAATGACTTCTTATATCCAGACAACAGCAGCAGTGACTAACCACTGAGGGAAAGTTTTTTCATTTTTTTCGGACATCTTATGAGTAGCAGAGATAACTTATACAATGTTAGGCAACAGCATGGGTATGTCCCAGGATAATGGAATCTCCCAAGGCTTAAGCTGTTTAAATCAAAGGAGTCTACTATACAGTCCAAAAACTGAAAAGACTGGAAATTTGGCCAATTTTCTCACAGATTTTCATTAATAAAACATGGGAAAATCCAAAAAGTATACAAATATTTCTCTGTCAGTCAGACTTCAAGTTGCTGTTGCAAAGCAAGATGTTAGGAACAAAATGACAAAAATCAACACAGAGCTGAATGCAGAAGGAATTTTTTATATTTTCATCAAATATAATTCTCAGAAATTATTTTCAGTTACTGTGTCCACAGTATTGCAAAGGAATTTGGCCTGATTGAGCGAGAAGAGACTCAGAAAAGTCATAGCATTGAAAGTCTGCATCACAAAAAGTTAGAAGCTGCAAGCAAGTGACAATCTTAAGTACAGAGTCACGAACAGTCATGAAGGAAAAGATAACTTTTGAAGTCTTTCTGTATGCTGTTAAAGTGATGTAACAGAAGTGTTAAGTGAAGCATCTTCAAAGTTAGCTAGCATGAAAACTAGCAAGATCCCCTATAGAACTAAACAGTTGACAGGTTTAAGGAAATTGAATGTCATACCTGGTGTGAACAAGCCAAGTGATTTCCCTGAGAACTAAAAAACTGCATGTGGAGAATTGGTAGGGCTTTGTGCAAGAAAAGCAAAAGAAACACATAGAAAAAAACTCCAAAACTGGCAATAGTCAAATAGTCTTCTCAAAGGAGCAAGTAGAAGAAAAAAAACAGTTGGGCAAACAGGATTGGAGGGAAAGGAAAAGCCTTCTGTTTTTCCATCAGGGCTGTCTCAATAGAAACTGCTTTCTTTGTAAACATAGCAATACTTGGTTTTTATTTTTTCTTAAATAAACCAACCAACCAAATAAAAAAACCCAACAACTTTATTAGGCACTGAAAACTGGCTTTGACTTGTTTGAAGAGAAGGGTTTATTTAAAAAGCACAAAACAGTCAGATGTTCCTACTAATAAAACCCCAGCGCAGAGCAAGAAATGGACAGTGCCTTCAGCAGTCCCTACTGCCTGGACAGAGACAGGAGGTACTTCCAAGAGGGGTCAGAGGGCCAGTATTTGAGAACATTGTGGAAGGAGGATTTAAGAACAAAACAGTCCACAATACATGGTTACAACATTCTGAAAGAATATCATAATTACTTGACAAGAAAGGGGAAAACAATAGGAATCAAAAAAGATGGTCAAGCAAGTAACAGGAAGAGAGTAAAAGTGAAAATTCAGTGGCCCTCAACTGAGGAGAAAACAAAGAAAAAGACTATAATTGGGGAGGGAAGAAGAGAGTTATATTTGAAGCTGCTGTTGCAGTCTTTCTTTCAGCAAGTGTTAGTTATTTATATTTTCTACCCAATGTAGGCAACGTTCTCAGAAATGAACAATAAATTACACAGAAAGAAAATCAGCACTACAAATATAGCCCAAATATAAGTGTGTGTGTGTGTGAGCAGCCATATAAAGCTGACATGTTCAAAGGGCAACACTTCAAAAACTACACTTAGAAGATTTCAACAATCTTTTTATTTCAACAATAAGAATAAAAAGGAAAATGAAAAAGAAACAAGAGGTGGTAGTGACCTCTGACACAAAAATCTGTACTCACCAGGTTCCTCAGAACTAGTTGGAGTTCCAGGTTCTGAAGGAAGTGTTAGCATCTCATACCCACCTTTAGGACCTAGAACACAGGAACACTATTAATGGTATTAGATTTGGAAATTTGTACAGTATAATCAAAGCCTATGCTTTTCTGGTTTTGACTTGTAATCTTTTAAACTAAATCATACAGAATAGCATAAACAGTGGCTAGTGCTGACTTTTCTGTAATGGTGATGCCAGTATTTCCTCATGAGTGTAACACCAAGGAGATAAAATTTAGGACACTATTCCCACTGAAGGCCACTGAAGTCAACAGCAGTGCATTTTGCTGTACATCAGTGTGGGGGCAGAGCTATCTTGCACGCATGAATCAGGGAGCAATGCGTGGGTGATCTTGGGAGCATCTGGAAGATTCTTGTTAAAATTCCACCTCCAGCATGATGGATAACTTCTTGATTTCTGAAAAACCATCAAAAAATGCTTAAGCTAGCCCTTACAAAGACAACTTTGCTTTCCATGTGCAAATCACCATCTTTACAAAGAAGCCAGGCTGCACAAGATCATCAGTCTTTCCTGAGCATGAGGCTGAAAAGAGATGTCCATGCTTCTTCACCATCTCAGACTCCACTCCCATTAAAACCAGGCAAGCAAAAATGCTGTGTCCACAGAATGACCATATTGCAATTAATACTGAATGACAAACACCATAATTCTATCTGCTGGCAGTGTTTGTTTACTCCATCATCATAAAGAAGTATATTTAAATGTGCTGGGTGTTTTTTTCCCAGCATATCATTGTTAGGGTACAGGATTTCTCATGGCCTGAGGTGAATTTTTTTTTTTTTTTTGGTGGGTGCCCTTTGTTAAAGTGATGGCAGCATTTTACTGCTGTGAATAAGATTACTGCTTAAACTCTGTCACTTATCTCATCTGTCACTGCCTCTTCTAAACTTATCCCATCTGTCAATGTCTTTCTGACAAAAATTCCTCAAAGCAAAAAACCCAAAGAAATACGTAAGCCTTACAATAGGGAATCAAATTATGCCTTGCCTTTAATATTTTATGAAGTTTAAAATAATTTAAGTTTAAATTAGTTTCAATTTACATACACACACACCTCATAATTACTTTCACTTACCAGCTTGGAGACTGTGCCCTCTATGCACTTTCAAAGACCCAGAAGCTGCCATGACAGAAGCACCACCTATTTTCAAAGACAGAGATTCACATTAAATCTGTTTCATTTTTAGTAGATGTTTCTGAAACATCTAGGAAAAAAAAGAAAACAAACACAAAATGCAAAGAATTACAAGTCATTGATCTTCATTTAGGCAATTAAAAAAAAAAGTCGCTAAATTCTTTATCCTGAGTTTGTGGCATTAAAATCTAATTTTGTTGGTTTCTTTCTTTTGAGAGAAAGGATGCCTTCTATAAAACCTAAGGATGCTGTCCCTCTCTGTGGTGAGTGCTACCTTCCTCACAGGGAAAGCTCTCTTGACCTAAGAAGTAAAATGGCAATGAGAACTGAGTTGGGAGTTGCTTTGCAATCCATAATGTAGCTTTAGCAACAACAAAGTTTAAAGTGTTCATTAAAATCTGGTCAGACTGGACCCAAAACCTATCTAACCTATCTGAGAAAACTTCAGCAGTCCATCCAATCCATGTTTAGATATGGATACACCAGGCCAGGGGCAAGGGAACACGAGGGATCTGCTCCACAGGGATTGAATCCAGGTCACAGCATGACTCTTGTGAAACACCCTCCCAGTGTTCCAGCCAGGAAACTTTTCCCATGGACACACCAGATGGCACAGCCAGCCTCCCTTCCCCAGCCTGATTCTGGCCAGCAGGAAGCTGTATTAGGGATATTTGAGGAAACAAGAGCTACCAACTCAGGAAGATGGAGGGTGGTACCCATGCAGTGTCTGCACACACACATTCCTTCTTCAACCAGCAAACTCAGCAGCACCATCCCCACCTGTTGGGTGTGGGATTACATCACCCCAGCCAGCCCTGAACCTCTGCTCTCTGCTCTTGTCACTGTGGACACCTCAGCAGAGCTGAGTGGCATTTACTTCCTCGCATGAATAACTGTGAGGGAACTTCTTGTGCAGGAGCTGAAGCTGAGGAGGCATCGGGTGGGAGGCTGGGGATGAGTAACCCTGCCACTGGTGACAGGGCGCCTCTGCCATGTGCTGCAGCCTGCTGGGTTCATTTTTCATGTAAAATTAACACTCTAAGCTGATGAATAGTCTCCAAGCAGGTGAGACACTGCTCTGCAAATTGTTTTTAAAATAGCCTCCAAAAATTACCACAGCTCTTATGCAACATGAAGGAATTCTGTAAGATAAATATTCTGAAATATCTAATAAAACTGCACAGCCTGGGAATCTAACGAAAATGGCAATTTCTTTTTTTTTTCCCTCCTGTATAAAATATAAATATAATTTTAATTCTAAATCTAAGAGTTTCCAAGCTTGTAAAATTAATCCTACAGTTTTATAAAATAAATCTAAAAAAACACTCATTATTTCACTTAATGAGGACAATCAATTAAAACAATAATAAAATATTCCAAAAGGGTACAACTGAACTAAAGCCTTTAGTTTGTAATCTTTCTTTACGTGAAAGCATATATAGCATAATCCAAGGTTACAAAATTCAATTATAAAGTATGCCATACTGAGTATCTGATCTTGTATTTTAACAAATGAGATCAGATTGTAGAACTTTTACAGATTGTAGAACTCTGGCGAGAACTTAACAACTAAAAATGTTATTTGGAATTTTGTTTTTAACAAGACTTCTGATAAAAATAAATGCAAAAATAGGACAGCCTCAGGCTAGCTGATTTACTTATTTTTTCACTGTAACACATCATCTTTTTTCTCACATCAGTGCATCCTCTCTCTGCATTAAAAACATCAGAATATGTTTTATGAAGCCAAAAGCCTCACTTTACTTTAAAGAAAGATAACAGCCTTATGCTAATTCCAGCTTCATCACAAAACTAGCATGCGGTTGGGGTTTTTTATTCCCTCAAAAACTTAATGCAATTCAGCAGAAATTATTCCAGAGGCATTGTGGATTTTTAAGCAACATTTTTAGGATTTGTGAAGAACACTCAGGACAGGAAAGGGATTTAAAACAACAAGATATTCCAATCCATCTATGGTCAAGTTTAAATTTTCCCATTCAGAGCTTATTTAAAAGAACCATGTTAATGTTTCAGGATTTGACCTGTTGCATTTTCCTCATTTTAAAATCTGGCAACTAACAAATATTTACATAGTCAAATCTCTCAGGGAATTTTTTTGAAGCTTTGAACTTCATAGTATAAACACATGTCAACAGAGATCAGCCTAGATATTTTCTTCCTTCTTCTTTTCAGCTACTGTATAAACTGGTTTGTTTCTTATTCATGATTTCTAGGAGAACACTTGCAGTAATGGAAGAAGCAAGTTAGCAAGATAAATTTCTGAGCAAATAAAGTCTCCAGCAGGAGACAGACACTCCTTTCCATTATTCTTTTCATTTTACAAGAAATTTTTAAGAATTTTTTTTTTCAGTTTCCCCTGCCATGCAGCTCTGTGTGGCTGACTTGCTCAAGTCTTTGTCAAAACTGAGTATCTCATCAAGAGATTTACTTCTCTTCTATATTCCTCAATGTGTAAGAGGAAGAAGGTATTCAAAATGTGACAAAATTAGACTCAAAAGTTTAATGTAGCTCAGAGAAGACAACTACTTTTTCAAAAAAAAGAAAAAGGACAGTTTACAGCACATGTGCTACAAGAAAGAGCCATGAAAAAAAAAATAAATAAACCAGAGGGAAGATGGAATAGAAACTATAAACTGAGCCCAGACAGTTTACATTTTCAAATCTTCTGACCTATCATTGCATGGCCAGTGAGGAGACACACACAGTCCTGCACTGCATTTACCAAGTGATCACTTCTCACTGCCCAGCTCCACTCTGCCTTCCAGGGGTAGGTCACAAACTCTTCAGGTCTGGAATATTAAATTTCCTGACAAGGAGTCAGGACAGAAGAAAACACCACATTCTGTGATAAACCCCTGCTCCTTGCTGAATTAAAACTAGTTTTATTATTAAGAACTTTGACCTACTCATCCAAGTAACATCCCATCTCCTCCTCTGAAAACAGATACCTTGCTTAAAAGAGCATCCAAAGGCTAAAGTGACTGATTGACAGGAGAAACACTGCAAGTACACCAGGAGGTTGTTTCATGTAAATGTAATAGGAGACTTCCTGCTGCTGTATATTTGCCCAAAAAAAAACTTCCCTGCTTGTTCTCTTTGATTTTCAAAGTAATTTCATATCTTTTCTGCTGTACAAATGACATTATCTGCAAGACATAAAAGCTGAGGGGGATACTTAAAAATGTTTATTACTCTACAGATTTCTCCATATTCAGAAATGCCTCCTGTCTCTCTAGAGAGAGACAACTTTAAAGGTGGTAGAATCTCTCAAAATTAGAAATGCATTCAAGCACTCTGCTCAAATATTGTTCCTCAAAGATCTCTATTTAGTCTGTGCAAAAAATAACAGAGGATCTAACTACCTCTAGCTATTATTCATCTTCCCATGCTGTGGGCCATTCCAGCCCAGTCTCCTATCCTTAAAAATGCAAAAGTGTTAAGCTAGGATTGTTACCATTTTCCTGTGCCAGGAAATTCAGTGTCTGGGGGGTTTTTTGAAAAATACACCTTCAAAGATGATTTACATACATTTAATTCAAAAATCTCGATACATGTGAAGCTCAGGATCTACACTGCCCAGGGATGAAGGTCACACACAAAACCAAGAATTTTTTTTAAAAATTGAAATAATTTTTTGCAGTATTTGTGCAAATAAGGTCTTCACCTTTGTCTTCTAGAAGGCTGGGATATGTAATTTCCCCAGATTCCAGTGTCAGAGAGGACATGGGGAAGCAAATCACGAATAAATAAAGGACAGGACTAAAGAGTTACTGTGGCACGGACTCAGCACTTTCTGTCAGCCCCAACACGGAGAACAGGAACCTACGGGATCTTCTCAGCCCAGAGGATGAAGCAGAAGCACTGAGACCATTCACTGGGATGGTTTCCCCACAGTTTTCTTTCTCCCCTGGGAAAAGGCCCCTCTTACTTCAGACAGTCACCAAGGTCAACATTTAGCTTGTAAATGCAATATGTATTTTAATCAGCTTAGTTTTTCTGGACTCCTGTATTTCTTCCCCTACAGAATAACTTTGAGTGGACTTGTAGAATAAAGCAGGACCAAGAAAGAGCCTGCCATATTATGGCAGGGTTTCATTAATCACGAATTATTATTTCATTAATCATGAATCATTAAAACAATGTTTTTCTATTACAGTGTTTAGCCCTATAAGGTATGAGATAACTTATCTATGGTGGACACTGTTCAACACAGTCCTTTACTGGCTCAATAAAAATATCAGAATGCACTTGGTCTTCCTACATCTGAAGAGCTGACATCACAAATCCTGAAAAAAGTGAGAATTGTAAATTGTTTTAAACCTAAGCGATAATAACCACCACAGTATGGCCCAGATTTTTTTTTCTCATTACTCTGAATTAATTCCTTAGAAGCTGACTCCTAAGCTTGGAACAAAAGTGTCATGCTGCATAGCTATGCGATAAAAATATTTAAAAATGTACAAAAAAGCACCCAGTTTTCCATCAGAAAAGCTAAGCTGTCAGACAGCTGACTTCATTTTCAGCACCTGTAATATACTTAATTTAATTCTTTCTTCTTGTCTGCCTGTCTTGAGTCCCTATCTACCTAAGAAAAATTTAATAGAGATATAGTGCTCATGATCAGCATTCAGGTGATATTTTAGCTGAATTCCAATCCACAGCTTTGTTTTATATTTATTCCTTAATGCATCCCCTCAGAACATTTCCAATCAAGCATTGTGTAGGTTTTCTATTGAAGCAAAGAGGCTGTCAGAGAGCAGGAGTTTCTGTTGCAATGCTGATGAATTTGCTCCTATGGAATAAGGGGGGAAATGGAAAAGAAGAGAGATCATTTATAAGTCAAAAAACAATATTGAAAGTGCACTGTTTCCCTGGGAGCTTATTTGTAACTTGCCCATTCATCTGCTGGTTTTTGCAAGGCCAGAGCCCATGGCACTGAGGCACAGGGAGATCAGATCTCCCTCTGGGGAAGTTTCATTTGAGTGTTGAAATACTCAGGGTTGGGCCTGGCCCATGGGAATGCCCAGACAACCAGCTCCCCTGTGGGAACTGGGAAAGGATGAAAGTTTCTGAAATATAGTGCACAGAGCTGGCATGAAATGCCTTCTCCAGGGACTGCAGTGTCCCTGAGCACTTCTGCAAGCTATTCCAGCTACCAGCCTCCCTCCTCTTAACAGGAGTCTTGGGATTCAGTCTGCTCAGCTCATTTGGAAGGGGTTGGCAGCTAAGGACAGAAATAGTGGCATTTCCCTAAGGACAAAAATAGTGGCATTTCCCCTCCACACAAAACAGCCTCATGGTTTAAACATCATTCATAAAAGAAGATTGCTGTGACAGAGGTCTACTCAACTGAGAAAATACAAATATTTTGAAGGAAATCATTCACCCTTATGAGTAAGAGCTTGGAGGTTCTTTATCTAAGCTGTTGCAATGGAATAGAAAGGAGAACATAATTTAAATAAGAGGCCTAAATTACAATGAGAAACAGCACAACTGCTAGGAAATATACTGTAAATGAAAGGTTAGCAGAGGTCTTTGGGTGATTCAAGGTGGATTAAGGATTCTCACTGCAGAACTAAACAAACATCTGTCAGACATACACAAAACATCCACACCTCAGGGCAGAGACTCTCACTAGAAAACTGCTTCATTCCTTTTTTTCATACAGTACTTTGGTTTATAGTACCAGAAAGATAATGAGAATAATAACAAGCTCTTCAGCTCACCATTCTGTGAAGGAATGTGCAGTCTATTGTTCCACCTCTCAACACTGAATGTGAACCTTATTAATGATCCCTTAATTCAAAGCACATAAGCAGTTCCTGAGAAAAAAGACCTACATAGATATCTCTGAAACTGCAACCACCAGATCAAACGACAGGATTTCTTGAGAAGTCATGAGAGTCTCTATACAGGTCCCATGAGAACTGCTCACACAAAATATATTAAACTGAGAATCCAGTCTGCAGAATCCAGCAGTCTCAGGAAATCCGAATCATAATTTTGAACCTCAATCCTGTCATGGTAGAGGTCCATCATAATTATAAATGCAGTCTATTACACTTAAGAACACACATTCAAACATCATACAACTCCAAAGAATCCCTTGCCTTTATCTGTAGTACAAAACTATGATAACAATGGGAACATTTTCCTCCTACAAACTCAAGTAATCTAATTCAGTCTCTCTTTCTAAGCAATATTTACAAAGTTATTTATAACAAAGGCAACCAAATTATTTAAACCATAATTAAATGATTCACCCCGACTTGTTTTTTTTTTCCATCTAGTAATACAACTTAGAATTGTTGCCATATTTAGAAGCCTTTTCTGTTTGCCATTAGAATGAAACACAATTCTCTAAAGTTGCTGAGTCTGTTGCTCAGCATATCTAACTAAAAGGAGAAAAAGAATACCCACATTCCCTACCAATAAACTGAAAAATACACAAAAAAATTGGTCCCTGACTGTTTAATTCCATGTCTTGCTACAGAACTGAGACATTCAAGAGCAAAATTATTGCATAGAAAATGTGGGCACCTGTAGCCCAGGAAGGAATGGGTTTGTATTCTACAGTGTGCTTGAATGAAAATATGATTAAAAAGAAATGTGTTTGTGAGTAAGTGTATTGCTACTTTAAGGAATTTTATACCTGGGTATTTGGTCATTTTACAATCATCCATGCTAGCAGAGGTATCTTGCCATGTATATGCACAATATAGATTTTGAAAGTAGTTACCTCAGATTAGTGTGCCTTCATTTTATTCTAAGCAATGGATAATAATCTCTCATAACAGAGAACCATAGACAAGTTGTAATACAGTTCCTTTAGTCCAACAGAACAGTGTGAATGACTGCTCAGCACCCTGGGACCTTCAGTTAATACCTTAGAATAAATATTCAAATGCTACAGAATTATTATGGAAGCTTCACAATGCCAAGTTGAATTATACTTTAAATTTCACATGTATGAAAGACAAAACTTTACTGATGAAATAATAATAATAATAAAAATAAAATGAAATATCTAAGAACAATAAAAATGCAATGAGACAGAAAACTACAGCTCCTTTTCCATTCTGAAAAATAGCTTTAGTATTGAAGAATAAAATTATACTGGTATAGTGGAGCATTTGAGAAGTGAAACCCCACAAAGAAAATTTCAGTCACTGGCTTTAGATGCTGCATTTGCCTTAAGCATTTATACTTATTCCTGCAAGAGCTCTTTTCATAAAGTATATTTTCCCAGTGCACCAGACAATAAAATACATCTGCTCAAATGTCTTCAGTCTTGTGTCTTCTCTTTCTGTTGACATAAAAATCTGTCCTGTATTTCTGCAGTTCCAATTTGCTTCATGATAGGTTTTATCAAAACAGCCAACTCCCTCATATGCATGAATAGCCTGAGATTAAGTTTTTTGTCAGATGTTGTTTGCATCCAAAATTAACTTGATACTGAAATTAATACAGAAATAACATTCTGCCCACCATATGCAACAGAAGTTCCTCTGTATTTACACACATTTTAGTCATAAGTGTTCTGGTTTCCTTGGTTTGAGTGGAGGACTAGAAACTTGAGTACCAGAGGGAAAGATAAAATTAATGATCCAATTTGGGCTTCTACTTAAACCTCTATAAATCAAGAGTAATTCCACTGGCTTGAGTGGAATAACTAGCAACAAGATCTGCTAAATGCTTCTGGATTTTCTTCTGCTAAGACAGACAAAGGAAGTGAGTTACTTTTAACCTTCTCCAGAGACACCTCCTGATCCTGAGTATCTTACTGGATTTGTTCACACAAGTATCCATCAGTTACACTGCTTTATGTATTTGCCAAGGTTTCTTAAAGTAATAAAGAAACCCAACCACAAAGAGCTGTTCAGTGTCTATTGGAGGTGGACATCCTAAGAAATCAAATGGATCTGATGAATTATCAGGTAAACTATTTAAGGAATGGAAAGGCATTTAAGATAACTAGCCAAGTTCTTTGCACAGATCTCTCCAAGATCTAAGATGGAGAGAAATCACATAAAACCAAATGCTTAAGAAATGTTTTCTTTGAAGTAAAATGATAATTCAAAGGTGCCAGACCACTTTGACTGCATTAGACAGGGAACTGGGGTGAGCAACACAATCCACTGATAGAGAGGTTTACAATGCAAGGATGGTCAGTGCCTTTGCCTAAATAATCTTTCCAGGCCACATACTCAGTGTCCTCTCATCAGTGATTTTGATGGTCAATCAGCTTCACTGACATGAGAGAAGCATCTCCCAGTTGCTCCTGGTAAAGATTCATTCCTGTGATTTTATGTTTATATTTAGGAAATTGGCTATACACATTGAACATCTAAATCAAGTTTGCCTTTGGGGCTAATACAGCCTAAAAAGAAAAATTTCTTGGTGTTCTTTGAGTATGTAAGTAGAAAAGGTACCAAACAGCTTTTTAAAGAATCTGACAACTTTGAACCTCTACAGATTTTATATATATAAATCTTTTCAACCAAGGTTATTACAGATTACAGCATATTTCATAACTGCCAGTCATGAATTGCAGCAGCAAAACCAACCACAAACAGGACACCTCTCAATATAGTACTTAGTTCTGCTTCCATAAATCTTCTGTTTCTCTTATCACAATTTGAGGCTTAAACATCATTGTTAAATAAAGCAAATAACTAAATGGCTCCTACCTGATATAGCTGGTAAGGCTCCAGACTGTAATACTGCTGTTCCCTAAAGAAAACAGAAAATTTTAGAATGAAAAATCTTTACAAGAATTAGAAATTTGACAAAAGACAGGAAGTATATAAAAGTACAAGGGAGGAAATCAGAAATACGGCCAAGATTTCATTTTTGAAACAGAAAAAAAATCCCACAGCATTTCAGAAAATATTAGATTATACTTGACAAATATGTGAAAATGCCAACAGAAGTTTGTAGTGTGAAATTACATCAGATGTGGAACACAGCTAAAGTATCATTGAAATTAGAGGAAAGACAACAAATAACTACACGAATCAGCTTTGATTAGATAAAGAAATGAACCTGAGATTTAAAAAAAAGTAGTGTTGGTTATTAAGTGATTTTTTCAGTCTTTAAGATTGTCTTAATTTCCCCTTTCAGTACATCATATTCTATTATTTCTGCAACCCTGAGGCCTCCTGCTGCAACCCTCTGTAAGGCAGAGGCTCCACTAACAGTGGCAACTGCAAAGGCAACTCAGCAGCAAGAACAATAGAGAGACATAAAAGCTACACCTTTTACAATTCTACAAAACACAGCAAAACATGCTTTTGCCTGTAGGAGAACCTTTTAAAATTATTATGGCATCAGGTACAAATGTAAGTGCATGGTTTTCAAATGCAGAGCATAATGCAGAACTCAGCCCACCCTATGATTACATCAAGGAGAAAAGGGGTAAATGACCTCACTCAAATCATATGCCTTTGTTACACCTGCTATGATACTCAGACAAAACCTAACATGATTATCTGAGGCCTGCATGCCTCATAGTATTACTCATAAATATAAGTTAAATATCCTTCTAGCATCTAAACTTTTATCTGTGTCCCTGGAGCTGAGTGCTGGGCTCTGGGATGCAGGGCTGTTCGCTCCAGCCACCCCAGCACTACAACACCCCCCGTAAGCAGATCCGCAGCACTCGTGTACCACACACCCCCAGCTGCAGGGCCAGGGCTATTTTAGCTCTGCCAGTGATCTGGCTGCTGTCAGATGACATTCATTTTTTATGTTCTGCTTCCAAATATCTTGGGTAGAGTTCAATGATAGATGTTAGGAGGACCCACTGGTTTGATATGCTGGCTCATCATTCATCGATTAGCTCAGTTGCCCTAAAGAGCTAAATGGAACTTAAGCCTGGCATTTCTTTCTGTGTGTACAAATAACCACCATGGCACATAATCCTTCTCACAATCAAAATGGGATTTTTTTCCCCCCCTTCAGTGTATATTTGGAATACCTTTGCCTTTTTCTCACATTTTGTTTTTCTGTTTAAAGTTTCATTTTATTATATTCAAACTTTCCTTCACTTTAAATTTCATGAAATACGAGATTGATCACACCAGTTCTCATTAAAAAAAAAAAAAAAAAAAAAAAAAAAATTAAAAAATCAGCAGTTAAAAATGTCCCATACAAGGAGGCGTACCTATCTCTATACAGTTTTTCAATGACTCCATACCTAATCCTACTCTGGTGCTGCTTATGGGAGTTTTAGTCTTTGGGTCCAAGATCAGCCCAAAAAGTCCAAATCATCTAATATAACCTCCACAGCATCCTTGCAAAGATAGTGTACTGCAGAGTTTCCTGGCTATAGAAGTTTTGCCAGATTCATAGTGACAAAAAGCACCAGAACAGCTTCACAAGCTCACTTCCATAGCATAAAAAGGAGCCAGAATCTTGCAAGTTAGGTGGATAGAAACAAAAAAAGAAAAAAATGTCTTAAATCTTATTCTTCCCATTATCGGCTGTGATGGAAAGCTGACCAATATTAACCAAGCCTTTTCACAGAGACAAAATATTTTTGTTTCCTATTTCGCCTCCTAAAAAGGAGTAACCTACACTTCCTTAGGTTTCTAAGGCTTCTGTAAGTTTGAATGCTGAGCAGAGCTCCATCATCACTGGCAAGAGGAATGAAATGCCAGTCACCTGATAACTGTGTCAACATTTCAGACACACCTCATCAGCCACAGCTTATGTAATTCCCTTTGTGTATCTTCAGAAATAAAGCTTTTCTTTCAGCTCATCTAAGTTTGGCAGCTTTTTATAGCTCCATTATTCTGCGCCTACTGAGAGTTGGAGTTCTCAGCACAGGAAAGATGAACCTCTTGGAGCAGGTCCAGAGGATGGACAGAAAATGATGGGAGGGCTGGAGCATCTCTCCTTTGAGGAAAGACAGAGAGTTGGAGTTGTCCAGACTGGAAAATGAGAAGGCTCCAGGGAGACCTTCAAGCAGCCCTTCAGTATTTACAGGGCATTATAAGAAAGATGGGGACAGAGTTTTTAGCAGATTGTGTTGTGATAGGAGAAAGGGTAATGGTTTTAAAATAAAAGAGGATAGATTAAGACTGGATATAAAGAATGAATTTTTTACTATGAGGGTGGTGAAACACAGGCACAGGTCACCCAGAGAAGTTGTGGGTGCCCCATCCCTGAAAACATTTAAGATTAGGCTGTATGGGGCTCTAAGGAACCTGACCTAGTAGAAAGTGTCCCTAACTCACTGCAGAGGGGTTAAACTAGGTGACCTTTAAAGGTCCCTTCCAGCAGAAAATATTCTATGCTTTTTAGGTCTCTTTTGCTTTAGTCTAAGCACATATATGAAGTTTTGTCCCAATCTGAGTCCTCAGACTGGAAGAAGAAAGGCTCAACATAAATAAAAGGCTTCCAGATTCTTCTTGTTATGAAACAGAACTGTGCACTTGACAGTAATAGAAGCAAATATTTGCACTGTGAGATTTTTATGCTGCACATAGCAAAAATGCACTCATAAACAGAGGCTTGATTGTAACATTGGTCAAATGCTTAATTTTTGCAGAGGAGATGATCTAGGTTGCTTTTTCCCCTCTCCCTTTATTTTAAAGCCATTATGTAGTAACAAGACTATGCAAAACATCCAGTTTTTCAAGAAATAGCCATGAAACACATGACTCAAAATGCATGAGTCCCTGAAAAGCAGGAACTGTGAAGCAGGCTTCAACAAAAACAAGCAAACGCTCTCCTGCCTGTTGTGTGTAGCTGGTGGCACGTCACCACAACCCTCTGACTGCTTCACGTAGTTGGTGTGTAGAGGGAGGCAGCAGATTACAGTCACATAACACAGTTTATTACAATTAACTTGAACGATCAGAAACTTCATAAAGGAGCAAAGGGCTCAGTGAGGGATCCCGAATGACGATTTTTGAAATCAGCATCACAAAGTTTAAAGTGCTTTTAGAAAAAGTTCTGCAAAGCTCAGATATTCCAGCAAAAAGGAACCAGTTCCTAATGCAACTGACAGTTAAAGAATTTTTACTTGTAAGAATTAAAGACTATGACTTATTCTATTATTCTAAATCACAGTAAATTTTAAAGCTTGAATGCTTAGGCTGCCACAAGAAAAATAAAGCTCCCAGGAAAGGTCAATAAATAAAGGCACATGGAGCAATCTTTAAAGGTCATCTGCATCGATTGGCTCTTTTACCCAGCAGTTGATCAGGTTCAGAACAAAAGATACAAAATTTTTAAACTCTATGATCTTTCCTAACAACTCCAAATGAAACAAACTCCTGCCCATAACATGTTTCAGGTGCAGGGCTCCAATTTCAGCCACAAATGCCTGATTACTCAGCTTCATCTGTCACAAACCAACTGCCGCCCTACAGAAAGATTGCTGAAGTCAGTTCAGAGACATCTCCACTTGCTCAGCCAAGCCCAAACATCAGCTATTTTATGAGGCATGAAGCTGACAATTTCAGTGGCACTGGCAAGCCGTGGGCTGTGCCACATAAAAATATAGCCCTTAAAATATATCCCTGTGGGATAATCAAACTCTGCTCATCTACAAGTTACAGGTCTTGTTTAAAAAACAAGAGGTGAGAAAAAACTAAAAGTATTGTTTAATCCTAGTCCAGATTTGTGTTGCTATCTTCTCTCTCTCATGTTTTTTTACACAGGCCTCTGCCGTTGTGATTCTTATATGCTTCTGCTGAGAGGCATCTCCTGCTCCTTGCTCTGGGTTCCCAGCTGCCTGCAGCCAGGAGCCACTTGTCACACAACCTAGAGCACAACCATTAACATCACAGCATGATCACTACCTCCAAAAATGACACAACTTGCCTATAGCACACTCAGAAGCTGCCCACTCATGGGAGAGAAAGAAAAGCTGGGCTGAGTTCCCTACCACAAAAGCCAATAGCTGGATCCATCTGCCAGGCAGCAGAAATTCAGATGGTGGAGTCTCAGTTGCAACACTGAAGGGTCAAATTTCAAGCTCTGCTACTGATAATATATGAGCCCATGGGGAAACTGACACAGCAACAAAGGCACATGATTTGCGCTTGACTTTTGCATTTCAAAACCAGACCTAGAACTACCACACAGGGCAATCACACCAGGAGTGTGCTGAACAACTGGACTGTAATGCAATTACATGGTCACATACCAATTTTTCCATGCACGAGAGACACACATGTGTTGGTACGATCAAAATGGCATGAGGAACAGTAAATCTGTCAATTCCTTAACAGTGGGGAGCTTAACTTTTCAACCTAAACAACATCCTTTTAACATCACACACATATCTCATAATGCACAGAAGTATTCAGACAGAATACTAGAGGAAGCAGCTATGCAATACCATCCAAGGCATATAAAATACCTGGTGTAAACACATCAGTGATGTTTGTGTCTGTCTCCAGGCATTGCTACAAGCCAAGCTTCCATACTTGTAAAAATATAAGTCAAGAGAATGTACAGCTGCCCCAAAGGAGAAACACTCACTCCAAGTCACTAGCAAAGTCTGAAGGCACAAAACACCAAACCTCCTAAACTGTCTTAACACCAATATCAGCTAGACAGCTTGCGATTACAGAGATATGCCCAAAACTATAAGTTATAACACATAAATAAAATAAAGGTGCTCTGCCACCTCCGTTAAATGGAAGGTTTTAGTTTGTCTTACCATTTCTTACTAATTTCATAAGGTTTGAGTTTCCTATGGTGCCTCAAAGATTGGTATGATGGCTCCAGATCAAACAGAATCTTTTAATACTTCCGTGAACGGGAGGGTCTCTCCTACAGGTATAATTCAGAAGCACTGGTTTCTATACAGGTACAGACATTTCATTATTTCATGGAGATTTTGCAGGGATAAATATAGTGACAATCTGCAGAGAGAGGTTGCAGTAGCAAACCTTCTAGGGAGAGCTGTGTAAGAAACTCAAATGGAAAGATAGACACTAAGGATTATGAATACTGCTGAAGAAATGAGTTAATCTAAGATTCTGAAGAGACCTCACAGGACAAAAACACTGAAGTACAGCCAGAGGACACTTCACTCCTGGTTTATGACACAGGAGGACTTTCCACAGCAGGAGCCAGGACTAAGATGCCACCAGCCAGAGGAAATGGCTACACCAGACACAGCAAATTGCCTCTGAAACCATTTTAATCCAACATATTTGATAAACACAGCCAGAATGGTGGAGGAGTTAGAAGACAGGAACTTAATATTATTATTTATGAAAATGAAAAAGACCACATGCAAATGTCACAAGATATATTCCTCAAACTTAACAGTGGGGTCAAAGCATCTCCTGATTTCAGAGCACAGAACCCTAGACAAATACAGCTGTGAATTGATGCTAGGTACATAATATGCATAACATCTGTCTTCATTGCTTCATCTTTCACCAGGTATGTCATCATAATCATTCTACCATTCAGGATTGAAAGGCTCCTTACACAATTGCCACTAAAATAAGCCACACTTAGCTCAGAAATGATAAATGCTTTCTCTCCAACTGTGAGATCTAAGAAGGAAGGCAAATATCCCAATACAATCTGAAGTTCAGTGTGTCTTATATTCTTAGGGCCAAAATAAAGACAACCAATTCTTCCAGGTAATTAGAATCAACTACATTGTTCCTCCCAACTCCTCAGCTGAGCTGTCCTGATTTACAGTAGCAAATTATGTTCTGTAGTTTTATGAAAAGAAATAATTTTTAATTTAAGCACTAAGACACACAGCAGATTTTCCAATTCAAAACAGAGTTGTCAGCTTTTTAGAGATGTTTTCACAGAAATATTACATTCCCTTCTCCCCTTCCCAGAGCCTTGTTCAGCTCGGCTCCTGTTAAGCCACATCTCCTAAGGCACAGACAAAAACACCTGCAGAAATGCTCATGCACAGGAGTCCAAACACACATTTTCCAGACTGTTTAATGTCCAGCAGTGCACACACAGCACTGCTTCAGCTAGTCTCATTGCCACAGATGAACACAAGTGCTCTTCCTCAGCTTGCAGGTGAATCACAGTAAACGCTGTAGCTTTAGCCATGCAAAGAGAGAGGCTGCATTTCCCTTATACAAGTTGCAAGGCCTTTAGGAAGAGATGTTTGTGAACAATAAAAATCAACATTAATAGGTTATTCATTTGTATTCTTATAGAAAGACAGTAAAATGACAGGCATCTGTGCCTGCAGCTGTATTTTACCATGAAACAATATTTTAAATTTAATTCAGAGTTGATAACCAGAAGGAAAAAAAAAAACTTTCCTATTTAAAAAATACTTCTTTTTTAGAGAGACTGGCACTTACATACTGGTAAAGTAATGTACACAAAGTCAGAGGCTTCAATTCCATGTATTCTGGCTTATGTTTCATATATCCCAAATTCCAACAGGGGGTAGCATTACACTTCGGCAAGAACATTTGTTATTTAGTATACACTCAGTTTCCCCACATTTGATAGTCTGAGCTTCCTTGTACAACAGATCTGTTAATTTCCACTCATTCTGTGCCCAAGGAAACCACTAAAACAGAGACTCCAGCAAAACACCCCTAACACTGAAAGTGAGGCTCAGATGGGCCCAAACAGGTATGAAAAACAGCAGATTTGACTACTGTGCAAATGATCAGTGTGTGCTTCTCAGCTCATTCTTCTTGCTCAGCACATAACACAAACAGGAGAGGCAAGGTGCTCACAGATGGGACGCAGCACCTCACATGATCCACTCCCTTTGCATTTTAAAGTTCACGAGACTGACTGTGTCCCTGCTGAGCATCTCAGTACTGCAGAAACACCTGTGAAAACCTGGCCAATTGCGAGTACTGCTGCACATTTTCTCAGAACAGCACAGCACAATAGAAAGCACAGACTTCTGAGCAGTAACCCATTTCAAGATAGTCAAAGTCAGTTCAAAATTCCTATGGAGCAAGAAGCTTGGAGAGGCTGAAAATAAACAAGAAGGACCATTATTAACATATGGACCTTTGGACACACATGCTCACACAGGGATTCAGGCAGCCTTGCTCTTGTGGTTAGCAAAGCTGCAATTTATGGGAAATTTACATGAAAAAGTGCATGAAGTATCCCCTTTACCCAAGTTTTCTCCTTGCAACAAGATTTAAAATCCAAGTCAGCTATTCACAAAGAAAAGAGATCCCTTTTTGCAAATAAAGAGTTCGACTACAACTATACAGCTGCAGTGACAGACAGTAAACAGAGAAAGACTCAAATGAAAACATTTCAAAAGCTGGCAAAGTGAAATCTCAGATCTTAGAGACAAATTAAACCTGCCCCTGTGGGTTCTTAAAGATGGAGAAAGTTTATGTTAAGCTTTAATTACCATTGAAATATTCACCTGGGGAAATCCCGAAGAAAAGTCTTTTTCTTCCTCTACTTCCCCAAAGACTATTGTTCCACAGTGGGAGCTTAGCTTCTGCTGGCACTAAAAATACACTTGTGCCTGTCTTGTAGCTGATGGAACTATGCCAATTTACATTAGACTAGTTACTTGATTCCTTCCTTCCAGCCCATTCCACATAAAGACAGAGAGAAAAGAATCCTTGTTATAACCTGTGCATCCTGTTCCACAGAGAGAGAACTAGAGTGGGCTTAATTATGGGCCTATGAAGAATAAAAATGAAAGCCTTGCAATGTTATCTTCAAATTCATTTTCCTCCTTTTTCAACCTCACATTTAGAGCTATAGTTAGTCAACTTCTTCCAGAAAAAAAAAAGTTATTAACAAGATAATCAGTGATCATCAGTAGAAAGAAATGGATGGAAGTAGAAGGACAAATAAGGGAGGAAAAGCTCAAAATAGTAAAATTAAGACAAGTGTTTTTCTTTATCCCCAGCCCATCACTGAAATTATGGTTTGTCAAAAGTAATGAAACTATAATTAAGCTGCACAGCTTCAAAGGATACAGATACTTAACTATGCATGGGGGCTTCTTTTATATCAGAGAGCAGTGCAATAAATTATTAGGCACAATTATATCTGTAGTTTCTTTCCAAAGCATCCTGGTGTAGTTATCTCCATAACACGTGTGTTCTGCTTGACTTTGTGTCTCCAGGAATGAGATGAATCGGCAAACTTCATCTGGAAATGTTTTCCTTGTGCTACAGGGGATTCAAGTATACAGTTACTAGCCCTGATATAGCCCACTTAGCACTTCTCTGTCCTTCTAATTAACCAGACCTGGAAAAGGTTTATATTTCCTTAATATTTTCCAGGCTCAGATTTCTAGTACATCCAAAATTGCTTCCAATCAGCATTGAATTAGCAGAGGATTCCACAGAATCCAGACTGCTGCAGAGGATGTGGCATGGGGAAAGGGAACACAGCCAGAGTTCATGTCCCACTGATTCCCAGCTGTTGAAACAGTCATTTTAGTTGACTGACAGCTGGCTGCTGCACTTTATCCTGTGAATAGCCCGATATCCTCATGTGACAAGACTTAGGAGCAAAAAGTCAACTTTAAAGCCCCTTTTCCATCTACATGTGGGATTGAACTTCTGCAGAGAAAGTCCCGAGGTCTGCTTTCTTTCATCTACCCTGTTTTCAGAAAAAAAAAAAAAAAAAAAAAAAAACCACCGTGGAAAGACATAAAAAATAACTCCAAGGACAACATACAAGCAGACCTTGCACACAGTAAAGGCATTTTGGCATTTTACTGCAGCCTAGAAGCCCTATAGATGAGTAGTATTCACTCAGCCCATCCTGACTTTCATTTATCATATTAATCACATTTATTTTGACCTTAGCATCCTCATCCCAGCAGAGAAAGTTCAATCTAACTTTGACACACACATACACATTTTGTGTTGTTATATTGATGCATCAAATTTCCCTGGAGCTGAACCAGAGAGGACGGAAAAACAACAGTAGCTCCACATAACATTTTTCCCTACACTTCTGTCCTACACTCACAGGTTGAATTACCAGCTGAAGTAAGTTTGTTTTTCAAGCCACAAAATGTTACACTTGCAGGGATGGCCAGAGTTCAAGGAAGCACTTCCCTCTGCAACCCCATTTAGGAATGAATCAGAAAATTTTGTGTGCAACTGGTAAAAAGAGCTTTTTCCACACTTTTAAAAAAATTTACTCAGTTGGCCAGGTGAAGTAACTGGGGTTTCTGTGTGTCACCTTGGTTCTTACCCAGAATTCCTATATTTCAAAGGTAAGTTTAGCCAGAACCAAGGCAACTTAATTGGGTTAATTGGCTACCAAAAAACCCTGCTCCAGAAGTTCCTTGCAGTCATCTGCTCTCACACCTCTTACCAGGGAAGAGCTCAGTTTTACCTAATCCCTGTTTGGACAAAATGACTTTTGATCTAATAGAGAAATTGGGGGAAGAAAAGTCATTGCATCTAAAAAAATTTGCAAAATTAGGTTTTCTGCAATATGCCTCTCCATAAGGATTTTAGAAAAGAATACATTAAGAAAACATAATACTGGTATAGATTTTTTTCCTCCCTCTGTTGTTAAAACTTGGCTTGAAGCTCAGGCATATCCTCAAGCATGTTCTTGATACCTTGCTCTTTTCTAAATGCTAAAAAATTGCTTAGCCCTTAGGCTAATCCCATTCTTAAAAAGAATTGATCTTCAACTGCCATGTCCTCAGTCTCAGATTTTCTGAATCAACTGAGTGTAAGGGCTCCCACATTCATAACTTTTTTTCCGGTAACTGCAGTTCTTGAAAGACACCATTCTTCAAGCTCAATTTCACACACAAAAAAATTCTCTTGATATAACTTGTTCAGTGCCACTGCTTTGTGGTCTTTCATTAAATAGAAAACGGCTTTCAAGTATTTGTTGAAGTTATAAAAACTAGTGATAGACTTGCCACCATTTTAAAACAAAAATTGTGGAGCAGCTGCTTCATCCTGGCAGGTAGATTTTTTTCCTTTAGCAACTCCCATTAATGACTTCCTTTTCTGTCCACAGAGCTCTTCTCAAAAGGCCAACAAACTTTCTGTCTCTCTCCCTGCCATGTGGACAACATTGTGTTTGATATAATCTTTAGCACTTGGACAGAATTTTCAAGATCCAAAGTCCTGTAGAAACACCATCCCATCAGACAACAGCCTTGGGAAGAAAATACAGATAGACTATCACAGATAGAGTGAGGTAAGCTGGTCAGAAGAAAACCTTAACAAAAAATCCCCACATCAGTCCAAATCTCAAGCTTCTTACCTCTGTTTATAAAGTGAGACAGTGCCCAAAAGAGAGACTTTGCCATCACAAACTCTACCAGGACTCTGCTGTAGAAAAGCAGCTTTATAGCACAGTGGGCACATTTATCAAATGCATTCAACACTAAGCCAGGCAGAGCAAGAACACCAGATTTCAGTATGGATTCTTTTTGTATTCCCTGAGGCCCACAGCAGTCAATTCCACTTTTCTGTTATGGGACAGGGTTTGAAATCTACCTGTTTTAAATATCAAAGGTCCATCTTACTTATTTTAACTCGCATGCAGCCCCAATCTCTAATGGAGTGAACATTTTAGCTACACTGATTGCAGTGGCCTTGCTCCTAGGAGTGTCAGAGGAAAGGAGCTGAAGTCTGCACAAGACTGCTGAACTCAGAGGGACATTTTGTTCAGAACTGTACAATTGCATGAGGTAAATCTGACAGTCTTATCTTCCTTAGGGGCTTTTAAAGAATTCCCTCTCCTTTCTTCTCTAGACAAGTTCCCTGGAATTTCAGCAGAAGCATTCAGAACTCTGCATAATAAAGCAATACATAAAATCTCAAGGAACTTTAAAAACAGTCCATCCTGAAAACTGGTAGGCATTTTTTGTATCAGAATGGCTTATGAACATTTACTACTTTCTCTTCCTATGGGAAGCATTCATTCAGTTCTGAACATATAAATATATTTCAGTGATTCATTCCTCAAATTGGTTTCAGTATAATGAAACCATGGAGCAAGTTCAATGGAGCTGGTAATAAACCATTTTCTATTCAGTAGATTCATTGCCACATATTTTATCCTAACAAAATTGCCAAAATTGCATTACCCATAGGAAGATGTTGTTACCATATTATTTCATTTCACAATCGTAATAGCTGGGAAAATTATTTGCTCTTTGTGATTAAAGGAATGCACCTTGGAATAGGGTTGAATATGACAAACAGTAAGGATTTGCCTACACCACACCACAACCAGTACCTTCAGATATAATCTGATTACAAGTAATTACAACTCATTTTAATTCTGCTGACATATTATCAGCCAGACTGAAACTATTTCCATGGATATCTTGAAGTAGTAAGTATATTGGGAATCTTGAATTCATAAAACTAATTCCACTCCCAAGTCTTGTCCTGAGCTGTGGGCGAGCTTAAGCACAGTTTGTATAATATTTTTGGAACAAATTTCAGGTTTTGGAACACGTTTCACCCTTCTAATTAGCATACCTACAGTTTTAAGTGGCTCTGTCAAAAAAGGTTGGTTGGAAAGGTCACACCCCTACTGAGCATCTATTTTGAGTCCTCTCATCTACTCACAGAGAGCTGCTGTCAGCCCTCCAGACATCCCATCTAAGTGATTGCTATCCTACTGACACTCACCAATTCCTTCTGAGCCATGCAATTACTTTGATATCACTGACTGTTAATCAAAACAAAATATTTCCTGCATAGTCTTTTTAATGCACAACCTTAAAAATAGAATGTTGGCAGACATTACAAACATTTTTCAGAAACGCAAGTCAAAGAATTGAGGTTTTTTGAAACTTTATGATCTTCCAGAAGGAGAGAAACCATATGGGAATCAAACCTGGGAATCTTAATCCAGGGCTGCTACTGAAGTTGTTCACTTCCCCTAAATTCAGCTCCATTTAATCCATGCTTTCCTTACATCTTTTGGTGTTTCCTTCCTCTTCAGGTGAATTTTAATTTCTCCCTTTAGAAAATGAACATAGAAAGTGTCTGCTAACACTTTGTAGGATTCTGTTGAATTTTTCCAGAAAAATTTCTGTTTAGGAAGGGGGGGAATACAGAAAGAGGAAAGAAAAGCCTTCCATTTTCTCATTTTGGCCACATTCCAAGTAATCTGAAGAGTCTCCTTTACAGCTGGATCAAAACCAGAAACCCCACAAACCCTACATTCCAAATGGAATATTTTTTTCCAGCATTGACAGATGACTCTTCCTTCACAGCATTTCCTTCTCTCTCTTCAGAAAACCTACTGCTCCAAACAGAGGAAAAAAGTAGCTATTGGTATTAGTAATAATAAAAGTTATTACCCAGCTTGATTGTATTTAGGAGAGGAAGCCAATTTTCCCATTTGTTCATTGTGATGGGGATAGAAGGTCAATACTGTGGTTCATCAATATCTCCAAGGCTCTCTGACAGAAAAGCAATCCAGCAACATTTGTGTTTGGTACAGAAGAATGAATTCTGCTGAGTTACACTGTCTGCATTCCCTCATGTAAGGAAAGATGCTCTCTTCTCTTGACATGGTTATCATCTCACTTACCAGTGCTTCTGTGGCAGGCACTTCTTTTCCCATTACAGACCACAGGCTCTCTATTCCCCTAAGTGCCAGATGCCAAGAAGTGCCACTCTTATTATTCCAAATCTAGATTAAAACCCTTATTCTATGCACAAAATTAGTGAAAATTCTTTCACAATAGATGGAGAGTACCTTGAGTACAGTTTTTTAGATAAAAGATAAGGTAACCTCCTACAGGGCTAAAAGCAAGTCAGATCTGCACTGCCCTGGTAGGGTTGGCATGTCTCGTGTTACTGTGACATCTCAAAACCAAATTCTTACCCCTTGACCTCCTCCACGCACACCTTTGGAAGAGCCAATCACTTTACATGAGCTCTTACCAGCAACAGCAATGGAAAAGGCAGCCGAGTCTCTCCTTGATCACTTGGGAGTGATGCCTGCTGCCAAGAAGCATTACAATACAGTGCAAGTTCACTGGGGAACTGGGAAGAAAAAAAATTCTTCCTTTCCTGCAAGCTGACATTAAGCAGTATCTCTACACACTGCATAAGCAGAGCTGAATGGGAGATGAGATCAAGAGGATGGAGATCATCTCTGCAATAGACTTGGGCTCCTGGCCAAAACTACAAAGAGGACAACAAAACAAATGTAGCTCTAAGCCTGACACTACATCCACCTGTTTTATGCCCCTTTCCTCTGTCAGCTTCAACTGGGGAACATACTTTTGCTCGTCTTTGATTTGCACTGCACTGGGTGCTTCTGTCAGCATAACCAGCTCCAGAAACAACTGTATTTCATTGTCAAGAGCAGCAGTGATCATGATTCCAGAAAGATGCTGTGGGAAAATTGGTGGGCTTTAACATGCTTTTGAATCTCTGAAAAGTCTGAAGAACAACACTACTTTACTGTAAAAATTTCAGAGCCTTCAGAGCCTTTTGCAATAAGGGTAATATAAGTCAAATACCAGATGGCCAAATCATTGTCCAGTGCAGACACCTCATTTAGTGGTGACACGTGCTGGGAGATGGACGTCACTGCTGGTTCAGGTATCACCATCAGGAGTCATAGAAAAACAATTGCAATTAAATCTTGAGAGAAAAGAGCACAAAAGCAAGTTTTCTAATTCATGCAAAAAGTCAGCAAGACTCTGATACAGAAACCTCACAAACACACCATTCAGGTCAATAATGACAACTGAATTCCAGGTTCCTCTGAGGTGCAAACTGTTCCAGTTACAATTCTGACATTGTGTTGCCCAACTGCCCAGTGCTCTGAGATTAGAGCAGAAATACAAGGAGCAACAACGCTGTAGAAGATGACAAATACATCCTTCTCAGCAGAGAATTTAGACAGCTTGTAGCTTTTTTAAAGGTGGGAGGAAGCATAAAATGTTACAGCACCACACATCAATACTGTAAAAAAAAAATCTTTGAAAAGAGATGTAAAAGATGTGCCATTACAAATAATCATGTTCCTACACTCTCAGAGAAAGCATGGAAATAAACACAGTTCAAGATAAACACATAAGGTTTTCAGTCTCCTGGGGAAAGAGGTAATGACTCCCAACAGAAAAAAAATAGCTAAATTAAGGTTGTAGTTAAGAGTACATTGTGATTTCTTTAGTATCTGTTTTAGTACTACATTAGAAAAGTACTTGATTAAAAGCCAAAAAAAATTAAAACATTCTCAGTCACACAGATATGGCCATGTAGTCATGCAGCTGCCATTTCTCAGATTTCACTACACAAGTTAACACCTTACAGGCCTTCTCTTTCACCACTCTCAAAAGCAGCATCTACAATGAAAGGAGAAACACCAGCTAACTCCAGGGTTAAGGGTTTTGTACAGCATTTGGAAGAGTAAGGCTATATTCCCAACCCACTGACAGGCTGCTCATGACCCTGGTGAAATTAGTCCAGGCAAGACAGCAAGAGACCTCAGTGTAGGATGCTCTAGAGTTCAAGCCCCTTCTCTGCCTGAAGTCGTATCAGCTGTGCTTCTCCCTAGGCTTAGTCCCTCTCCCTGGACTACAGTGCACAAGGGACACACAGATTTTCACAGTTTCTCTAGAACACAGAGCCTCTGCATTCACTCAAGGCTGCAGGTGATTAACCAGCTCTGAAAGGGGGCCTGGTGCTGTACAATCCAACACAGTAGTAAAGAGCCTGCTCAAGGGTGACAGCAAGGCAAGCACATGCCTTCCTGTGGAGTTGTAATGCAAAATAAAGCAGTTTCTACAGGACAGACTAAAAGAGTTAAATATTCCATCACGTAGTGAAACCATCTCCTCACTTAAACGGAGATCCACATGCTCCCAAGGCAGGTGCCAGTTCTCCCTGTACTGTCTAGGGAAGGGTTCTCAGCCCCTCAGAGCTGTGGATCCTGCTGCCTGACAAAACCCCTTTTATCCATCAAACATTTCTGTATTTCCACTTACTACAGATATGCTGGGAGATTCAAAGCTTGAGGCACAGAGTCACTGGGGAGCAGGAATCATACAAGTACCTCACAGATAATTTGGGTAGATCAGCTCCTAATTTCGGACCATATTGTCCCCAGGGAGGCCTTGGTATTTTAAAATCATCAGCTTAAATAGGTGGCTGAATACCAATAGAGATTGATGACACAGCCACACACAAACTGAAACATCTTTTCCCTCTATCATGGCAAGTTAACTACCAAAGCGGTACTCGTGACTCTATTTCTACATAAATAAGAACTCCCACTGACATAAATATGAGTTTAGCATGAGCTAGGCATACATAAATGTAATTCCTACTAATAGTCACATTTGGAGCTGTCAACAGTGATTTGAGTATAAGATTAAGTAGCATGAAGAGACAGCCATAAACACTCCATATTAATTTAACTTGCAAGAAGAAGAAGGTCAGGGGACAAAAAGCAAAGCAAAACAAAACCCAGAACTTGTCAGACGGAAAAGGACAAAATCAGTTGGAAAATTATTTTATTTTTCAGACTTCTACGAAAATTTACAAACAACAGTGGTGTAAAAAAAAAAAAAGGAACACCCTATAAAAAAAAGTTGACATTTCTCAAACTATAGCATCAGAGTTACAGAGCAACAAGCATACAATGAAATTCTGTTCATCAAATTAGTATTAGTTAAGTAGTTAAAAATGTAATAAGTCTAATAATAAATCTCTACAGCTTACTCAGAAATTGTAACAATCAATTCTGAGCTTAAATTATACTTACAATAGACAATGAATTCACCTCTGCAATCATCTACAGCACTGAAATCAACTAGGTCAAATTACATAGCAAAGGCACACCTTGGGAAGTCTGTAAAGGACATCTTGAGCACAGCACAATTACGTACAACAGAAAGCAAATCATCCTGCATGCTTGCTTCTTAGTCCCCAATATCTAACATGAAATACAATATACAAGTAACAGAAGCAATATTTAGTAACTCTTTCATTCTGGCTCTATTTTTCATGCAGAGTGACAGAAAGGCTTCCTCGCCCTGTTTTCTGTTTGAGCCTCGGCATTCTCCCAGGGTCTGTTCTCCCTGTTTTCATCATCATCCTTGTCATTAGAGGAGCAGGTGGTTCTTAATAAGTTAGTCCCAGTCAGGACCCCCACCCTGCCCTCCACATATGCACATCTTCATCCTGCAGCCTCTCTCCAGCTCTTCACATGCTGAACTCCAACATGCACACGCAACATGCCCAAACCCAACCTCCATTTGCCAAAGTTTACATACAGGGCACAAAACAAACAAATGCTGACAGCCTTAATTACTGCTGCAGACTTTCTTCTACTTGGGTCACTTTAAATAGTAGGCATTTAAAAGCCATTAACACAATTTAATTAACACCTTAACTCAAAATTGCAAAGGAACTCCAAACACCGGCATGTTAAAGCTTTTTGAACACGAATTTGAATAAACATGAAAACTGGTGTTTTCATCAATCCATAAATCAAGTCTTCCTGGCCCTAACTTAAATATATTCTGTCCAAAGTACAAGGAGTAATAATTATTTTTTAGTTACAGCCTATGGATTTGTGCTTTCACTGTACTCATCAGGAGAAATGCCAAAGACAGTGTCCATTAACTACTGCTAAAATAACTCATTCTTAACAGTTCAAGAGAGTGCATCAAAGGGTTATTTTTTCTCTCAAAATTAAAAACAAACCCATGAATCATCCCATTTAATGAGACTTCTTTCGTGACTGCTTATAAATGGGTTATTAAAAAAATGGCAGATGTGCATATCTCATGCTAAAACAAAAGTTAGTAAGAAGGTTGCACCAGTGTTTATCATTGAATCTGTTTAAGTATAGAGAATATCTGAATTCTTGACAACTTATCTTATTAGGGCAGCTAGAAACACCATTAAACCTGACAGCACTTGTAGGTAATTATATCATTGGGGTCAACAGGCAGCTGTAGCGGCATAATTTAGTTTTTAATTATTTTGAAGATATCCAATGGAATACTCACTTGCAGCTTCCCATCTCCCACAGATATCCAGGGTAAGATCTGATAAATTCAAATCTAAACCAACAATTCAGATCACCCAGAAACATTTAGACCATGTGAGCTAATTGTACCTGAATTACTTCTTTCCTCCCTGCCCATAACAAAGCTACCTTAGAGCTTCGTAATCCCAAAGCAGAGCCCTTCCAGAAATCAGTCTTGGTCATTTTTCCTGAATTCTCCCTAACTACAGGGAGCCAAGAGGAAATATATGGCTGTGTACCCCACCGCCTGCAGAATTCCACACTTCCAGAATTGGGCTGTGAGCGCCTGTACTGCAGGTGGCTGGCAGGGATGGCTTTGGAATATCACTGATCCTACTGACCACAGCCTTAGAAAACTTGTCCCACAAGTACCTCCCTACCTGCCAAGTGCTGCAGGCACAGGACACGGTAACATCCAAGGTGCTGTGCAAGTGGCCCAGGCAGACAGAGCTTCCTAGTTTGCAAACATGTGAAGGCACTCCATGAGGCAAATGCATGAAACACCTCATAAAAAGAAAACAATCCCTCAAATTTATAACCTTTTAATTTTTCTTTCATTACCTACTAGGCATTCAAGCCCTTTTCATAGCAGTGGTTTATGTAATCTCACATTTAATTAAATGCACACACTTCAATGGCAGTGTTCAATTCCTCATGCAGAAGTCTCAGTTGCTGAATCCTTGCTTCACACATTCCCTAAATTAAGCATTCCCTCTAACCTTCCCAGCCTTTCAACAGTTCACTAATACAAGCAAACACATTGATAAAAACATCTTTTCCAGCCTGGATAAAATCAGATACATTTTCATGCAATCTATAATTAAGCTTAGAGCCATAAAAAGCCAAGAATGTATCAGGTCCAAAAAGAATTTATAAGAATATCAAAGTCTTAGTAACAGATACTGGCAAATTTGTTTGGGAAGGCAAGTGAATCTCCACAGTTTAGGTATTAAGTCTTTATGTGACTGGTGATCAAAAATGAATTTTCCTGCAAATAAACTGTCCTGTTTGTAGCCTGCTAGTGAGTTTTTGTACCCTAAAGTACCTGTCATTGGCCAGTCACATTACTGGATTACCAAGCTGACTTGACTATCTTGTATGTCCCCATTGAGAAACAGATCTAACCAGGCTTCTTGTGCAAGGCATGTACAAACTACAGTGACAAAGAAAACAAAAAGATCAGTAAAATAAAAGTATGCACTCAGATCTCCTTAAGAGCAGCACATACTATTTGACCTCCCTTCTTTCCTTGTAAATACCAGCAGCAAGACAGGTCGGTGACTTTCATGCTTGCTTGTTATTATATGACAAATCCAGTGCCTGCAAAACTTTTCTTTCACTTACATGTGCCCAAAGCCAAAACTGGCCAATTTAAAAGTAATGATTGTGGTCTATATTGTTCAGCATTTCCTTGACTAGGTACAGATTTTGAGGCAGCTATGTGCTAAGCCTCTCCATTTCAGCACAAACAACAGAAAAAGTTATTACCTGTCCAGAGTATAAAGGAAACAATGTAACTTATGACCTACAACTTACATAACTTTAAATTAATCATGCTGTATTAACTAAGGTTCATTAGCATCCGCTCAGTGTTAGGTATTTACCTTTAGTCCACCACAGATTGGACAAGATGAAAAAAGAGCTCTTGTCATCCCAAGGTGGGGGCTACATGTGTCACAGGGGTCAGCTGAGGCCCCACCAGGTGGTGACAGCTCACTACTTTTGGAGTCTGACACCTGTCCTTGTGGTTTTGTGTCTGACCACCTTGAAACAAAATCCACATATGTCTCATCACTCGAGTCCTTGCTGCTTTCTGTGAGTAAGGATGAAGGCCTCCCTCTGTGCTGGCTGTGCTCAGGTCCCCTCCGTGCTTCCAAGTGTGGCAGTAGCAGTTTTGGGTCACTGGTACCTTGAGCAGGCAGGGCCTGGTCCTTGGGTAGCGTGGAATCTGCACTCTTCAGTTGCACTTCTTTAGAAGCTGCCTGTAACACACTCCTGGGTATATCATAAACGTGTCTGAGAGAGCTGGGAACCTGATACTCGGAGCCCACAGCTCTCTGGGACTCACTGTGAGGACAAGTACATAGACTCTGATCTGAAGGGAAGTTCAATGGCAAGCTTAGCAATGATCCAAACTCATCACCATGGCAAATGTCTAAGCTCCCAGCATAGGAAGAGAAGCTCCCAGAGTAGGAAGAGTGACTACCAGTAGCTATTCCACTGTCAGAAGAGCTCTGGCGACCTATTTCCTGCAGCTGTCTGGATCGGAGGGGCTTTGGAGGGGGTTTAGTGGTGCCACGTGCCCCTTCTGGAAGGGTCTTTTCTTCCCCCAGGTGAATGCCCTTTGCAGCTGCCAGTCCATGGCTCTCCTGAGAGGTGCTGGCTGAAGACTGCTCAGGCCACACTGTCAACCTGCTCCCAACACTGACATCCGAGTGGCTGGTATCCGAAGATGAGCTTGAAATACTCCTATCGTCTCCTGGAAAAGAAGGAAATGCATCAACCTGTGTTTAAAACACAATCAACAGACTCGAGCATGGCAAGTATGTACAAACAGGAAGGGGCCTGAGGTTCCATCTGCTTTTTGTAAGTGGAGCTGCCGTCAGAAAGCAAGAATTCCTGCAATAACTCACAGCCCCACGGGAAAAATAAAATGCAATGGTATGTTACCTTGCCATAACCCTACCACACTCTGGAACATAATGCATTCAAGGCTAAATTTTTTAAGTTTATGCACCAGATTCTCCCCTTTTTGAACATATTTTACTTTCATACAGTTAACTGGGTTGCTGTACCAAAATACAATCGTACATCACTCTACAAATAAAAATAAGAATAATACTGTTATAAAAATGTTTATATATCTATATACAAAAAATATCTTCTGTGATTCATTTATGTCTATATTGCAAGATTGCTTTCCTCAATGATAATTGCAAAAAAAGGGCATTTTATCAGGTAATTTCTACCATCTAAGACAGAATATGAATGAAAAAAAATTGGCATGAAAGAGCACAAGGACAAAACACAAACATCACACAAACAAAAAAAATACAAAACCAAACAAATACAAAACCACTTTCTTGTAGGACACACAGAGTCCACAATGTTATTTTCTTCTTTCTTAATAAAACCAATATGAAAACAAAGACAGAAACTGAAGCTGGGGCATGATTTCTGACCAGAGGCACTGAATAAAAAATATAGGCATGTTTATCTATCAAGTCTCATTTACTTTCTATCCATTCAGTTAAGTCTAGTAATGTGCTAATTAAGAAAAACCTCAGGTAGTCTCACTGGAATTCAGACACAAATTACCCAGCAGTGTCTAGGCCAAAGCAGCCATGGACATGCATATAAGCACATAATTAAACTCCTGAGGATCTTTGCAGGGACATTTTTTAGGCTTGTAGGCTTTAGAGTCAAGAGTAAAGCAGATGTTTGGGTGATCTAACTTCAGCTATTAAACAGTTCAAATGCCAGTACAGGGCACAGGTCCTTTTATAAATCCAGTACTAGACACCAATTCCACTTTGATACACTAACAACTCCAGAAAAGGCATGTACAGATAGCAGAGGAAATCACAGGAGTCCTACATTTTACTGCAAAAATGTACAGTAAGCCTTATGTGTGAACCATGCAAGTGAGTCCATCTCACAGGCTGCACTGACTAAGGTACTTCAGCAGATATCAGATTTGATACAGACAGTTCTTTTTAAGTTCTACATGCAAAAATTCAGTAGGATTCAACATCCCAAATGGTCTTCTTGGGGTGTCTGATTCAAAACTCAGTCAGCTGAGTTGAAAATCCCCAATCTACATCAAAGGACTTTAGACAATGTTGTTAAAGAACTGCCTCACAAGAAACACAACAATTTGAGTATCTTGACCATTTCTCTATTATTCTTCTTGTCAGCTCCACATCTTATAACGCAGGCCATATAACTTTTAAAGCCTGGGCAGGAGGAAACATAATGTATTTTTTATTTAACTAAAGGTATTTCTTACCTCCACTACCTTGGCGACTTGTATGGGACAGCAAGCTCAAGCGCTTTTCTAATTGCAAAGCTTCATGAGCCAATCTTTCCTCTGAATAGGCTGGGTTTGCACTTGGATCTTTAAAAAATACAGAAAATAAATAAATAAATAAGTAAATAAATAAATAAATAAATAAATAAAGGAGGTAACATGGAAAATAAATAAAAAAATAAGAGAAAAAGACATTCTTATGCTTGAAACGCTGATTGGGAAAATGTATGGGACAATCTGGCTTCAAGCACATTCTGGACATGTGCTACACAGTAAGTTAAAACTGAAAGTGTCAAAGATTTTCAGAGATTATACCCAATGTCCGTAAGAGTTACCACCAGGGACAGAACACTGAAGAGCACAGCACCAAAGTCAGTAGCTACAGAAATAACCAGTATCCAGCAAGTCTAGAGGACTTGAAAGCTAATCTGACCAACATAAAATCTGTCCTGAATTCACTGGATCCACTGGGAATTTTAACACTCAGACCAAATTTTTCATCATAGAAATTTACAAATTTACATCATAAAGTCAGAATCACAGTGATTAAACTGACATCCAGATCATCTATTTACAAAGACTTTGCTTTCAAGTTGTATGTTCAGCGGGTCATTAAGTGGAGATGTCAGAGATAAAATAAGCAACCTGGTGGCTCTTTGTCTTCATATTTAATACAAGACAAGTTAGGATGATATAAACCACTTCTTAAATGTACTGTCATGGATTTTCCACATACATTTTAGTGAGTTTGCCATTCCAGCTGAGATTATTTCACTGAAGGTGGCTCATTATATTCAAAAAAAAAAAAAAAAAATAGAAAGACTAAAAGTTAAACAGAATGTGGAAGCAGTCTCATCAGTAAAACAGGCCAGTTTCCTCTAAATCATTTTATTTCTAGCAGGCACAACAATAAAACCAGATGTTGGAAGTAATCATAACCATTATCCAAAGAGAAACCTTATGGATTCCTTCAAATACCACTAATGAGTGTGTCATGTTCAGCAGTTGCAGAGGATATGGTCTGCTAACTTGTTCATCATCAGAAACTCAGTAATTCTTATTAATATACAGGGAAATTAATTAATGACAGTGAAAACAAATTAGCTTCCTCACATCTGCTGCTCTTGTGTATCTGATCAACTGGGCAGTATGAGCACGCCACAAAAACACTGAATCATTTAGTAAGGGGAGGGGGGAAGGATGAAAAAGGCTATACATTATTGTGATTGTGTTAGTAAGACAAAAAACAGTTGGAAAAAATAAAAAAGTTTAATTTTCACCCCAGGTTTTTTAGGTTTAAAATATTTGGGTTTGATATTGTCAACACAGCAGTAAAAGCCAGCTCATAATCAGGGGAAGGAGCACTGCCAGGTCAGCTGAAGCTCCATAGGAGCTCCCTACTTTACCAACTGCCCCAAGAAACAAACTGCCACATCTCTCCTCCCTAACCATAATCACTTTCTGACCTGTCCTAGGTAAGAACAGAAATGACAATGCTGAACTTTACTACTTTCTTTCCCATGTCAAGGAGGTTTCCATCTTTGGCCAGCAATCCAGGTAAGACGAGCAGAAAAACCAAGATACACACGATCCATCCACAACAACATACACTGGAACCCAAGGGTGTTCTAACAGGGACAAGGCAACAATGCCCATGACAAACAGGGTCTGTGACCTCTGTGTCTCCCAGCTCAGACAGTGCTTGAAACATTTCAAATTTAAGAACAGAAATGATGTGGATGATTTTGTTAAGTGTCCATTCCTATTTACACTGCAAGACAGCTCACATTTGCAACTGACTAGTTCAAACCTGTGCAACTGCTTACTCAAGCAAAATCCCCAGTGCTTCCACATGGACCTCTGCCAGAGGAAAACACTACATTTGGCCACCAGCACCTATGGTGCAACCCAGGCAGGTCCATGCAAGGATCTGCTCAGTAGCATACAGTGTTACAAGCTGCTGCCTATTTTTTAATGCCCTCTGCTCCAGTTACTCTGCTGTATCTAGTTAAATGTCCTATGTCCAAAAAAGGTCCAAGAAAGATGTTCTACAAGCACCTTGAGTATAAAGTTGTCATAATAGATCAGCAAATTGATCGAACCAAGATGCAAACAGATGCTAACCCTTCCCACACCAAAAAGCTCTCAGTAGGCAAGGTCCTTTCACTTTCCTCAGAATATGACTACTTGAGAAATGCAGATTTTCAGAATATTACTAGGGCACCGACACAACAACTAGTTTTTTTAAGTAAATTATGTCACTCTTACAGACAGAAAAAGATGTAATTTTAAAAAAATAAACCTGGTCAAACAACTGATCTTATAAAATTGGCTTATAATAAAATACAAGATGGGGGAGGAGGGAAGTTGAAGTCAGAAAGTTTGCACTTCATGTGTTCAATTGCTTCCAGAAGCCAAATTCCCTATCAGCTGCACAGCTACAGAACACACCAGGTTTCACGAGACAACATGGAACCTCCACACATACTGTCTGTCCAACAGAACTGGTAATTCTTTGGTTAAACTTCCCCTTAAGGTCTGCCTATGGATAAAACACGTGTATAAAACATGTGTTCATAGTTATGTGCTGAGAGCTCACATTGCCCAGTTTTGTGGAAAACTGAGCAGAAGAACCTTCCTCAGTAAGTTCTAGGAAATACCTAGAGAAATAACTTCAAAACCTGACAAACATAAACAGAGTCTAAGTTTTAGGTAATTATCTATCAGTCTTACCCAAGTCTTTGTTTCATCTTTAATCTTCTCTGCTAATAAGCCAGACTTCTATGGAAAACAAACCCAATTCTATTCCCCAGAAGTAACAGATTCTTATTCCAGTATTTTTGGTTACAGATGACCAAGCTGTAGTCAGGATGTTTTCCTACAGGATCAGACTTTGGACTGAAGTCACTGGCAGCCACTTTTTAGGGACCAGTCCTTACCGGAGAGCACAACCTATGACCTCCCATGAGTGCTGTTGTAATAACCCTTTTTTTAACAAGTTATTTAGGCTATAATGCTACAAAGTCGGATTTGTTGGCATCATCCTCTACCTTTTGCGAGCCCAACACACAACCTCTAAATAACTGTGTGGCAATTTACCACATGAGTAACTCAGGGGGACAGAAGCAGCATGACCGGTACTGAGCCAGCTGTCCAAGGAAATTCCAACAGCTTCTGCCCACACAACATCCGAAAGCAGCTCCAAGAACAATGAGTACCTTCATTTCCCAAGCTCTTAACAAATGTATCCTGTCCTGTGATTCGTTCAGGTCCTTCAATTATTAAAAAAATTTATCATTTTCCAATCAAACGTGAATCCCTTGCTATGAGGAAAATAAACTTTTATGTGAGGCAGTCATCAAAATCTTCTTAAACACTGCTTTGGGGCAAAGGGGAAGGATTACATCAAATTTAGCTGGACTAAAAATGCCTCTGCTGGAGATTTTATTTTTACATTACGTTGGTGGGTATTCATTAAAGCCACATCAGCTGCTCATCGTGGGAGATTTTGAATACTTTGGTAACATACGAATAAAGTGTCACAGTAATTCAAAGCTCCAAGGTTGTTCAATAAGCACCTGTCAGGAAAAAATGTATTGTATCCAGTTCAGTCAGCAGCTAATTGAGTATATGCACTGTTAAAATGCAACATTGGTTAATTACTTAGTTAAACAAAATTAAATAAGTTAGGCTGAAGATCTCTCTTTTCTTTCTTCCTGTGTAACTACAGGCACATTCATAGATCAGGCCTGGACCCTCACCTTCTTGCTAACATCTCCACACCTTGTAGGATGTCTGGAGGAATGAAAAGATGTCCTAAAACTTGAGGAGGATCCACTTGGTATAGATACTGCAGAAGGCAGCCACAGAGCTGTCTTGCAATGGCCAAAGGTGTACCAAGCTTCAACAAAAAGAAAGAGCATCAGATGGATCCTCAGCAAGCAGCACTGTACACTCTCTAGTCAGTCACAAAGCAGCCTGAAAAAGCTTCCAAAATTAAAATAGAGCATCCAGACTACTAACATTACACCTGGGGTCTTTCCAGCTGCAGGACTAGACTGGCACATAATCAGATATAGAGAGTACTAGTCCGCCCACTGATCAAAGATATCACTGATGGGCTCTTGGGCCAGTGATGTGTTCAGGTTTGGCATTCAATGTGAATCTTGCTAGTGAAAAAGAGTTCAACACACACCTGATAAACATTTAGCAAATAATAAGCATGCAATTCAGTGTAGATTACAAACCATGCAATCAGTGATTCATTACTAAGTCCATATCTAGACTTCTGTCAAGACAGAATGTAAAATTCTCTGGACTGTTTTCTAAATATCTCTTCAAATGAAAAAGGAGATCATGCTAGTAGCCAGTTACAGTAGTTCTCTTCCAGCTGGTAGCTGGGGAAAACAAGCCACCCAAAGCCATCACTCACTTGGGTCTTTTATTTAAAATATTACACTTCCTAAAAATATTTACAGATACCTATACCTACATGACATTCACATTCCAGTCTTCTGTGTCTTTGGGGGGGGTTTATCTGACCTGATCAAGCAGCTTTTAACAAGTCAAAACCTCCAATCTGCCAATGGAGATACCAATAGGACCATTTTGGTACAATTTTGAAAAATTACTAGAACCCCAAAATAAGTACAACAAGTAATAAATCATAAAACCACCTAATGTCCTTTCCTTTTTCCAATTCATTTTGGATATACGCATAATAGAATATTTTTTAATTGTGAAAATATTAATTTGATTCATTTCCAAAACATCACAGAATAATTCAGATTGGAGAGGATTTCAGGAGTTCTCTAGTCTTACCTGCTGCTCAAAGCTGGTCTGCTGCAAAATTAGACCAGACTGTGATACTTTCCAAGGGTAAATCAAGTTTATGAGTTCCACTGCACTGGATTGTCATTTCATATTTTATAGATGACATGATAAAATATGTACAGCAATCATATATCCATGTGATAAGAACATCATGCTTTTAAGTGAATATGGTACAGTAAAAACTACAGTCTTGAAAAAATGTGAATATTGTCCTCGAGCAAACACCCCTTACATGCCCAGTTTACAAATTCCATTTGGATACCAGCTATTTTACATTTGTTTAAGAATCATTATGGCAAGTAAGAAAATTGGTCATTTTTCACTCCTTTTCAAACCACTCTCTACCATCTCCTATTCATTTCATACTCAAACAAATACTTTAACACCCCTTTTCACTGTATTGTTGAGCTGTTTGTACATGAAGCAACTGGCTTCATTCATTCATCCTTTCTACAAAGACAGACTACATTGATTGCATAACTTCTATAGATTATATTTGTGCTGTGGGCATTGGTGTCCAACACTGTCACTGTGGCTGTTTTTACCATCTTACATTCTTCCTCTGTACATCTGCCCTTTGTGTGTTTTCCTTGCTTGAAAATACCACAGTGCTTCAAGCATATTTCATGTTTAACTTGGAAAGGTACAGGCAAAGGCAAGAGGCCAAATTCAAGTAGCGAACTGTGAAAAGAAGGTTTCTCTTAAAGCTTTTAAATTGCACAAAAGCAGAATATTGCATATATGAAGTACGGTTGAGGCTGTGTAGTGTTCTGCACTGCAGTAAATATGAATTACACAGACAAGAAGTTTCTTGGTAGAATCCCCAGTCTGGAAGTTTTGATGTAGTTACCTGAAGTGTACAGATAATTAATCTGTTTACAAGCTGATGCTTTCAAAGGTTGAGTGAATTTCAATACTTGGCACATGGTGTGCAGCTGGTAGACTTGACCTTTTCAAGCAATACAGTACAATTTGTGTAACAACATACTTGATAAGGAAAATTAGTTTATGGATGAATCACCAGAACTGTTCATGTGTGTGTGCCTTAAACAGACCTGTATGAGCTTCTGCATTGGAAAATAAATAAAAGGGAACAAAAAAAAAAAAAAAAAAAAAAAAAAAAAAAAAAAAAAAAAAAAACCACAAAACCACTTTCTTTTTCCCAAGGAACATGTACATAGGGAGGGACAACAAACTGGAAGAGACAAGGGTAAAATACACAGGAATGAAAGTTAGAGAGTTCAAGGTAGCTTGGATAAATAAAGGCAGAGGAGTCTGCAATGAGCACAATTGCATGAGCACAACATGAGCACAGCTCTTGACAAAGCACTTCTCCTGTCCAGGGAAACAAGATGAAATCAGGTGGACCAGATTTTAATGGCAAGTATATCAAGCACAAAAGAGAAATGAAAAGACCTCAGGAAAAAGATCTTCTCTTACAAAAAACACCAAATACTCCCCAGGATGTTCCACATTCACTTCATGCACCTCGGTGAGGTCAGAATTCCTGAAGGAGGGATGAGATTGTGTTATGTGGCACAACAATCTACAAACACCAGAAGTGGTAACTAACATGGGAAAGCAGATTGACTCCTACATGTTTCTGAAAAACAAATCTTCAAAGATTGTGCTAAAATTAAAATAGTAAAAAAAAAAACAAAAAAACACACCAACAGAATAGTTGTTTGTAGACTTAATTTTTCTGGACAGAAACTTTTGTTACATGAGAGCTTTAGGGGTTGTATATGTGTGTGTGTATATATATATATATACATACACACACATAGTTTTAGCTTTTCAGTACAAACACTGATTTTTGTGTTTCTGTTGTTTGGCTTTTTCTGTTTGCTTCTTTTTTTAATACTCCAGTTAATTGAATGCAAAAACATATCATCACACAAGAATGATTTTTTTCTCTACTATTCTGGTTGATTATTTAATTTACTTCTGCTTTACAACCATGGGAAAGACAAAATGAACTGAGCCTTGTGTTCAATGCATTTACTAATTTTTTAACTAATAACTAATTTTTCATAATTTATTTTCACAAGCTTCACATAATCTAATGATCTAATAATCTAATGATCTAATCCTTTCCATCACATTTCCTTCCTACAATTATCTTAATCTTATAACAGCAATAAAACCGTGTCAAACACTAACTGCCTAACACTTACACAAACTCTTTTCATTCCACAAATCCCAGCTCATCCTTCACGATTCTTGCAACCTATACCTACTGTATTGCACCACCAAATCACAGACAATTTTCTGTAATCTTACTTCTACACTTTTCTCCTGTTTGACAGAGTCATTTTGACTCAATACTGTATTTCGCCTGCTGAAATCAAAAGGCAATAGGCTTTATTATGATGCCATCCAAATTCCTCTTTGAACATTGGAGTACATGCAGCATTTACCATGAAATAGAAAAAGGAACTTAATCCTCACACATCATGAAAAAAGCCCATGTTGAAAAACTTAAATGTGATGTGGAGGCTCGACAAAGTTTTCTAAGGCTGACAAGACTTAGAACATTGCATTTTGAAGAAACTCAAAATGCTCCAGAAGTTAGTTTTCCATTAAACTACCAAAATAGCAATGCAGACATGGATCCAAGTTAAATGTGTACGTTTAAAAGTTAGGGTTCCTGTCAATTCAAATTGCCACCTTTTAGTTCTGTTAAATAAAAGAGGGCTGGAGTTAGCAATATAACCAGAAATATGAATGAGCCACAGCAGCAGGGGGAAACTGGCTATGTCCAGCTTATAAATCTGTACAGTGACATTTCAGAATGAAAACCACTCTGCACACCCTGAGTGTCTGCAAGCTGTTCTTACAGCAGCAGCAGTGAGTGCGAGACATGACAAGTTCCTGCTTCACTTGGTTACTCAATACCCCCTGTATTAACCTGGGAGCACTGGACGCAGACCAAAAGGGCCTTTGGTCGGGGAGATGCCGCGGACGATGCAGTCGAACAGGAAGCTGATCTGCTCCCCTTCGGCACACGAGAGGAAAAAAACACCAGCCCCTGCAAGAAAGCACAACATAGATATGTAAGGTTTTCACCTGGAAACACTAGAAATATATATAGCTGAAGCTATTTATAATGTAGCAATCAAAGGAGTTTTAAGCGCAAGCCATAAAAACAAGTCAACAAGATATTCTCCTGGGAAAAGAAATAAAAAATTCAGGTCAGCACAGACACACTACACCACAAGCATACATATAAATTCAATAACTGTCTAATAATTTATGTTAATTTTATGCCATTCAGGCACTTAGAGTAGTGTCCTAGAATCACAGAATGGCTTGGGTTGGAAGGGACCTTAAGGATCATCTAGTTCCAATCCCCCCTGAATGTGAAAGCAGACACCTTATTCTCAACAGCTGTCCAAATCTTTTGTTCTTATTTACCCCCAAAACTCTGTAGGTCAAACTTAGCTATGCAGGAAATTTCAGGGGTACTTAAAGTGTCTTCTAAAGAATTAACCAAGTTAATTCTACTTTTAACCAGTTTTAAGCAAGAGAAGCTTTTTATATACCAACCAAATTAGAATTTGGTTATATTGCTGGATTATAGTATAAATTCTCCTAGACTAAGTCCTATGTGTCTATTATTAACAGAACGAAACACAACTCCAGAGGTTGTCATCAGATCTTTACCCTTTGCTCTATTCTGATATTTGCTTTCCATTCATTAAGAATAGCCCCAAGCAAAATTAGAATGAGAATCACTAAATAAACAAACAAGTTATGAGCTCCATTACACATGGCTACATGAACGACACAAAAGACTAGAAGGGCTCAACAGAACATTTTATAAATTGTCAGTCTAAATATAAATCACATCGGGGGGAAAAAAATCTTAAAACATCACACAAAAGACTACCCCAGTAACCAGCAATTTCAAGGAAATAAAACTTCAATACCAGACAAAAAGGAAAATTTGATTAGTATATAGACCTTGAAGAAGTGCTGCCACTTCACCAGAGCCAAGCACACTAGAAAACCCCAATATCAAATCTTAGACCTGCAGAAGGTTTTGCACATTACTATCCTTGTGACTTAACTCCCTAAATTGGACATATGTTTGACTTCTGCATGTCTAGCCAATTCTGAGTTTCATATGTATTTTTCCCAATTTTACTCAAAGAGGCAGAGCTGATCTTGACCAGAATGATTGCATCCTCATCACTTTCCTAACATACACCCTATCATATCCAACAGGATACTCACATTTCTCTTAAGCAACGGATACACTTTTGACAGCTGGACAAAGGGCTGTGGGATTCAAACAAAAAGGATAATAGAGAGTGGACCACAAACTACAATATCTATTTGAGTAAATTAGGTATAACAAGCAAGCTGTAAACTAACCTCTCTAGGAAAAACATATTCTGGTCCACACTCCTTTGTCATTCTCAATTTATGGCACATCTAGGTCTCTGCAAGGTCTGCTTAAGTCTATTCAAGACAACATTGTTAGAGGCACCTTCGTAACTTGATTTGTCACTCCACCACATTTGCATCTCTTCAGATCTTACCTATCAAGAATTCTTCAGCCAAAGAAACAAGAACACACCCTGGCTTCAGGATCAGAGGCCATCTAGGAGACTACAACACTGATCACACACTCTGACAGACATGAAAGTTTCTACTGGTGACTCACTTGTAGTCTTGCCCCATTTTCCCTCCCCAGGAAATGCCAAAGTCAGACAACATTGTATTAGGATAAAAAAATCCTGAGTGCAATGTATTCAAGAATTATTTGAAATTCAGCTCTTTCTTTGAGCTGACTTCTCCTCCCTGAACAGAGGAACACGACCTTTGCATTCCATGCACAATAACCAAGCAGGATATGGACACATTGACACAACATAGCAGAGGACATTCAGGTCTCAAGCATAATGATATACTATGTGGCTTGATAATTCAGCAAAATCCTACACCTCCCTGTTGCCACTCAAGGGAAAAAAAAAAAAAAAAAAAGATTCCTCAAATATTTCTGTACATAAAGAGTACATCTGGACCACTTTGTTCTTTTATAACCTTTTTCAAGTATTATTTAAACTCCTAAGACGCTCCACAAGCCTTTGACTTTAATGGAAACAAAATAAGTAAATGTGTGCATGTGAGCTGGCTGCTTAACTCAAAGGATTTTTTTCTGCAAATAACTATCAGCCATTTGGAAGTCTCAAAACCAAATGTGATGACCTTTACATAACCAGTGCAAAGAGTGTATGACCATGTGGATATGAATGTGGATACCAATCTAACATAAAAATACAGTAATTTCTTTGTAGATTCTATTATTCATATGAGCCCCTTAATTACTGGCTGACTCTTACAGGAAACATTTTTTTTTTCTAGTTTTGGTAGTTAGAACTAGACTGCAAGGGAAGGAAGAAGTCTGAGAGTCTTTGCAAAAACATCAAGTGAGATGAATGAGTAGGTAGGGTTTAACTGAAGCATACATAAAAGAAAGCAATAACATTTCTTTTCTACCTTCTTGAGAAAACTAAGAAATTCACTACTGGAAATCACATATCTCAGTCATGTGTTGGAACAGGTTTGGTGCACAGGCATTTAGAAGCCAAGGAATGTGTGGTATGCATCACTGTAACACCATGCAGCTGTTCCCCAGACTGAAGGGCTCACTCAGCTCTCTCCATGGGCTGAGACTTGGTGAAAAGCAGCCTCCAACCACTTGCCCAAGACTGAGAAACTCAGCCAAGCCTCTATGGCAGTCAGCAGTAAAGCGTGGTACAGTCCCTCAAACATTCAGGACAAATTGCCAATTCCATAAAACTTCCAAGTACTACTTAATCTTGCCAATGTTGATTTTAATTCATCATATTAAAAAAGCAAGCCCGTGGGCAAACACACTTTCAAATTAGCCAAAAATTACTTCAATCTCTGTAGTGTGAAAGCAGGGAGGAAGAGTCACTCCTTTCCCATTAATTACTACTCCTACCAGGTGCCAGACAATAATAGAGGCTGAAGCCTTTTTGCTACAGGACAGGTAGGAACTACAGCAGCTAATTCCTGGGCAAGGAGCATGTATATCCCAACCCTGGCCTTGAGCAGCCCCCTTCAGAGGGTATCCCACACTGCTCTTCTCTCTGGGGAAAATGACAGAGTATTCCTATTATTCCCAACTAAAATATGGGCATGACAACTAAAAAAAGGTAAACAGGCCTACTGCAGACAACCAACATAATCTCTAAGTAGGAGACAGCACAGAATATCTGCATATAAACAGAAGTTTTAATCTATGCAACTCAGGATTTTTTAAAAAATTCCGGATCTTGACCCAGTTTAACCACCCCCTACTACTTCTAAATTTCAAATAAATGCAAGAGGGGAAACAAGAAAGAAAAGAAGGAAAGAAGTACCAAATTTTACCAAAACAATCACAGAAATACTCCTGCTTATCCTGCAATTACCATTTGTTCTTTCAAAGGACACTAAGGGTCCTACGAGTTTCCTTCTTCAAGGAGATGCTGTCAGAAAATATGAGGCAGCTCTAAACCAGGCTCTGGCAGCTAATCCTGAAGCACTTGAACATTAGAGAGTCTGAATTCTCGTGGTGTTAATGTGCCCTTTTATTGCCCTACTTGAATTTTTTTCACACTGACCTCCAACTGAAGGTTCTGCTGGCAACTGGTCATTTTAACTGGTGCACACTAACTGAGCTGGGAACTTGGGAAAGTGAGAAGCTCCTTTTTTCCAGCCTGTTCTTCCATGTAAACCTCTCAACTGACTGCTAGGCAAAGACACCTACCTTTCTGCCAGTGGTGTGTGACTAAGCTTCAGCTACAGAGAGAGCAAAAATTTGGCCCAGAAAATAACTTATTGATGTTGCAGACAGGTAAAAGATGTTATAAAAGAAAGGCCTTATGAAATCAGGCCTTACTATGCTAAATCACCAAAGCTAGCCTGTCACTTCTAAGTGCAGCTAAGTTACTTCCAAGCTCCCATGCAAAAACAATCTTGGGTATGAAGAGTTCAGTAACACAACAACCTATTCTTGAGGAGAAAAACAAGTGCACCTGTATAAATATTAGATCTGTTCCATGAGAACCCACAAAGGAAAAATGTCAACAACCTAAATCTTAACACGTACACACCAACCACCTTCTGGCCAGTAAATGAGATAGTAAGAAAACTACCAACCAATGGGTGTTGACACGAGGTCTGTGAAAACCGTGTAAAATAAGTTACATGAATAAAGAATTGGCTTTTCTGCATGAAGAAAATGGAGTCTCGGCTGATTTATTACAACAATTTGCAGCTTTCAGAAGCAGAAAAAAAATATTTTTTTAATCTCTAGCAGTACAGTTGTGATGTAAAGAGCAAGAGGAGTTCAGAATGTAAATGCTCTTCTTCCTATGTATGAATAAACTTCTGTGAAACATCTTGAAAATGCACCTAGATCTAATGTTTGAAATTTCAGCATTATCTCAGATGGTTTCCCTTTGCCTGGACTAAGTAACAAAGCCTTTGGAGTTGAATTAAACCTGTACTAAGCAACAGCACAATTAAGTATTATATATTTATAAAAACTTTTGTGAGGATGCAAAAAAGCGAAAAGAAATTCATATCCTTTTAGACCTCAGTTCTACCACAGATATACCCAAAAAAGCTCTGTTTCAGTTTGGGGCTCCATGTGGTTTATTATGGAGAGGAGAGGCAATCAAACCACAAGATTATTGGTTCCTTTTATTAGGTATTTATTACAGTGATATTTAAACCTTAAATTCACAAATCCTCTGCATTCAGAACTCCACAGGGTGAATGTGAGCAAAGATATGGTTTAACCTGTATGAAAGTAACATTAATAATAGAGTCTGCATAATATTATATTACACTTACATGACAGGATAATGTAGAGTGCTTTTGTTTAGGAATTAAAACAATTTCTGTAATAACATATCAATTTTTTTCCTGAACACTACTTGTTTGCCTCAAGAATTCCAGAGGACTGAAGTAAAAGATATCTGAAGAAAGGTGGTCTTTCTCTTCATCAACACACTTCCGTCAAGAATAACCAGAGTTGTTTTTCTTTAGGTTCTATTTTCAAAAAGCCTTTTCTTATAGTGGCAATATTAAATGAAGTGTTTAGACTAAACACATATTTAAATGTTGTTATGCCTGCGGATATGTTTGACTGCTTGGTTAAGGGCAACAACTCCTTTAACAAGATCAGCTTGAACTTGTAAAGAGTTTCCAACTGTGGCAGGCTATTTTGTACCAAACTGACTGTGCTGTTCTTCTCTTTGAATGCACACATACAGGGGAAAGGCAAAAATAGTCTTCCATGGCAACTGAAAGGTCTCAGCTATCAACACATACATTTCTTAAGAATGATCCACAGGGTAGTGGGACCCCTTCCAAAGCACTTTTATAATTCTGTTCACTTGTAACCTTAAAAAATAATAATTTCATATTTTTAAAAGCATATACACAGGAGAGCTTCTAATGACCTCCTGCTTCTTATCAGAAACTAGTGTAAGTGTAAGAGAGGAAAAAAAAAAAAGAAAAACTGCCATGGATAATTCAGGTTCCATCACCTACAGCTCCTCATTTCACAGAATCACTGAAGCTGGTAAAGATCCTGATATAATTGAGTCTAACCTTTGACTGGACACCATCATGTCAACTCAGTGCCACATCCAGTCATTACTTAAACAACTCCAGGGATGTTGATTTCACCACCTCTCCAGGCATGTCATTTCAATGCTTGACAATCCTCCATGTGTAGAAATTCCCCTCAAAGCCCAACCTCTTCTGGAACAGCCACTTCCTCTCATGTCCCTTGTTGCCCGGGAGAAGAGACCAATCCCCAACTGGCCACACCTTCCTGTCAGGTCAGAAGGAGGTCAGGAACTTGGGTTTCCACTCCATAGAAGTATAGCAACCACAATTTACATGCAGACCAACAGTACGCAAGTCCCAGGAAGAATATATTTGGATTTGGATCAACTCCTAAATCTTCTAATTTTTCAGTTTGTTGAAGAAAGTATGCAAGTCAAAAAACTTCACATCCAAACTGGTAATCTGCATGCCCACCTGTGCTCACAGATCATCAATTCAGCATGCCTTCACACTCTGCTTATGAAATTAAAACCTTATGGATATAAAACTAATTATATGTTATTATACTTGCACATTAATTAACTATCCTTTTCAGATCTTGCATACATTTTACCTGAAGTGAGAATTTGAGAAGTCCTAAAATGGCCATTGGAACAAGAGATTTATCTCCATATAAAGGTGTATCTTAGCTACTAGGCTAGAGAAACTAGCTTCAGCTGGCTTGCTTTCACTTTGACCTCATAAATCACATGGCTCCAGCCCATAGTTACAAAGCTGCTAAAAGGGAAGGGACCAGAGAGTTGTTCTAACTTTTAAGAGCAAAAAGTCCTCTATGGGATTTAGAAATTAGCATTTACACAATGAGAACATTGATGCTGCCTGTAACCTCAAAGCTCCATATCGCTTTCCCCTCAGCAAAAAATAAAATAATTAACCATAATTTAATAATCTGAACATTATGCCATTTTATCTTATCTCTTGCATAACACAAGCCATAAAATTGCATTACCTTATTTTTGCTCTGCGTTCAATAGCAGCTTTTGACTAAACATCCTCTGGAGAGCCACAGGACAATTTTCAGCCAGGACTGCACACAGTCACATTTCCCCTGAACACCAGGGCTGAAACCTGCAGAAATCTACTCAGAACAGACCCTCTGACAAAGTAGCACAGCTGGTTCTGCAATCCCCACTTGGAATGAGAGTGCATTTACATTTCTGCAGAAGGCACCAAGCAACATTCAGAAGACAGGTTCCATCTGTACTTACAGAAGCCGCACCTGGTACCCCCTTCAAAGATGAAGCCGTTGGGGACAGCTCCGTAACGACGCAGGTCTGAGAGCTTCCACTGCCCCATGACACTGGGAGGAATGTCCTTCACAAGAACAAGGATATCATTGCAGAAATGCAGGGTGGCAGGCCCACTCTCTAGTTTTGTGCCAGGGGCTACAAAGACTTGAAACCTGTGAACTATCAAACAAGAAAAAAAAAAATTACTACAGAATATACAAGTGTTCTGTAAGTCATCCTGTCCAGATGTACTTGGACCAAACCCTGCCCACACCACAAGACTCCGGCAAAATGATCTACATGGAGCCCAGACAGCCACATGTAAGTAGCTGTAAAACCATTACTATTCCCTATTATGCCACTTTAGGATTGGAAAAAATCCACCATATCTTGGCTTAATGCTACAAATTATTAAAGTTGCAATGCTACATTGATTTATCCTAAATCTTCCAGGCTAATCCCTATCTCAGATTAGTCAATTATCCAGCCCAGATTTCACTTACCTCTTCCATCCTTGCATCATTACATGGGTTGCTTCCTATCTCCTCCTCTAACCCATGTCTCTCCTTTCCCACATGCATGCACAAAAATAAAATGGTGCTCAATGTGCCTAAAAGCCAAGGCTCAAAGTACTAAACAAACCTCTCTATCACTGACTCATCTGTAACCTTTATTAAACTGCTTCACTTCCTCCCTAGCAGTAAAATGAGGAAAATTACGTTTTTCTGCCTTGGGGATTCTGTCATGAGTTGGTGATAGTAGATACCAAGACATTTAAAATGACTAGGAAACTAAGTGATTTATAACTAACAAGCACTTTTAGATGTCAGTTAATTTTTCATATGTCACATCCTGAATTTTAAGAGTGGAGAAAGAAAAACAAACATCTATCTCATTCAGGTTTACAAAATCCAGATTCAAATCCCAATTCCAGTATCATCTATATTGCAGTATCCTTTACCTAAAGCAGTTGTTCTAGGCTGGTCTCCCATTTTCTCTTCCAGGGATATTGCATTCTGAATAATAAGTTATTGGGATCACTTCAAGGGCTCAAAACTCAGTGTTTCAAAGGGAGCAATTTAACTGAGCAAGCATATAATTCTCAAACAATTGTTTTGACCTCCACTACCACTCTAGTTTCTTTCATATTGTGATTAGACACACACACCAAAAAAAAAAAAAAAAAAAAAAAAAAACCACACCACACACACACAACAGATTAAAAAAAAAAAATACAACACTTGTCTTGGTAGAGAGAAGCATCAAGACTTATATTTCCAGGAGGAGGTTTTTGAGGAGGCTTTTGATGGTGTTTATCAAGAAGCACACAGATTTAGCTTTTGGTTATGCATCGAAGATCACACTAACAGCTCCCTCCCTATGAAATCTACAGGGTAACCTCCAGGTACTCTCAGTTCTTACATCCACTCTTCCCCGTTTCTTGCCCATGCTTCTTCAAGCATCACAAATTTCATCAGGGTCTGAGTCCTGCTTCTCATCTAACTGCTTGCTATATTCTTAGTCACGATCCAAGCTGTAAGCCTACTCCTCATCTATGACATGCATTTGCTAAGTTCCCTAAGGCTCCAGCAGAATTAGCCACAAAGTCATTCCAGTGAAATGTGCAAGGAGACAGAGATAGATCTAACTAACCACAGCTCTGCCAGTAGCACAGCTAGGGAGCAAATCAATAGTCACACCATGTCCCCTTTTGGGCACACAGTTGTTACGCAACCTGCTTAAACGTAAGCTGTGAAAAAGACAGCAAAACCGTTGCGATCAATAACACTCAGAAAGGAATCTTTAATGTCATTTGCACTCCTCTGCTCAGTTAACTCTGCCCAGTATTTTGCTGGCAATTAAACCATGGGAGAAGCAGCATTGGGATTCCTTCCGCTTCAAAACTGAGGAATGAAGCCCATTCTTCACACCATCAGTTGCAAGTTACAAGAGCTGCTGAACATAAAGAGCTCCAGCCCAAATTCTAGACCACTGTCAAAATACAGCATACACAAATCTGAACAAAACCAAAGTAAAAGGAAAAGCATATTTGAAAATGAAGCTTTTTCCATACACTGCTTTCCTAGTAAATTGGAATTTTTTTCAAAATTCTCCCCAGCCATTGACTTCTCCTACTCTATTAAAAAAAAAAAAAAATTGTGAAGACACAGAGCTGAGTTCATCCCTGAACAAAAGGTACTACTTAAATCCATCACTTTCTTCAGCCCATCTTTTCCTTTTCACAGCTATGCACTGACCTGCAGTATGCTAACTTCTCAAAATGAGTTGTGAGCACAAGCACTTCCAGGAATCACATCTATCTCATCTGCCAAAAACTGAGAGAAAACACTGGGAACTCCAGTGTGAACGCCTCCATTCTGTGGTCCTCATTCAAGAACAGTGTCAGCTCCTTTCACTTTTTTTTTTTTTGCTTCCCAGACTCTGAGGTCATCTCACCCTAGCCTATTTTTATCATCCAGCCACCTTATTTTCAAGGCACACAAAGGCACCCTTACTACACTTTAAGAAGAAACACCAGTCACTATCCTCTCTTCATCTACATCTTCTCACTTTTCTATTTCTGTCTACTCAAACTAGACTCACTTTGATTTCATTCTTCTAATAGAACATGCACTGAAAGATGAAATTCTGAAAAAAAATTCAATGTTTGGGTTTATTCTCCTGCCCCTAAGCTTTTTCACAATTAACTTTATACAAATTATTGCCAGTTGAACCAATTACACTTGTTTTCTTGCTTCTGCATTGCTTCACTTCCATGTACACAATCTCTCCCACTTCACCTTTACTCCATGGCTGCACATGTCATAATCCAGTAGGCTCTATTCCCACCTCATTCACAGTTTTCCTTGAAAAAAACTCTTCACTGCTTTTGCATGTCCTCCAATCTCAACCATACCCCTCACACCCAGACTGAGATTACTCCAGCACTACATCAGTGCAAGATCATAAAAAACAGACCTACTCTGTCATATTCAAATACTCCTTCAGCTTTTAGGACAAGTCTATGCTATATATAGATCTCAAACCTGGTTTAAAAAAAAAATAGCACTGGAATACTATACAGCTGTATCATCAAAGTGCACCAACCACTCCATCTATTCATGCTTGTATTGTTCAGCAACCCTTCTAACCTCTCCTGTTATGCAAGGCTTTTTTTTTGATAGCCCTGAGAGGTACATTCACACATCTCACTTCTGACAGTTCTACATATTTTTACTGTAAATTCCCAGGCCATCTTTCTACATATGTACTGAAAAGGAATGAGTCCACAAACCCAACAGATGGCAGAGCATATGTAACAAATGATAGAGATTGTTAATGTGTGTCTTCCTCACACCTACCCTCTTTCCCTAGTTATGACTAAACAAACATAAGACAGATACTATGGATTGCCAATATTATCAGTCTTTGTTCACCATGGTACATTTTAGAGCTGCTAACCAAGGAAATAAAATAGGAGGATGGAGAAAGGTGAAGCTAGCTAGAAAGAATGTGTCTGATGACACTCCTCATTGCAAAAAGTCTCTGAAATGGCACACTAGCAGCAATGAGAATTATCAAGGCAACATCCAGTAGGCAGCTCAGCAAACTGGGCATGAACTGGCAAAGTTCTACTCAAGACTTCCAATCTCTTAATTCAGGCTCCCTCTGAGTCCTTTTGCCAGAATCCCTGAGTCAGTTGTAGGACCAGAAGTAGAATTCTGACCACTTTGTTTCAAAGCTACACACCATCAATGTCAAAATCAAAACCCCAAGTTAAGAGCTGTCATAGTTATCCATCAGTACTGGGTGATACTGTAGCCAAAATCTATTGTAAGGGATACCTGCTTTAACATCTAAAGGGAAGAACAGTTCCTCCACTCTGAAATGAGTGACAATCTTTTCCTGAATTGTACTGTTTTATTTGCATTTTTGCTTCACTTTTGTTTTTTTTTACCCTGGGGAAAAAAATGAAAATAAAAATAAAAACAAAAAAACCAACCCACCAAAACAACAGTGTGAGAAGACAAAGGTTACCTTCCCCCAAACTGTAGCGTATTCGTACATCCCAGGCATACATTGTCTCCTTGTTATCAAATCCCAGCATCACAACTTGGGAGAGACAGATGATTGCGAGCGTGTGATTCAGGCCCTCATAGCAGAGCCCAGGATCCAAGCCACAGATGTCTTCTAAGGTCATGCTGCTCCTCTCCTTATGCCCTTTTGCTCGTTCAGATTTATCCTTGTACACCAGCATGAGCAAACAGTCTAAAAGGAGCAAAACTGTCAGAGATGACGATGCAGAGCACAGACCATAACAAATTTCTCTGCACTCTGCTGCAATACAAAGGAGCTTTAGACAACTGCAGGATCAGTTCCATCAAGTCAATGTAAAACTCTGATTTATTCTCCCAGCCCATCTCCAGGTAGTTTATCATCCCATTTTTCAGGAAGCAAACACTGAAGGTGTGTTTCACAGGTAATCTGCATGCTCAGAAATAAGGAGACCAGTAATAAATCTTCCCTATTTTATTCAAAGTCCAATGGCATTTCAGATCCTTTCCCGAGTCTGGCAGGGACTGACCATTCATTCTGAGCATTAGGAGCTATGCTAGGATAGCTGTTCACATTACAGACTCCAAAGACCAAGAGGCTATTGTTGTCTGTATTTTCATTAGAACATAGTGAACCACAAATGAAATTCTTACAGTAGCTCACAGATTACCCAACCACTAAATGGCAAGCAGACTGCACTGCAAGATTGTTCCCATCAGCTCAGGTTTCCCAGTTAAACACCACACAGCAGGCATTGCTAAAAATCATTATGTGCCACACCTTCTTTTATTTATTTTCTTTTTAGTGTTTGCTTGTTTCACCAATTGTTATTAACCCCCTCCCAGAGGTGTTTATTACACAGTAACTATGCAATGGAAGGAACCAGTTCAAGCGCCACAGCCCCATGGGGAAAGCAAGCATTTCACAAGCAAACCCATAAGAAAAGTGCCGTGAGCTCTCCCACCTTTTGCATTTATGACAAAAGCAGCCCTCTTTCCTCCACGTTCATTTCCTATCACACAGCACCCAGATGTAGATGATATTAATGATCTTTATCAAAGCTGCAACATCCACAGCTTAAGATGAGCTACAAACCACAAAAGACAAAGACCCCCATACACAGTTTTATAAACACTGGGGGTGGTGCTCCCAGCCCCGCTGAGGTGCCCTGCAGCTCTCAGCTGGGCAAGGGACTGGCAAAATCTCCATCCACAGAGATGAAAAACGACTGAAAGACTGAGCTGTCTGCTAACTAATGCAGAGCTTTGCATGGATGCCCAATTGTCTTTGTGCACCTGTTAGCAAAAACAGCTGCAACCACGGTATTTAAACATTCTGCAATACAGTTTTGTGTCTGAAGAATGGCTATGGTTTTTATATACCAAGAAAAGCAAATCACCAGGGACTTTTTTAGTAAACCTGGATAATTTAGCTAGAATAAAAATAGTATTTTTGATGAATAAGCTGTATTATCAGTCAGGCTCCACCATCTACCCCCTTTCAAAGCTGGCTGATGCAGGTTAGAAACACAGGCCCATGTTCACAGGTCTGTATACTAGTTCTGCTACCAACATGTGCCCTTTCACGCAGAGGTTTCACAGATTTAGATGAAGTATGGGTATTTAAAACACTAAAATATTACTGTAACAACTCTGGTAACGAAGAATTACTAAGAAGCCTTCACTCTTTCTAGCAAGAGCCACAGGCTGCCATAACTCATTCTGCAGGAATGCAGATTCACGTTTTCTAAGTGTAGGCAACATTTAGCCCTGGAAAGACACACTTTTGGGCCCAAATGTTTTCCCTGTTGGGAACAGATGGGGAAACCTGAAGCCTACTTTTCCCTCTGCAGGAGTAAAACATCAGCTCCGGGTAACGTTTTCAATTTCCCCTTCACAAGCATGGAAACGATTTTTTTTTCTCCTTCCTTAATTCAAAATGTCATTTTATTTTTAAATCGAAGTGATATTTTCTGTCAAAACACTGATCAAAAATAACTACCGAGCTTACAATGTCAGGGGTTTTTGTTGTTTTTGTTTTTTTTTTTTTTTTTCTTTTTTTTTACAGCCAGCAACTACCCTGAAGAAATAAGTTCCCAAAAAATTTTAAAAAATAGTAATAATAAAAAAATTTTAAAAGTGCATTTTGAACGGGCACCAAATCCACTGGCTGTGCCCTGGAAAGTGACTTTCCCCGCAGTTTCGGTGGGCGCGGGGCTGGCCCCGAGGCCCGAGGCGGCTCCCGGGCACCGCAGCCCCGGGCCGGCCCCGCCGAGGCCCCGCGGGCCGGGACAGCCGGGCCGGCTCCGAGCCCCGGCCCCACCGCCGGGCCCCTCTTACCTGCCACCGGGGAGGGCTTGCGCAGCACCAGCCACCTGCTCTTCCACTGCAACGAGAGGCAAAGGGACAGGGTTAGCCGGGGCCGGGAGGGGAGAGCGGGCTCTCTCCCCTCAGGGCAAGGGGGCGGCGGTCGGGGACCCCCGCGGGCCGAAGGGGCGCCGGGAGCGGGGACCTTTTTTCCGTCTCTCAACTTGACGTGACCCTCCACCACCACGGAATCCGTCATCTTCAGTCATGATTCCGGACAGCTGCGCCGGCTCGCTGCGCCCGCCCCGCGCTGCGGCCGCCCGAGGGGTCACTTCCAACCAAAATAGCTTTACTGGGGCCCGGGCGGGCGGGCGGCCAGAGTGGCGCTGCCCGGCCCGGCCCCCGACCTGCCGCCCGGGGATGGGGGGGCCGTCCCAGTCAGTCTTTGTCCACGTGTTTTACTTCTGGGTTAGGGGGTGTTTGATTTTTACTTTTTAATTTTTTTTTTCATCAAGGTTTCGGAGCGTGAGGCGCGGGCCGAGGCACCCGGAGAGCCGCGGATCCGCTCCGGGCGCGACCCCCGGCCCGATCCGGCTCCGGGCTTTGCCGCTGACCGCAGGGGCTGCCCCGCGGCCGGGCGGCCGCAAAGCCCGCACCGGATTTGCTGCGTGGAGCGGGGCCCGCCTCTGGCCGGCCAAAGCGCGCCCTTCCCGCACCTTCCTTATAATGCCCAATTTTCACTTTTCAGAGGTATAATTACAGCTCTCCTTGGCTCCCAGAAGACGCTGCCAACTACCCCAGATAAAAATACTCTTCTCACTTTTTTTTTTCCCTCTTTGCAATGCAACTGTCACGAGATAACAACCCGCTTACACCAAACCCGAAACAGCTACAATTAATAGAATAAGATGTGTTAATGATGTCCTCAGATTTATTTCCACGAGCAATGGACTAATTAGAGTCCATTATTCCAAAAATACTCCTGCTGCATCTTATTTGATGGTAATTAGTTCTTCAGCTTTTTTTAAACAGCACTACAGCACGTTTTTCTTTCAGTAGCATAATAGAAGGGGATTTTTTTTTTAGATGTTTGCATTTATTTCTTCCTTTTAAATTGGTCACTTTGTATGGAATAACATACAATTTAATAAAACCATCTTTTAAGTGTGTTTCATAATGAATTAGGGAAGTATTTGTTCAACCAGCTTTGCATTCTAATTCAATTTCAATACAGAGATAGGAAAAATATCAGATAAAATTTCACTGGTACATTTCAGTTTGGTTTTTATTTTAACCAAAGCAATAATCACTTAAAGGGGGTGAAAAATATGGAGAATTAGTTTCCATGGGGTAATGCTCAACAGAAAGGCAGGAGGCAGATGCTGGAGTGTCCCATAGGAATGTGGCTGATGTCAGGGTGTGAGAGGTCAGGACATCTCACAAAGCCTGGACACCTCCTTGCCACCCCTACTCTGCACTTGTAATACAGTGCTAGTCACACTTGAGTTGATGTTCAAATGATTTTTATTTAGTTCCACCAAGTCAATGAAGTCATAGTGGATAAACAGTCTGCTTTGAAAGCCACAAATTAATTTTAATGCATTCAAAGTATTCAAATTAGTGTCAGCTGGAGACTTGTCATTTAGACCTTTGAGGGCAGAAAACAGACTATTCAATATATTTTTTTAAAATGTGTTATTGTTTGTGCTGGTTTCGCTGTGTACTGGGACAAATAGCATAGATTTTGGAAACAGATCAGCTAAAAAAACTCTACACAAATTGTCAGAAACACCAGTCTAACAGCTTTCCTCTCAAACAGCCACCTTCTTTACTGCAAGAGAAGAGCAAGAGAGTATATTCATCACAAAACTGCAGGATCAAAACTGTGCACAGTGTGGATAGATGTTAACTTCAAAGTGAAACTGAAGTCACAGAACAGATACAGACAAAGAATGGCTTCATCTTTGAGTGGAAAGCTGTTCCTGATGAATCCCTTCTAAAGAAGAGCAAATAGTTCCTTCCTGCTGATGCAGAACTTGTCTCAGCAGCAGGTACAGTTGGTCCTGGCACATGGTCACATTCATTTTACGGCATTAAGCAAACCAGACTCAGACTGCAAACTGCCAGGGAGGCAGAGCCACACAACAAGAGTCTTCAGCTTGTTTTAAAAATCAAGATCCCAGAGGTGGATATCAGTTTTTTAAGCTGCTGTTTAGTGCCTCAGAAAAACGAACTAAAGGCTTTAATCCTGGGACTCAACAGTATTAATAGGTGAGAAACATATCCAGGTGCTCATATCTGCCTGCTGGAAGTGTGTATGACACTTGCATTAAACTGGGAGCACCACCAGCTGAAATTGACCCTTACAGGGTCAAAAGTATCAAAATATCAGATTTTGTTTAAAAATATGAAATTTTTAGATTCAGACACCTACTGAAAAGGATGCCTTCCAGCAAAAAGTGTTATTTCATCTTTCTACCAGCTCTCAGCCTGTAGAACAACCTACAGAGGGATTCAAAGATCTTACTGTAATTTTATACATAACAGACTAAGTTCAAGAAAGAGAGGGTAAATGTTTTTAATAAACAGTTTACATCATTTATCTAGATTAGCTTTGTTGTATATTTGTACTTACACAGATGCAAGTTTTGGTTAGTTTTCCTTTAAAAATATCTTTTAACTGCAGATAGCATTCACCACTACTAAGAAACCCATGAGGACACTGCAAGTGCTATAACACAAAACACACATCTGAATATCTAGGCACCACTTTAAAATTCTTACTTTAAAACACAACTTTGCTTGAAACACTTAAGAGAGTTCATAAATGTTCACTGCCAGAGAAGAAATACATTTCACATCAACACTTAAATGTACCTATCTCACATGGCTAAGGTTTCCCTGTAACAGAAAAAAAAAAAGGATTTTCCCTTCTTTGTCAGACTTTTTCTGTTGAATAATTTTCTGCCTGTTTTTGCTAATACACCTGAGTCCACTGCCTCTAAACAGCTGTATATTGTAATAATTGCTTTGATTTTTCCCATAAGAATTTCACAGACCATGACAGTAAAACCTGTGGTTTATGATATCACCAAATCCCCAAGGAAAATGTCAAGCTGCACCCCAGCCATCCAGTTGAAAAATCTGTTACAAGAAATCTTTCTGATTTATCTAAATAGTTGAACAACTTGTTAGTACAAAACCTAATACATCTTCAAAACACTGTCAAATTAAAGAAACGTTTAGGGATTTATCATCCAGGTGAAGTATTTCCATTGCTATCCTCAGGGCAAGGAGCAGATCACAGTCTGCAAAAGGTCCTGGCTGTATCAACCTAAATCAGCTGCTCCAACTTCCAGCATTTTTCAGCAAAATACTTCAAGCTCCCAGGAGGTGTTGCATTAACCTTGCTGGAAAATTGCACACCAGATTCAGCAGAGCTCTGAGACACATTCCTCATTTTACGTCAGTGGAACATAGAGATATGTTTGTATAAAAATATGCTTACGTGTTTGGTTGAAACAGAACCTAAACCCTCTGGTTCCTTTCCCCAGAACTGTTGCTGCAGTTAGCTGAGGAGCAGCTTTACCTATGTTGTTCTCTTGCTGTCTCTTGCCCTGAGCTTCAAGAGATCATTTCTCAGGAAGAGGGAATTTAATTTTTGATTCTCCTGTTTATTTATTTTTTTTTTTATTTCAACTGTGAATACAAGGACGATATTGTTGCAGGTTGGTTTGAGGGAGGACAGCTCCATCAGAAACTGCAAAACACATCAAATCACTTTTTATGTAATCCACCAAGCAGACAGAGAGTCGTAGATTTTTGTGCACAGTCTTGATGTGTTTGGGATTTTTTTATTAAGACACATAAAGGCAGTTGTGTGTGTTGAAGAATCCACAGCCCAAGGCTGCTGACATCAGATGGAGCCGGCCTGCTTTAAGATGGTCTGGTTTGGAACTGCTAAGGATTACCATGACAGTTTTCATATCTGCTTATAATAAAATATTTATGCCACTTCAATAAAACCAAAAGACTCCTGAACCCTGCTTCAAATGTTAGTGCATTTAACTGTTCAAGTAGTTTTTCGGGGAGCTATTTTCTCATTTATCCACTGTACATAGTTTGTCACTCTTGTATATACTCCAGGTTTGTTGACTCTGCCACAGCCATCTCCCCAGCTGATAACTCCATAGAGGTAAGAGATGTCATCTTCCTCACAAGCCAAAGGTCCACCAGAATCTCCCTGCATCAAAAGTAAGCAAAAGTTATCTAATTTGATAGAAAGAAGTCAGAAGATCAGTTCAGGAAAATCCTAAAATAGGAATGTTTGCACATAAGAGTTAAACAAAACAAAACAAAAAATAGCAGCAGTTTACTGAATTTCATTCTAGAAAGCATTTTTAGTCACATTCAAATATAATGGTGGATCTTTTTAATTACACATTAAACAAAAGTATCAAAATATCAGATTTTGTTTAAAAATATGAATTTTTTTGGTTCAGACACCTACTGGAAAGCATGGTTGATTTAGATGATTTTCAATGGAAGTGAACAAGCCTTTGAGGCTTGGCACTGTGCTGTAATATCAGCAGTACATGGAGGGATTACATGGGTGCATTTGAGAGATCTTTGATGCAGTTTATTGCAAATTGCAGAGAACATGAGAGTTTTCAAAGAAAGGTGCTGCATACAGCCACATTTTGTGACTGTGGGATGCTGTAATTTTATGTGGCATATGGGGTTTTACATGTGTTTGAATTTGCTACTCAGTATTTACCTTGTCATTAAACCATAGACCAAAAAGCAGCCCAAACTACACTACAGCAAGGGTTAATTTTTAACATTTCTACTTATTTTAAACCTTGAAAACATTCAGGACAGGGGTTATTATTATTATTATTGTTATTACTCTTAGGCTGACTTTCTAGAGAAATTAAAATGTTAGAAATTAAAAATGTGACTTAGTAAATGGTTCTGGTGAAAGCAGCCATCACTCTAGTTATTTGAGACCAAGGAAAAATGTATGTTTTACTGTCTCAAAGGAAAATTCCTTGTGAGCAAAAATACATAGGAAAATTTTGCTGCCTTTATACTGAAGATTTCTGTGATGAGGGACATCAGGTGAAGTCTTGCTTGTCTGTGTATTTTTCACAATTAGTCTAATTGATTGCAATTTTGGCATCAGTGCACTAATTAAAAAGTTTAGAAGAAAATATCTCAAAAATAATCAAGGAAAACACACTGTTTGAAGTTTCTTGATCTTGGAATATTTTTATACATAATAGATGGTTTACAGGTTAATATCCTAAGTGTACATTCAGAAAACCCAGAGGTCAGCTACATCTGTTGTTACATTAAGAGGTCTATGTAGTGTGATCTGAGGAGAAATAACAAGTCTGACAATAGGGAAAAAATAATTATTGATCCACTAATAATGATTTCATTTCACAAGCACTGTTCTTCAGCAACATCTGTGACTCTGATTCGCTGTTTCTCAGATTTGTCATTCTCTGCAGATCCCTTGTCTGTGCAACTCCTTTCTCCTTCCCTCTACTTTTTTTTCTCCTTCTCATTCCCTGATTTCTGTTTTTCCAAGGCAGGGAGAGAGAATCAGCTGTAATGTTGTCTCTTGTATTTGCACTTCCTGGGAAAGGCAAGGGGAGCTGGGCAGGCAGGGTAGTTACCATCTCTCTGGCTCGTGTGAACCCCTTGCAGCCTCAGCCTGAGCCCTGGCCTTGAGCCACTGCTGGCTGCTGCCATTTCGCTCTTGACACCTCTCTTTGGATGCTTGTGACCTCTATGGGGCTTCCAGCACATAGTATACATGATATTCTTTCCTCCACTTACACTGCCAGCTATTAGCTATGTGCTGCCTTTTCACGAATTTATGTTAATAGAGCAAAACCCTCCTCCTTCAAAACGAACTGGAGATGAAATCTGAAGTTTTATGTAAGGAATATTCTGATCCTTCATTTTAAGAAGTCTAATCTATCACCACAACAATTCTGCATCCTTTTTCAGAGCCGAGGTGTGACATAACTGAAAGTAGTAAGAGCATGAGGTCATTCCATGAAAGACTGAGGTTACATAACACAGTTTCCAATTGACTGACATTCTACACCATTCAGTCACATCCACTATAGAAACCTCAGCTCCTTCCTCCAAGCCTCACCACTGATCCTCACCTCCTACCCAGGTGTCCTTATTTTCCCTCAGGCAGGAGGCAGCAGCTCTGGGATTTGTCCCCACACAGGTTCATGCTGGTTTCCCTGCCAGCTGGGCAGTGATCCATTGCCACCACCTGCAGGCTCAGCCAGAACACACCCTCCAGTGCACAGCCACTGCCTTATGTGAAGGTAGGAGGAATACAATACCCTGGAGCCCTTCTGTAGAGCTTAATTGACATCAAACATAATAAAAAAATGAAGGTGGAAGCAGTCACGTAAGGTTCATTTCTTTAGGAGCATTTCTTTTCTTTAGGAACACTATAAAATCAAAAGTAAGACTTTTAACACTGCAACATTTCTGACCAAAACACATTTCTATCACCTGCCTAGAGATGACACCCAGCATTACCTGACAAGCATCAGATTTGCTATCGAAGTAGCCAGCACAGAACATATTTTCTGTGAGTTCTGTTCCATAAATTTCAGGACTTCTGCATTTCTTCTCTGGAATAAGTGGAACCAGTGTTTCTTGCAGGACATCTGAATAACCAGATATATCTTTTAAAAATTCCCAGAGAGGAAAAGAAAGTCATTTTTATAGAATGTCAAGAGCATAACAGGAAAACACAAGGCACAATACCATGCATTTAACACATTTAACATGTAATAAACACATTAAACACCTCTCAGTAATATACATGTTATGGACATCTTTAAAGTAAAATAATTTTTATAATGATCACTCTCTCATCCTCCAGTCAGGCTCCATAAAATAACAGTATTGCAATGTCCAGCCATTAATCCACTTCGGCTTCTCTCATTTTCTAGAGACTTAGGAACAGTATCCCAGCACTCCTGTCCTCACCTCTTTCCAAATGTGATAATAAATCATCCATGTTTCAAAGGCTCCATTACTTTTGTCTTTAGACTACACATTCAGACTGGGATATTTGCTCATACTATCTGTCACCAAAATGTGGCAGCCAGCTCCTCAATCCTTCTCATTTACCTACATAGCTCTTTCCTATCTCAACATTGAAGCAGCACGGTCCATCCTCATAATCCTGAAATTCCTCCTGTGAAAGGATGGGGTGATTTTTTTTCACCTTTATCAAGTTGGGTGTAAGCACTTCTTAGCCCAAAGTCTATCTGGCCTTCCCCTACTGATGTTTTAAAAGTGTCTTGATGGTGAAGTTAAAAATCTCTACCTGGAGAAATCAGGGAAGGATTCACTTTACTAAAATTCCAGGTGTTGGCACTCCATCGAGCTACTTTCTCCCCTCCCAGTCCACTGAGACTTAGCTAGCTCATTCCATCCTGAAATTGGTGCAAACATTTGGTCAAGGGAATCACACTTCAAATTCTAAGGAATTCCTATAAAGGAAGTTCAGGAGGAATATTTCAGATGTAAATATTGTAAGCTCCAAAAGTAGGTAAAAAGAATCCCACCAGAAGTCCCTTGCAAAACATTTTACTAAACTCTCAGTTGTATAATGTATATCTGAGTGTTATGTTTTTATTATTATCATCATTTTTTTCAAAAGACACCAGCTCTTGTTTTACTCACTCTCATGCTTGTGTCCCCATCCAGAAATCTGGCATTTCAAATGGTCAGGGAAAACAGTGTTACTTTCTGGCAGGCAGATGGGCTGAACAAACTGGGACTTCACAGCACAACGTTGGCCGTTCTTCTTCAGCTTAATCAAAGCTGCAGAGCAGAAAATACAGGAGGAAGAAAGTGACTGTTCCCTTTCTTTAATGGGATTGGCAGTAATGGGTCTCAGATACAAATTTAATTATCCCCTAAGACTCTCTTAATTAAGATATTTCAATCAAAGACAGACAGACTCATCTCAACAGCACCTGATTTCACAATAGATTGAAGGCTGAAATATTCATCTACTCCCCTTGTGGGAATATTTATTTTATGCTATGCTCACTGAGCAGATTTTGCTTCACTGCCTCTGTAGAGAAGGAGTAAGGTAGAAAATACATAAGGTGTCTCCTCCCACCTTATAGTTAAATAACAGTGACATATCCCCAACTTTCTGCTGAAGTAAGTGGGATGTGCAAATACTCACTGCTTCTGAAAGCCTGGCCACTGGCCTAATTCCAATTCCATTTAAAAAAAATTAATTACTCCAAGAGCTGGTGTATTTCGTGTCCTGCTACCACTGAGATCGGCAAAATTCAAGATCTTTAAAATTAAGGAATAAAACCTCAGGACATTTCAAAACCAAGCTTCTTGAGGCTACAAAGTATTATATAACCTACACAACCTTTACTAACCAGTCATGGGTCTGAAAACAGTGTTAATGCTTAGCTGTGGAGCATCATGAGATTGACACTGAAAGATTTCAAAAATTGGTTCCCCTGTAGAAAATCCCTTTCATTTGGCTGCAAAGCAGCAAAGGGGCTTTGTACTGGGTGGAAAAAGGGCAGCACATTGGTTTGGCCACACCACTCAAAGAGAACAGAGCTGAGGTAATGTGGACACATCTATTAAACCTTCTCATCAGACCTTTTGGAAGCTCAAAGTTTTATGAGCACAGCTGTGTGGAAAGCAAGTGACCTCACTGGATAGTCTTATTTCTCTACCAGCTACAGTTTTTGGCCTTAGTGGAACATAGAAGCAGTATCTCAGCCTGAGAAGCCCACACAAACCTGGCTCCCATACACTGCCACTTGCTCTTCCTCACCTTGCTCTTCTTCCCCACTAACTCTGCTTCTGAATCCCTCAAATTTCCTAGCAAACACTCATGTGATAGTTGTTTCCTTTAGAAAAGTATTTCCAGCAGGACATAACTCTTTGGTTGCATCAGTAGAAATCACTGACTGGACAGAACAAGCACCTGTATCTTCCCCCCACAACACATTTTTTTTTTGCCTTTTCATTTATTTTTGCAATTGGACTTGTCTTAGCACTACATGTTCAGCTCTCCCTAGATTTGGACATATGACACTGGTGAGGCATGCCTACCTAATTTCAGAGTAATTAAAAATGCTATGAGATCTCACAGTGTTATGGGTGCTTTTCACCAGGATATTTCAGAGCAGAATAATGCCTCAGATCTAGTTTGTCTCCTTGTATGCTGTGGCAGAGCTCCCACCAACACAGATCTTGAATGCTTTTTGCTATAGAGTAGAAAATACTCACCAGCTGGGAGCAAAAAAAAGCCCCATACATGCCTGACCTAAAATATTCCCAATGTCAGGCTATTAAATAGTTTCCCAGACAAAGTGCTCACACAGCTTGATGCCCTGGGGTGACATGACCACTTTCACAAGAGCAGATCAGGAAATAAGAAGTAAGTTGTGGCTCCATTGTCATTCTGACTAATATTATAGGGTCAATCAGAAGGGCATTTAACTTCTGACTGATAAGACAGCTGATTTTTAAATCTATCGCAGTGTAAAAATGATTCTTAGTACCACAGATTTTCAGAGCAGATGGGGTTATTACATTCATCTAGTCAGATCCTTTATACAATACAGACAATAGAATTTTACCAAGTAATTCCTGCATCAAGCCTACAGCTTCTGGTTCAGTTGAAAAAATGCCTAATCTCACAAAGACTTGAAGTGATGATGAATCTGCCACACATCTAGGTAAATTGCTCCAAAGGCTAATTATCATAATTATTTAAAATTTGCAATTTATTTTTCATGTGAATTTGTCTAGCTTTCAGATGCTGTTATAACTCTGAGAGAACTAAGAACCCTCTGCATTCAAAAGCCTCTCCTAGTATCCATGATTTTTCCACTCTAAAGGCAGTTTCTAACAGATCATCTAAACTTGAAACCAGGTCAAGTAAATGGAAAATAAAACTGAACAAAAATACTCACCAATATCATGTTCAGTAGGATTGAACACGGAATACTCAGGATGCAAGATGTATTTCTCTATTTCAAATGTCTGTGTTACATCAGTAGTTTTATTAAATATCTGTTGACCCAGAACTACTCTAATAGTGGATTTTAGTGGGCTGTAATACAAAAGAGAGACAAGCAGTTCTGTGATTAGCAGGACAAATGCAGCTGATTTTCCAGTGGCTGGGTATCCTATGAACCATTATACCCTCAGCCTCCCACCATGTCCATTGTTTACCCTCTCATAATGCCTTTACCTGTTTCCCAGGCTTCCTGCCCACAGAGAGCAAGGAAAAAGATGTTACAGTGACACACAGGCCCTGTGGGTCCTGATTAACCTAATTAAAGGCTGCTGCTTCTTGAAAGAAGGAAGAGGCCAGCACAGGCACTGCTGCCCAGCTGCTGTTTGGCTGACAAGCATCTTTGGGGGGGTGTAAACACCTCTCCTAAAAACTTAACTGAGTCAACTTAAACTCGACTTTGCCAATGATTACAAAAACTGCTCAGAAAGATATGAGGGATCAAAAGATGAGTCAGTGCTGGATATCTCGTTTCTCCAGGAAACCAGTCTCCTGACAAAAATTACAGGCAAGGGCCAAGATTTAAAGATGCTGGCACATTGAGAATTCAGGAACATCTGGGAAGCTTCCACCTAAAAGATATCACCAGTTCTAAGATTTGCCTATCTATGTTCAATCTGTTGTCCAGAATCAAAAGCAACCTGGTGAAGTCCCAAAAGAACATGGATTTAGTGGGAAACTTCACAGAGGAGCACACAGTATTTGCACTTCACACCATTTTTTCCAACTATCAGTTTTTTACTTTAAGAAGACCACAGTCCTCTGATACCCAGTTTCCTAAAATAATAAATAAATAAATAAATAAATAAATAAATAAAACTAATAAGAACAAGTATACAGCAACTGGGAACTAAGGGGCATTTAGGAATAATCAGAAAGTGTTTAGGAAAGGCAATATATTCTCTATCTTTGAAAGCAACAGAATTCACATTTCACTCTTGTTCTAAAACCAATACAATATGCCTAAGTCTACAATGAATTTAGTTAGCAAGAGTCTTCAACCTTGGAGCAGTCCTATGTTTTGTTATCCAGTGCAGGAGAAGAAAATCTGGTGTCACACATCATGCACAGGTGCAGAGTGGTTTCCATCATTGCAGTTCCCCTGGTTGCATTTCTGTATCCATCAGGTGCTAAAACACCACAGAACCTCCCCCAGTACTGAGTACACAGCAATGACCAGCCACCATGGATTCAGAGGAAAGAGATTCTGGACAATTGCAATGCAAAGAGACAGCAGCAACTCTGCTATAAGAGCTAATGCTCTAGGTTAACAAAGGAAAGGGCAAATTGTATTCTGTCTTACTGGAATACAAAAAGACAATTAAATGTTCTTCAATCAATAGGTAAGGCCATGATTTTCTCAGTATTTTTGCAGTAGTAAATCAACCTCCTTGAAAATCAAATTCTGGGCCTGTAAAACAGTGGAAGTTCACTTTCTGGAACAGTTATTAAGAATAATTTTAGAAGCACTGAATGGTTCTACTATGACTTACAGATGGTTCATTCAGGAAAAGAAATAAAATAGGAAGGATTACAGAAAAGAAAAAAGAAATATTTGAGCTGCACAGGTATCTATTGTCGCCTAGTGGAAAACAGTTGGAATTGTGACTACCAGAGGTACTAAACAAACAGAAGAGCGCAAATTACAATGCAGTAATTATGGAAAATCTGTATGTACCAAACGACCAGCTGGAAGTGGGTGGAAATGTCCTGAACAGCTGCCAAAGTTAGTAGCTATTTCACAACATTTGAAAAACAAATGCATTGTGGCTTAAGCTCCAAATGCTTCAGTACAGCATTCACAGTGGTATTATTAGCTCTACAAGCTATCAGTGTCTATATTCTGGCAAAAGGCTTTCTGTTTCTCTTGGCTTCTTTACTATGCAAAGGAACAATGGGTATCATATGATGTAATACTTTTCCCTTCAATGTGATCAAACTGAAATCAGGGAAAGCGTTGAACATTTGTAGAAAATTAAGTATTTAGAATAAAGAGCATCCTATAATCAATATTCTCTCCAGTGTCTCACAGGAGAAAAAAAATTCTCAAGAAAATCAGCTTCAGAAGTTTGATGGTTTAGTTCTTCAATGTGGCTTTTTGTAAAGCTCAGCCCACTCTATTTGTGTCAACCAACAGTAATTTATCATCTCCAATAAATCATTGCTTGGCTGTCTCAGCCTTTCTGAACAAAACACAGCAATGAGCATAGTCATCTCTGTTGTATCTCAAAACAGGCATAAACATTCAGAAAGGTAACCAAGAAGAAGACAAATACTTCTATTTCCCTGCAGATTCTTGCACATGTGATGCCCCATTCTATGCACTGTTTCACCCTACCTTATTCCTTTAGTCAGAGTGTTTAGATTCTCTGAGACTCTTAAGGAACAAGATAAGGGCTTATAAGATTATAGTAGTCCAAGGCATTTTTTAGATCATGAAGAGTGTTCAAATTGTCAGAAATTCCTTTTGACACAATGGTCTTTTATAATCTCGTTATCTTTCTCACTTCAGTTCAGGCTTGTTGTGAAGACCCACTGTCACACTAAGGGCTGAGTTTACCTGTTAGCAAAGCAGTGTGCTGCTGACACAACCCAGCAGGTCTGAACCAGGCTTCCACCACAGAAACTCTCTCCAATATATATAGCTGCTGTCCAGGGGTGAGATCCAGGCAGAGATGAAGATCCCCCAACAATCCTAGGTCTCACAAAACTTCTTTTTTTATGTCTTCGCCCACATGATCTTCTGGTAGTTGCAGAAGCATCTACTTTGTCTGGTACTGGTGGCCTCCTTTCCCTCCTTGCTGAGATAAAAAGGGATATGGCATCAGACTACCAGAATCTTTATGTTTTGGAATTGAACATCATGTCTCATACATCTTCAGAATGTAGATCTTTCATTGCTCACAGGGGCCCACTCCATTTCTGGGCCTGTAATTCCCAGGGTGATGCCAATTTTTGCCAGTCATTTCATCAGTCATTTCTGGTACCTTGCACATTCTAGCAGAAAATTTGGGGATATTGGCATGATTGTGGCCAAAATAGTAGTATGACAGCTGCTATTTCTGGACAAGAATCACAGACTGTATCACAACTCCAAAAAATGCAAAAGAAGCCCTTTGTTTACTGGAAACAGTAAAATATTCAACACTCCTGGGGATAGTAGAACATTCAAAATTATACAGTGAAACCTTGTTGTAGTATCAATAAATCTTCATTCATTCATAACATGGATATTAAGAAAGCCTTTACATACCACAAGTTGGAATGTCACAATACGCCCAAGACAAACTGTTGTCCTTCATGATGTAACACCAGGGTTTATCATCATCATCTGGATTTCTAGTTAATTCAGAGGAAGAGGGAATTACAAGCATTAACCACAGTGTTGTTCCAAGCTTCCCAAAGGTTTTCTGCTTTTCCCTCCTGATTTTGAGCCATCTGACAAGGTGCTGACAAAGTGCTCACCTACAGGGGTGAGCGGCGTTTCAATATAGTTCTTCATCTTAAAACTAACCAAGACTAAGGTTCTCTAGGACATGAAATACAGACATGACTGAACACCTGTAAAACTTGCCTACCAGTATTTGGATGCACGAGCACGTTCACAGCGTTTAACTACAGCCCACACTGAAGTGCTTTCACAGGTATCAGCTCAGCTATTTTCAGAACTAAATCCCATGGGAGAGATTCCTGTTTTAGGTTATTTTTTAGGCAAGGAGATTCCAACACAGGTAGAATCATAGAAAATCCATAAAAAGAATAGCTAACAAAAATGAATTTGCAAGTCTCAGGTTCACATTCCCTGGAGAGTCTGAGGAAATAAAAGACTATTTCAAGAAAATTTTGTACTCCTCAAAAAGGTTGGGGGGGGCGGGGGGGGGGAAGAGTAATGGAAACCATTTAGCCCTTTGTTACTGTGGTGTTAAACAGATTTTGGGCTGATTCCATTAGTGTTTCTCTGTGGTACAGGCTGTCTTTATCAGTGCATTATAAGTAACCAGAAATCTGCCCAGTTTACACCTCCATGAATATAGGGAGACTTTGAAGACCCAGAAAGATCTTTATTAGACCAAGAAAAATAGAAAAGGTAATTCAGCACTCTAGATAAGCAGTAATTCTAATTTCAGTTGGATTTATCACAAGCACTATCTGTTATTGTAAGGTTCTTCTATTATTTTTTTTTTTTTTCATTTTTCAATCTGACTGCTCTTCAGAAAAAGATTAGAGCACTTTCAAATTCTCAGAACTGAAGAAGCAACACAGGTTGAGTCATCTTCCGCCAACAATGTTTCTAAATTAGACTATTTGAAGAAGAAGATATCTGCAGGATTATATAGTACAGCAGAGATATCCCCAGAAATTGTAACAAGCTGACAAAAAAAGTGAAAAGCTTTTTTTCTCAGCTCTACAGAACATGAACACATCAGCTCCTACACCATTTTGTTCTCTGCATTTCAAATCTGAAAGTGAATATTGGGCATAAATAATGTAAATCAAAAGGGCTCAACTTTTATCAAAGCACAAAATATGTGCAAGATACATTGCCTAGGACACCATAAATCAAATACTGAAGTGTTTGCATGAGGACCAAGCCCTAGAAATCAAGGTGGGAGGGTTTAAAGGAGGGGGTAGAAATTGCTTATTGTTAGTTTGTGTTACATAGAGAAGAGCTACTTTCATCATGTGTGCATGCTTTTTATCACCAAACAGATTAGAAAGTGCAGTATATTCTCATTTTCCTGAACTACTGGTCTAAGTTCCATATATTAATTTATATATATATATATATATATAATAATTTAAAAAGCAATCAAGCAAACAAACAAAATTTTTATGCATCCACCAGTAATTTATGGAGAATCATCTACAGTTTGGCAGGTTTGGCGTTTGCTCATCTCCAGGATGAGAAATGTTCTCTCTAAATAGAAACATTTCCTTTATTTGTGGATATCCATTGAGCTCGTGGAGACCTCAGAAACAGGGGGAACATAAGGTGACTGAGGAGAAGGCACAAACCTACATAGCACAAGCTATTTTCATTATAGGTTAACAGAAAACATCAGCAGAAATGTAGTTTATCACTATGTGGTGCAATCAAAATTGAAACACTGTAAAATCTTGTTTGGCAATAGTTTTCCTTTGTAAGAAATCCAAAAAATAAATTTGACATTCCATTTCAACCTTATTTAAATATAGTGTTTTGATTTTTTCATTTTCAAATAACTTTTCTCTTTTGAAAATATTTCTTTATGGTATGTCTTTCACAAGCAAAGAATAAGAAATTAAATTTAGCCATTTCAATTTAGCTACTGCATTGATTTCTCCTTTTGGATGACCATTAATGAACAATGTCAAAAGCTTTGCATTATGGTCTCATTTGAAAAAAATCTCATTACCTGGGGGAAAAAAAGGACTTGGAATTTCCAACATTATTTTGTGTCTGAGCTTCTCTCAGCAGACCCAGCTATTGATTGAGCCTATCTACCAGACCTTGTCTTCTGTACAATCCCTCTTGTCAGGCTGACTGATTACTAAAGTCAGTCTAGCTTCTCTGAGACAGGGCTAACACCTGCTTGAGATCCCTGGTCCTTCTTATTTCCACAACACTTCCATCTCTGGATGAACAAGTACAGGACAAGCAAGAGCTTTCCTCACCTGCAGAAGGGGAATGGCCCCAGGCCAAGCTGCACTGCTTTCCCAATGCTGTCCACGTGAAGCTCTTGGTAAAGCAGGTCTGAATTCCAAGGCAAGCAGCTCTGTCCAGAAATTGTTGTGTTGGCTGTACCTCTGTAATCTGTGCCATTGCCAATGTAGCACTGTTGACTCGGGACTGGCAGAGGAAGAGACTGGTCAGAAATCAATGCTAATTGCATGTTAAATACTCACTTCACAGCTGAGGACCCAAATGAGAGCCAGAGGGCCCAACCCTGTAGTGCCTTTCACCTTGTGCAGGACCTGAGTGCGCCAAACAAGGATTTTATTAAATAAAGAAAAAAGGAACTCAAGAAGTTAAAACCTCTGCTTAAAATAAGTAGTAAGTTAACCTCATTTTATACAGGAGAGAGTAACTACTCAAGAGGCAGAATGGCAGAAAATTAGACCTAAAATCTGTACTGTGTATGGAAGATTTCAGTCAGCAATCTGCAGCAAAGTCAGCAATATGGCTGGGATTCCTCTGGTCTAATTTTAGACACAAATGAGCTCATCTCTGGAGGCTCCCTTTTTAGTTAATTAAGAGAAACAGAGATTTCTAGTGCCAGACCAATCCAGGCTGTTTGAGGTAACTTGTTTTGGATGAGGTGGATCCTATACCCTCCTGTCCACATTGACTGAACCTCCATTGAAAAGATAAGGTGCTTAAGGCAACCAGCTCAAAACAGAGATATAGTACTGAAAATAATCCTGCCCTGCAAGTGCTTCAAAGGCCTGATTTTTGAAAATACTTCTTTTAATGCCCTCATATGTACCCATATATATACATATATATATACACTATACTCATGTATATTACAAATATGTAACTACATGTTGCAGATACATCAATTTTGCGAAATTCTAACTAGTAGGTTGAATTTTCTTATTCGAAACCCACATCTTTGTCACCTGCATATGGGCTATTTCTTCAGATAGGTCTGACACATATATATTCTATGACCTGTATACTCAGCTGCCAAGATCTATCAACAGCACATACCAGCATTATGGCTGAAAAACATATGGGGATGGATTTGTATACAAATAGCTACACCGAGCAGAAAGCCTACACCTCAAAACACAGCTAAGAGTATCCCAAAGGAAACACAAAACCATCTAATGCACAAAGAGGATTAATTGTGACCGAGCCTTGGAGCGTTTCTTATCCCAGCCATGTCAACGTGACATGTCCTTGACATGTCACAAGACTGGTGGAATCTTCTTCTAAACTTATAGACATACTTAAAAATATAACATCATTGACCAACTGTTGAAAAACACCCTCTGAGGATGATCCATCACACCACACAGTGCAGACAGCTATTGCCAAAGACCTGTTTACTTTGACAGAATAAGGTGACACATGAACCAGGACACATAACCAGGACTGAAATAATGAACCACAGCACTGAACTGCTGCTGTTAATTACCTTGCCAAGCCATCAGTGTAGTGACAGACCTCAAAACCACAAGCAAGCATATGGCATAAATTTGGGAGATGAAGGTCAAGAAGTTTGGTGGGAGAACATTAGCATGCAAACACTTAGCTAAACCCACTTTCTAGCCTGGCCTGGCAGACGCTTCTGACATGCTGAGACCACATTTTCTCCCACCAACAACCTGAACCAAATTCCCTTTATTCAATGACTATGAATATAACATTAAATCAAATTCATATTTTAACAACCATAATCTAGGACCTCACAGATAATAATTTGTCTATCATTTTTATTATTAGCAAGAGTAACCATGTCTTGACAAACCTGCCATTTATTCTCCGAGCAAGTTGCAAGTTACACTGCTTTGTTTGCCTGAAACATTGTCATGAAAATACCACAATCATGCTGTATGCTAATTTTTGTCATTTATGAAGGGAAGTGCCAGGTGCTGTGTTTACTTGTACTGTATTTATTGCATTCAGAAACAATTTAGAGTGACTACTTTTATGAGAATGAAACAAGAGATTGTATTTCAGTACAGACCAAGGGCCATATTCTGCAATACCAATGGTTTGGACATCTTGCAGATGGTGTTTACAAATTGTGCTTATCCTTGTCAGGCTTAAAATCCAATGTATCTCTGTTTCATCAGGTCTGCCAGTCATTGCTAAAGCTGCCAGCATATTTTAACTGAAGAATTTTGGCTTCTTTCTAAATCATCCCTAACGCTCTCTTTCTGTAGCTAAGAAGTTTATATTACATCTTGCACTTGTTGAGGGGAACAGTAATATCTCTGAAGAAGTTTTTTGTTTCTTTTTGGTTTTATAAGGAGTATTTTGGACACAATCATAACTTGAGTTAATCTGCTATCTTATGGAGAGGCTTCTAAGGGGAAACAGTTGTTTCATTAGTATCTTTCCATTGGTCTGTGCTCCACTCCAGAAAACTTTACCTGACCAGTTGGCAGCAGCACCATGGTACCCACTAAGGCCATGAGAAGTCTCTGCAAAACTTTATACATTTTATCACCTTTATCACCTTTATCAACTTTATACATTTTATCACCTTTATCACCTTTATCAACTTTATACATTTTATTCAGAAAAAAAAAAACAGTTTTAAAAAATATCTCTGTAATTATTGCAGTCATATAGATATTTTGCCTCTAATTTTCTTTTTTTTTTTTTTTTTTTTAACTGTTACAGCACTGAAAAACTCTCTTTTCCCCTCTTTGTCAGAAACAGTGTGTAGGTGGTCTGCTTTCAGCAGTTCTTAATGGATTGCTCTGGCTGGGAATTGTTCAGTCCCAAATCCATAGCTTCCACAATGTCTCATAGCTCTGAAGCATATTTGTTTTCTTATGTGGAAGAAATCCATGGAGGACGTAACATGTGTTGTGTTGTTCATTCACTTCCCTTTGCTACCAGCAATCACTGCTAAGAGCAGAAATGGCCTAAACTTTCAGATTAGGAAAGTTTTGATGCAGATGCAGATTCAACTTACTCTGCAGTCCTATGCCACTATCACCCCTGTTTGCTTCTTTTCAGAAAAAATATTATTAAAATTTAAAATTAGAAATAATTTCTTGTTGTATTTTGTGTTTTAAATCTGAAGTATTTCAATAGTTCATGTAAAACATTCCACATGTGTTAAGATTTTATATTTTATAAGCAAGTCACAACAAATATTTGTCTTTTCAATAAAACAGTTTTGGGTCTTAAAATTAACAGCTACCTAAAATAGCAGTTATCCAACCAGTCCTAATTCCTAACTTCCTGAAACATTCCACAAGGCTTTTGTCTCCAGAGCTTGTTTCAAGTCCTGTATTTACATACCTGAACATTTTTAGGAGTTTCGTTTGAAAGTATCTCTGCTGAAAACAATGAATCTTTCACATTTTCTTTTCCCCAAAATGCCTCACCATAATTTTTCTTGATGTTTTTGAGCTTTTAATGTATTTTTTTCCAGATACACATAAGTTGTTTAATTCTATTTATAAAAATATTTTTTTCCAGCAGTGGTTCTGATTCTGGGGCAGGATGCTTTAACGTAACCCTTTCATTCAACAATACTTTGATTTATCTCCAACTAACATGTAATATTTTTATTAAATACAATGTTAGATTTTTTATTTTGTATTGCTCTATATAAGCTGATGGCAGGAACAGAGAGGGAGAAGAGGAAGAGGACATATCCAACCTAAATCTCCCCTGACCCAGCTTCATGATGTTTCCTTGAGATGAACAGCAATGAACAAGGACATTTTATGTCTCTGCATTAATTTGCTGCTTACATGGCCTCAGCATTACAGGATGTGCTGCTCTTCAAGCCCCCCTTTCCCAGGATATAAACCAAATTTCCTTTCCATAAGAGTTCAGACCCATCAGATGCCTGCAGAAGGGTTTGTCTTTTCTTCATTCAGTCAGAAGTTCCCTGATCTTTCCTGGGCAGCGGTCAGATGCCCTCAGAGATGAAAGGTGTGAAAACCTTTGATTTCAGGGAGCTGCACTTCCCCTGCTGCACAGGCAGCCAACCACTGCCCTGGGCTGGCAATAAATGTGTGAGAGAAAGGAGTCTCTAGTAGTCGTGGAGATTGCTCTCACAGGCATCTCATTTCATCAAATTATGCACTGAAACATAACACAGACAGACACACACACACACCCTGCCAGGTGTTCTGAAAGCAAAAAGGCAAATATTTCTATGCTAAATGAAACAAACACCATGAAGAGAGCTTTGAAAGACATCCACATGAACCTAGTACTGCTTCCAAAGGAAGGTTTGACTTACCTTCCAATGTGTCCCTATGCCACTTAAAATGTCTGTAAATATCTAGGAAGGTGCCTGAGTGGGTACCAGACTCCACTGAAGAAACCAGTTGTCATTTTTTTCACTCTTTAATGATAAAAATGTGAAGTCTGATGACATGGGGCAGAGGATTTCATGGCAGCAGCACCAGGACTGGACTGTTCCTGCTTTGAAGCAAATTGCTCAACATTTTCCTGCCTGTCTGTGAATGTGAGGAGTAACAGCACCCACTGTGGCTTTCAGAGTTTAGAAATTAATGAACACAGACCACAAGTGAAATATAAGGGGACCAATGTATCTATATTTCAATATAATTCAATCATACTGTTATAATATTTACCTAGATTTCAACATTTCTGTTTGGGGTCATGAACAGCAAATTGTACATATATATAACAAATAATTCATTCAAAGAATTGTGCCCCTTTCTGGTTTGTTGAATAGCAGTAAAACCTCTGGACTGACAGCACCTAACATTCAGCAGGGAATGAATCCCTGCTGAAACTGCAGCCTGATTATGACACAAACAATCTGTCTGAGCTAAAAACTAGCTCAGATAGGTGGGAAAACTGGTATATTTTTGTAATCAATAAATCTAACAGAAAATTACCATGTAAAACAAGGATGAACTTAAGACTATGGGGGGGAAAAATGTGATTTACATGCTCAAAAAATCTCTAAGTTGCATCCTGACGTAAGGATTTACTGAAACTAAACTTATTTTCTAATAGGTTTCTTCTTCAAAGTGTCTTTGTACCCTCATATTTGCCAATGCTTAGATCATCTGAGGTAGAATTGAAGATTTATATCTGTTATAAAAGCCAATGTACAAAGCCATCTTCTGAATAAGTTGAATTCTTTAATATAAAAGTTTAAATCCAGAAATCTATATACTCCTCTGCCCGTATTTTCTTATAGCTTAGAAAAGTAATATCCTAGATAAGAGGAAGGACTGGCTCTTTTTCCATTTCATTTTTCTATTTATTATCTCCAATTCTAGTACAATAGTTATGATTTACAGAGTCATAAATGCAATCCAATAGGTGAGTATATAAAGCTAATAAAAGCAATGTATTTAGGAAATAGGTTGTCAAGAGCTAGGGGAAAGAAATTCTGGCAACAACAAGCCAATATCAGTGCTATATTACTTTGACAGTTGCACAGATTGCCATACAGGATTTTCAAGAATATCTGAGTGCCTAATTCATAGTGAAAGCTTTTATTCTTTTGAATATACCTGTAGGTCCTGATGTGCTTAGAGTATGAGCCAAAATAACTCTGTGGGCAGGAAAAGGAGCAGACTGTGTAGCAGTTAATGATGGTCAGCAGATGAGCAACTGCTCTGCAGAGACTGTAATGAGAGGTGGGGATCTCTTGAACCCCCAGAGCATCCAGAGTGGGCTGAGAGGAGAAAGCAGGAGATGGGAGAAACAAACAATTCAGCAATCCAAGGATGAACTGCATCACATCTCCCACATCTTGCCTTCAACACCTTCCTGACAACTATACAGGACAACAGATTGCATGGACTAAAGAGATGCCAGTCCCCTCACACTTCAAGAGAAGATGTGCACTCTATAAAACATAATGAACTGAAACCACTGTCACATCCCAAATAAATCAAAAATAGGATTAAAAACACCCTAATGGCTTTCAATTAACCAGCACCCAGTAACACTGCTGCCAAGTCAGGCACTCTCTCCAGAGTAAGGACTAAGCAGCTGTTTCATATTAGCAGCTGCTAATATTAATCCTATTAATTTATACTAGGATTACAACAAAAACCTGTCATCTAAAAAGGCAACACTGGAGGAATACAGAGCAAAACACAGAAAGTTTTAGGCCCAGCAGCATCTGAAAAATGCATGTCTGTGTAAAAATAAAGAAGACATCTGTGGATCTTGAACTTAATCCTATCTCTGACCAGAGAAACTTTTTCCTCTTCTTTGGTATCTGCCTTATCTCTCAATCCTTACAGAGGCAGTCCTTGCTGTATGCCATGCTGCTGCCAGCATAGCTCATTAGCTCTCCTCTCTAGCCCACATTTGCCAAGGTATCAAACATAAATTACTAATCCATAACCTCCACGCAAACAGTACGTCCTTCTTAATTTTTGTTTTTCTCTATATTAGCCAAAAGCTTTATTATGGTCCTAAAATTGTAAAGAAGGCTGGGAGATAAGAAGAGTCTGTCTATCCTTGCTCATATTTCCCACCTCCATAAATGACATGGAATGGTTGTTTTGCAAAGCCACAGCTGTCTCTGGCCTCCTGTTCACCATCCCCTAGAGTGTCACTGTCTCAGTGCAATGAATCAGAGGTGAGGACTTTGTGAACAATGTCATGCTCACCCATTTCTCCATCTTCCAGTGCCTCCTACCACTGATCATTGCAGGCAACAGTCTAATGGGCATAGTTTTTATCCATGTAACTCCAGGGCAGGGCATAGTTTTTATCCATGTAACTCCAGCATTGTAGAATTTTTTTTAATAGTTCAAAATCTGATAAAAATCCAACCCACCATTACTATTTCTGCAGTGGTGCTCTAGGCTTTCTCTTCATTATCCTTGCATTATTAACCCATGCCTTCCCCTCATTCAAATTCCATGGTAACCTAAAAAACTTGTCCTGTGCAAATAACATAATCACCTCTCCAAGCCATATTAATTTATAATGTTGCTTTTTTATCTGTTGTTCCATCTATTTTTCCACAACTGTGGAGAAATAATGACTTTATTCTTTTTCAACCCAGTTTCATTACTAAGCCCAGCACTTCATACTTGCAAGCAACAAGCATCTTCTCAGCCCCACTTAGAAACCCTTTTCAAGTCTTACTTACAGACCTACCTGTTCAAGTTCAGTGAGGGACTGGCTGACCAGTTAAATGCCCACTTGTCATTGTCACCCAAATGACCTTTTTTATTATACTTCACCTTGTTTCTCCCTGTGTTTCTAGAAAGTAAAAAAATAAGCACTAATCCAAAAGCATTCTAGTACAGGGTAAATATAAACCAGAAAGTTAAAATTCATTATATTCTGTCTTCTTCAGAAAAAAAAATAAAACTTTCCTTCCAGCCTCCAGAGCTGAATTTCCTTTACTAAAGTAGCTTTTTTAGTAGAAAACTGCCAACACACTATTTCAGTTAAAGAACCACTAAAAAAGGTGGGTTTGCTGTCATTTTTGCTAATTCTATTACCTCAAACTCCCCCAGTTTAACCCTCAAAGATGTGGCCAGGAATTTTTTCTCCTGTATGTAATTATATATTCAGCTATTCTGTCATCTTCCTTTTCTGAAAATCCTCAGCCTACTTCTGACATACACCACATCTCCTTACATAACCAGAAGCCTTCCACAATTAGCATTCCAACTCATGTTTTCTTTAAAGATATGGTGCCCCTCTAATTCCATTATCCATAGCTTAATGAGGAAAATGCCCTAAACACTACAAAGCAGAGTTTTCAAAAATACCTTCAGCAACTTCAAATTTCATCATGACCAAAATATTACCAAAACCATTATGGCTACCTAAACCTTAATCCAAAGAAAACTCAAAATATATAATCCTCTGTGCAATGCTCCCAATATGCTCAAACCTAGTGCAACCCACAACCACAGTAAGAAAATGCTTCAGGAAAAGACTTGGTGACTAAATAAACAGAATAAAAATACCCCACTAATATATCAGTATATAAATAAAGAATAAATAAGAATAAATCAAGAATAAATTTAAAATTCAAATGAGTACCCCAAATTTATCAACAACCAACAGTAACAAAGCAGTGGTAAGAAAAAGGAAGTGCTTTCACATGGAAATCTGGCCAAATATATATTCATTTTCATTTTCATATTATCAACTAAAGCAAAAGTGTGAATGCAATGGTCGGGTTTCAACCACAGAAACCTAAAGGTACTAACTCCCTAAATAAAAAACCTACATATCCTTCCTTTACCATTTAACCCCCTTTAACTTTTCAATAAATGCATATTAAAATGAGTTATCTGTCCTCTCCCATATAGCTCCTCCTCTGTCCTTAGCTGTGTATCCCTTTGCATTCATCCAACATCTCCACCATGGCTCTTATCTGTTTTCCTATGAAAAACACAAAATGTCAAAGTAATTTTACAATTATATATTATAACTGTTTGTCATCAGTTATCACCTCCAGGGAAGCTAAATATTTCTGAAGTTAATTATCTACCAAATAAATTCGCTCTCCATTCCCTGTGCCAACCTGGGCTGGAGATAAAATATTCCACTCACACCTTTCTCAGGTTCCACTTCTTGCCCACATTTACCACTGCTAAACTGGTTGTATTTGGGCCCTTTTGATAACTTTCTGTGTTCATGATTGGACAGTTGATTCTGAATCTTCACCTTGAGCCAGGATTCAGAGCTGTCTCAGCAAGAGCTGTTTCCAAAGAGAATGCAGCTATTCTTTTAGCACAAAATCCTCATTTCTGAAAATAGGTGCATATTTAAGGGCAATTATTATTAATTGAACTTAATTAAACATGGGTCCTTGAACAATTTTAAATAGCATCTGTTTGGGGAGAGATTTGATGGTGATGTATCTAATTTCCTTCAAAATTAAACTTCACTGAAATCCTATGCATATAAACCATCTCAGAACATGTTTTTAAGTGGCAGTTCTTTCTTTAGTACTGCAAGTTTCTTCTTTAAGAAGAAAATAATGTATTACCACAAAGAATAGAAATCTATATTAGACGCTGTCTTTTGTATATCAATCTCCTTTGTTATGGATATCTCCTCTGTTACTTTTATCACCTCTCTTTTTTTTCTTTTTTTTTTTTTTAAAGTCAGCTCATAATTTTCCAGTAGCTATTTATGATAATGGCCGAGATATATATGTGTGTGTGTGTATATATATATATACATATATATACACACATATACACATATATACACACATACATATAAAGATTGTTTGCAAGATAATTTTAAGATCAAAGATGAGTTTTGAGTACTGACAGGGATACTGTAGTCCAAAAAGTAATGGACAGATAAATAGGTATCTTTAAAATCACAAAAGTTATGATTATTCTGTTACTCACTATTCAAAGGGGAAGAATAAAATTACCAGACAGTAGGTTTGTTGTTAACAATAGAAAATACTTCTTTTCATCACATCTATCTAAATTCTGGAACTTCTTGGCATGGAATGCTGTGAAAAGGAAAAGCATAAAGGAGTACTAAAGAGTTTAGACAAATTCATGGAAAACAGGTAAAGGTCTGACAGATATGATGGTCCAAACATCTAAGTCCTCAACCAAGGAGAGTGTTTCTCACTACTTTCCTGATGGTTTTGCTCCTCAGTCTACTGTACCAATGCTTGAGTCACAGCAGTGCTTAGGCTTGTGATCTGATGGATGAAGGGTGGTTCTTCATTTATTAATATTTGTTAAGTATAATGTTAAGATAAATTTGCTGGTTTTCCATTAGACATATATGAAGGCTGGTTATTCTTTGTGTAAGTCAATGGCAGAGGACATCAGAGACGCCTCAGACACCTTCTAGCTCAATAACAGTCTGGGAGACTTCCTGTTATTAAATTGATTGATTTCTGCTTTAAAAAAAAAGGAAACATAAGAAGACATTTTTGCATCACGCCTTGGCTTTAAGATTGCCTCTTTAACTGATAATTCAGAATAAAGTACACTTTAGAGAGGAAATACTGTAACACTTTCTCTGAATCAAGCATTATAGCCACCAGCTATTCTGACTAAAGGGTAACCTCACAAGTACATCCTGTTAGACAAGGGGAAACTATACAAGTCAGTAAAAAGGAAACAAAGAAAAAAACCATTTCTGCTCACTGCATCAAATTGAAGGGTCAAAGAAAAAATTAATCCAACAAATATTTTAAAATCATTTCTGAGTGCTCAGAGAATACAAGCCTGTAGCACTTTCACCAGAATGCAATTGCCTTTCTGTGGTGATACTACCAGGTCTATAGACCTGAAGACTCACTTATTTGCATTAATTTAGAATGACTAATTCTTGACAGATATTTTTCTTTTTTAAGACTCTTTGCAAGGCCCTGACACATAAACACAATCCTTCAGTTCCCCTTCCATGTAGGAGTGTTAGGCAGCTGAACACAGAAGGATTGTAAGCATCCAACGCCACTTGTTTAGCAAACCAAATGTTTGTTTTATTATTTTCAAGTAATCAAAGAGCACCTGCTTATTTCTTGTTCTAAGCTGGTCAGACAGAAACCAGTATGACAGCTGTAACACTGCTATCCTGGTATTTATGATCCAGGCCCTGCTGGGTGGGTGTCTCTGTGCACCATTGCTGCTTCAGGCAGGGGAAGCTGATAATAAAACAGCTGATAATAATTAGAAAAGCAGTTTAATGTGAAAATCAGCAGTGCAGCCCTGCCCCAAGCTCCAGGTCACACTTGTGCTGTGCAGCCCCTCACCCAGAGCCTGCAGCAGCATTTCCAAGGCCTGGAGCAATCTCCCCAGGGTAACTAAAGGGCAAAACAACTGAGCTAAAATAGTGCTCCTTATGAAGGACTTAAAAGACTCACAAACCCATTTCACATGGTTCATCAGGTACCTGGGGAGTGAACCTTCATGACCAGCTCATACACTGTCTAATTTACCCATTCACTCCTGCTATTTGCTATTCCAGCTGTACTGCTGGTCTCCCAAATGGATCTCTTTTCCCCCAGCTGGGATAGCTGGCTACACCATTTGTTAACTATCAGAGTAACAAAAAGAACACCAGATATAAATTGCAGTGTTCATTAACAGGTTGGGGTTTTTTACCTCCCCCCCCCCATTTGGATTAAGAAAGTGCCCACCTGAGCTACTGGAAGTCATGTCCTCAGTTTTGTTGAGCCATGGGATTCATGCACTCAGAAAGACACAGCCAGTGAATTGGTGGGGTCACAGGATGGTGTGACTCAAGGTCTATTAAAATTTGTGCCTAAAATGCACATTTATTTAAAAAGTAGCTACTGGCATAACTTGCAGATATAGCATGCAGGCAACTTTTGAAGCAGATTTAACCCCTGCAGGGATAAATGTTAAGTCTTCTGGAGAAAAGTTGTATCAAAACTATGTAGCATCTAAAATGCAAAACAGGACTAACACACATATACCAAAAATCAGATTTCTCTGCCCTGACCTAGCAGAGAAAGGAAGGGGATTTGTATAACCTGTACTGGGCTAAATGTGCTATTAACTTAACGTCTAAGGTAACCCAAAGGGTGAGTATTTTCTTTGTCCCACAGTCATTTAGCTACCAAAGAATGGCTGCTACATTTTGTCAGACATAAATCCCTGCTTTATGAGGGGATGCTTGGATCTGTAGGGAGGCAACAGCTCTAGAGTACAACTCTGTGACTGATTCTGCAAAATTGAACCATGCACTTCATTTATAGGCATGTGTAATTGGATTAAAATCTCTGTGTTTGATTTTCTATCAAGTGAAGGCCATGAAAAAATATTTTTAGAATCAGAGTCTCAGTGGTGAAGTGTGTGTTATCTTTTACACTGGAGAAACACATTAAACCCTTGTTCTGTGTGACTCTTCAGTTGTTACAAGAAATGTCCTCAAATGCAGAATACAACAGAGCCAGACCCATCAGCCTTACACCCAGATGAAAACTCAGAATTCTGTCTGCCTGTAGGTTGTTATACTTACCAATATTGCAATACTTCCCTGCATAATTTTTTTTGCAGTCGCATACTATTTTCCCAGTAGAGGTAAGCATCTTGCACTCTCCACCATTCATGCAAGGATCATGAACACAACCTACAAGGAAATACAACCAAAGATCAAACCAAAGGTACAAATTATTCTAGAGAATCAGTCCATTTTAACTTACTCTAGTGCATCTCTTTGTGCGTATGCATTTGGGGGAAGTTTTTCATTTTTGTTTATCTTAGATCTACACTTCTGATAAATTAAAGAAAAGGAAACTCGACTGATTTCTGCCCACTAAGGTCTGTCTCATTGTTATCACTGCTATTGGATAATGTCAGCTATTGAAAGATACTATCAATGAACAATAGGTAAAATGGGGGTGGTGATTATCATTACTAGTGGTGATGGTATTAACACTTCTTTCTCTATGGAATGTTCTGCCAGTTCCAGGCTTGCCACTGAGCTCTATTAGAATTTATAATAACATATCTAGTAGGGAGCTCAGTTAAATATTTAAGATCTGTAATTGAGAAGTATTAAGTGCTATAAAATTTCCCAACTCTCACATGGACTCTCAGTGTCCTAGAAAGCCACTGACTCTCCATACTTCAGGTTCCAGTTACATAAAGTGGGGGGAAAAAGCACCTACATATTTCAAAAGGCTGTTATGAAACTTATTTGTACTGTAACTCACTTGTGAATCTGGGCAGGGTAAAAGTTAGCCAGACTGAGTAACAGAACAGCCATATCAGAGCACATGTATAGGTGAGGTACATGATTTTTCTTCCCAACATCTCTCCTCTAAATGAGAGGTGCTGTGCTGGCTTCTTCAGATGAGTGACAACCCAAAGTGCATATCCTGCACAGGCTGGCCAGGGTGTTGGATTCCTGGCAGCCCCTAAATGAGGAGGAGGCTTTATAATGGAAGCATCATCCTGCCAGGAATAGGCCAAAAATCACGGGGACTCTGGGGCCAAATGCAGGCCTTATGGGATCTTGGAAGCAGGTAAAATTTACATGCTGGCAGTTTAAGAGTGGGATGGGCTTGGGAAGAAACACAGAGGTGAGACAGCAATATGAAGTGATTATTGGTGTGCAGGGTGTGCCTCTAAGGCAGGTTATAGTTTTGGAGAAAAAAATTTACCAATTCTATTACATAACCTGTTGTATATTCTTACGTGCTGCAGATCAGGGTTTCGTCCCTCTCAAAGAAAACACTGGGTGTGTCCCTAAAATTCATCATAATGCAAATAGTTGCTTCCTCAAATAAGGATGGACACATTGAAGGGATTTCCTGGGTCAGTATAACTGCTCACTCTTGGAAAGGAAAGCTAAAATACTGTGTTTTAGAGAGGGTACATGAGCTGCAAGGGCAGCATCAGGGTGTGAAACACGGCTCAGGCTTTGATACCCCCACCGTCCTTTATCCCCACTCCCTGCAGACCTACAGCTGTGGTACAAAATAGAGCCTTACTTTTGTGTTCTGTAGGCTCACACTGGATCTGGCCATTAACACATGTGCACTGCTCCACTACTCCTTGTTGGACTCTCGACCAGCTCACACCCACATCAAAGAATTCGTAGAGGTTGTTGTCGAAACATTTCTCTGAAACGAAGTTTTACAAACAACACAAGCTTTCAGATGTTATTTCTTGAAAGAAAAGGCATCACAATCCCTATTAGCATTCCCTGCTCATCCCTTTTTTCCTGTTGAGCAGATCCATGTTTGTTGACAATGCTTCTCAAGCTAGCCAGCCTCCATAGTGTGGAGACACTGAGCCAGTAGAGCAGCAGCCCCAGGAGCACCAGGACAGAGGTGGCTTTCTCCTACAGCCTTGTGAGCAGGACAGCATCACTGTACCCAGTACATAAGGAATAAGGCACCACCTGAAACTGTGCTGCTTTTTCGTGTCTCTGTGCATTGCCTTCTAGATATTAGTAATTTCCAAACATGTAAGGGATATTTAAATCTTAAAAACAGCAAAGGAAGGGGAAGAGGTTTTTGTGTTTCCCATGCTCAGAGCATACTTGGATTTATAATTGTACAGTCAAGCTATTTTCAGTTGTCCTATCAGGAATGGATTGTCTGTCATAACCATTTGGAAATCCACCTACACAAACATTCATGCTGCAGTGGTCTCTCCCATCACAGCAGCACTACCTTTTCATTAAGCAAACACTAATGAGCTCTACTTACTATTCATGTTTCATGTTGTAACAGTCGTGGTAGAAGATACTTACTCAGCTGACAGTCCTCGCCTGTGAATTCCTCAGGGCAGGTACAGTGGTACATCCTGTGGCTGTGTGTGAGAGAACAGGTCCCTCCATTCTGGCAGGGGTTGCCTGCACAGTGATCTAGAGAGGCCACACAAGAAGTTGTTGTTAATGAGTATAGTATAAGTCATGCTTTGTCCTTTTGGCTCCATGAACCATTTTGATTCCATACTCAGTGTGTTTAACATCATCTATTAACATAAAATAAAGTTTGTCCAACCAATTGACGGTGGGTTTGTTTCCAGCTGTGACACAGAGATATTTATCCAGCTTTTAAAAAACATATGGTGAATCAGTGAACTGAACCTTCACCACCCAGACTGAGTTGTCTGAAGGGGGTAGGTGAGGGCACACTGAAGTCGCCAGAGCTGGGGCTGTGGTGAGGAAGAAGGCGGGACAGGTGCCCACAAGATGGAGCTGTGCCTTTACACTGGGGAGGGAGGGAGGGAGGAAGGGAGAGAGGCTGCAGCGCTGCCTCTGCCCTGCCTCCTGCCCTGCAGCCTTCACATTGCCACATCCACCGCCGGCATCACACACCTCCTTCAAACTGCACAAAGGACAGCCCTCGACAGAAGAATTTGCTCTGGGGTTTTGGATTATGTCTAAAACTAATGGACAGCTGGAACCAAGGGAAAAATTGTAAAGCAAGCCACAAAGCACATCCAAGTAAATCACACCAAGGAAGATGAAAACTGGACCAGTCTAGCATATCTCCATTTACCAGGGAACTTTCTGATGATGGGAAAATGTGGTGGGAGAGGAGTTAGGTGCCAGGACAGCTCCTGCAATAGAAGCCTTACTTGGCAATGTGCAATGCGGAAGTTGTAAGAGTCTTGCTGGTCAGGCAGTGTTTCTGATTTCAGGCACTGCTGAGGGATGTATGTCCCCTGAAGTTAACCAACAGCATGTTTACACCTGCTTCAGAGCTGGCCCAACATCTTGTCTGCATCCAAATCTTCTTTTTCAATGCTAGTCAAACTCTGCTAGGCCATCTCCAGGGTTACTCAATCCAGGTGCTTCTTTGGCTAGACAGTGTGTCCTGAGCATGGGATGAAACATATAGAGGCACAGGCACACACAAACAGGGCTGGAGTGAAGCACAAAGGGTGCATCCTGAAGTCTGCTACAGCAGTGTAAATCTGAGGTTACCCAGCATGGATCAAAATATTTACTTCAGAAGAGAGTGATGTAATTCCTAAAGATATCAGGTTTGGGTGTATTCACTGGTAGTTTCAATCCAGGATAACATCAAGGGAAAGCAAGTCAGTGACATTCCTACCCTTCCTGCTGTTGATAGTTATGAAACTTCTAGTGCTGTAATGTTTCCTCAAAGGAAAAAGGTGTATTTCCTATTCCCACTATATCCAAACCATGACGTGATCTCCAAGCCATCTTCTGCTGTAACAAATGATCAAGAAAAAAATTTTGTACCCTTGTTAAATCTGCAAAAAAGCACTTCCGCTCCTTCATTTATTTCTCAATCTGTCCCTCACTACATCCCACCCACCACTCCAGTCTGACCTTCCAGGCATGTTCTGTGCTGCTCCACATCTTTCCTGGAGTCCAGGAACAAATTCTGTTCATGAGCAGATGGACATATCTCAGTTCCCAGTGGGGAATCCTGCCCACTATTAACTATCCATTAACTGGGTAGTTGCCAACTCTACACTTTCTCAGCACTGTCTAAAGAACCCTCATGGGTAAAACACTCCATGCTTGCTGGCTCTCAACTTGACTGCAGCTTCACCTTTCTGAGTCTCTGCTAATTGAGCAGTAGCCTTGTCTCATCTTTCTGCCTGTATTTCCCAACAAAAACTTTGTCTTTCTGCCACCACCTTCCTCGGAGGTCCCCCAGGGATGATGCCTCTTCCTCTCGCCTCCACAGCCCACATCACTCTACTACTTCTTTCCATATAAGCCCAGAGGGATCTTAAAAATACTGTCTGGCAAATTTTTCCTCCATGTTTGGGTCACCCTGCGGTTTTGGCCATTTGTCCAAACTTTCCAGACATTCAGAGAAGTAGTTTTGCCAGACTGCCCAAAATTTGGAAGTCCCACCTATAGGGGCATTTCACAGTTATGGATATTTGTACATATATGTGAGTTAAGCATGCACTGCCCACCTGGCCCACGTGTATGGATATTAACACCTCCCTCCAGCAGAAACTTCCTACCCAGGCTTCACTTCATCCTAAAGCTAAAGGCTTCTTGGTAAAACTTTCCCTTGAATTTGGCAGATGTATTTTTCTGGATCAAAGCCTCCAGCACTTGCTTAACATTGATTTGCAAGCACCTGCAACATTTTGAAGTTGGCTTGTCACATACATGTGGTATTCTTGGCCTGGAGAGAGTTTGTGCTTCAACCTTTGCTCTAAAGAGCCTCCTTTTCCATGCCAATGGATACACTGCTTACCAACCTCTTATGACCATAGGATATTCTCTCCCTGAAATGCCATTTTTTCTTGTTTTTCAAGAAAGAAACACCCAAAGACTTAATACTTTAGTGGACTTAAAAAAAAAAAAAAAAAAAAAAAAAAAAAAAAAGGTATTATTTTACATATTTTAAAGATCAGCACTGTTCCATTTGACTGCTTATTTCTTCCACAGCAGGCAAACTTTCCTCCCTTTGCTTCAAATTCCTTTCATCCATTATGTTGCTTTTTCTTTCAACCTCGTCATAAGCCTGTACTTTAAGCTATGGTTAATGATCTGTTAAACATTTCCCAAGTCCAAATACAGTGCTTGCTGCTTTAAAAAAAAAGCCAAGTAGACTTACCTTTATAAATAAAATAACAGCCAAAAAACTTTTATTTATTTTTTTCAAATTCTAAATGCTTCCAGAAGTAAAGGGGTTATCTTTTATTTTGCAACAGCCAGCAGTGATTTCTTCCAGCTACCCCATCCTTTTTTCTCTTTCCTTTTGTCTCTCACACATATAATTTTTTTGTTGTTTTTTTTGGGGGGACGCTTGTTCGGGTGGGGGTTTTTTTGTTTGTTTTTGGTTTTGTTGTTTGTTTGTTTGTTTGTTTGTTTCCTGAAGGAAAACTGGTAGCCAGGAAAAGCACTCACTGATGTTAGGGTACATAGACAGAGATACCCTTGCAGGCAGACAAGGCAGCTTTCTTGTTCCAACACTCCCTATCCAACACTGTTGTGGGTAACAGGCAGAAATGAGCCAGGAAGCCCAAAAAAGGCCTGCAGGCAGCCAGATGTCTGGCAGGGTAATGGTGATGGGCAGACAGAGAGACAGAGGTGGCACAAAGCACCCCCAGGTGTGTAACACTAGGCTTGGACAGCTCTTTCAGTTCCTGGAGAAGTCTCCTTGAGTGAGCCATCTGTCACCACCACAGTGAGTGTTTCACTGGAGGATTAAAGCACTCACAAGTCACAGCTACCAACGTTTTAAGCTCTGGGAAACCACTGATTAATAACTAAGTTCAGTCCTCACAACCTGACTCTTGTAAGCATGAACTGCCCATAAAGTCTATGTTCATGTCTGGCACACTTGCATTACAAAGTTGTGTACATTACTGCTTGTTTTGGGGCTAGGTCACTGGCCTCTGATCTACTGTTAATCCATTTTAAAGCCAGGCTGGAAAATAATTTAAAGTAGTTACGTTTAAAAAGGTGATGCTGTGCACTGCTTAATTTTAGACTGTCAGTGTGATTCAGCTAATTTGGCTTTTCAAGTGCTCTGGTAGATTGCAATCAGCTTGGCAATAAGATTCCTGACACTGTGGAGAACTCCCTGAAAGGGGTTGGTGGGAAAAGCCCTTCGTTTGAAAGTGGGAAGTGAATACCTAAGGCTATTGGTCATATCCTGCAGACTAAATAAGATGTGTCTCATTTTAGAATACTGAGACGGCAAAAAGAGGAATAGGATCAGCATTTAGACACAGATCCAAAAAAAGCCCCAGGGAAATCAAGTTCGACCAGTGCACCATCCAATTTTTCAAGCAGGTCTGTGGTTGTATGAAACAAGAATTTATTTATATATAAGCAAAGGCCAGTCACTGAGGGACTGCTGAAGGCAAGGATGCATATTCCCAGGTGAACTTTCACCCAGTCTATCAATTAAAGTGACTTTTATATATAAAGGTGACTTTACCACAGACCTTGACTTCCCCTTTTAGATAGACTTTCGCAATGAGGTAATTGTAGCACTGGAGTGTGGTGACCACATGAAGCCACAGAGCTCTTCAGCTAAGTAATCCTTTCATTATCCCTCAGGACTCCTGCAATGAACATGTCTGGCCTCTTGTCTTCTCTGACACAGCCCAAAGCTCAAGGAAGTCTGGTTTGAGATCTGCTCTTTCCCATGAAAGGAAAGCTGGAAGTGATGGCTGTATGTTGTATAGGGTGTCAAATGTTTCTGAGCCTTCTAAAAAAAGTAATTGGTCAAACAGACAGAAAGTGCAGCTGTGTAAATGAAGGGAAAGCTAAAAGGTACATCCAAGCCATGAGGGAGGAGAAGATGATCACCTTTGTGCTTGACTCCAGCAGGAGTTTGGATTTCCATGCTGGCATTACTATAATTTCTCTCCATGGCTTTGAGTTAGTCAACAGAGAGTGAATTACAGACTGTGTGGTATTCACAGTCTAATGCTATGGTTGTGCAGCGTCACAGAGAGATTATGGAAACAGCTGATGTGAAGGCTTGCTTCAAAAGAAATACACAAATAAAAGTTGCACTGAAGGCACTGTCCCTCCTTCCTGAAGGAGCCAGGTGATCTGGAGCAACTCAGCAATGGCTTGCCTTACCTGAGTGGTCTCTGGGCAACAAAGCACAGTGTCCCCACCTCCTGTCCCGGTCAAAGTTATGTGTTGTTGAACACCTGAAAAGAATCAAAGGAGCAGCTTAGTGCATCTTTAAACAACCTGGATGTTTGCACTAAAACTACAGGGCCTTCACACTCCAGCAACCCGGAAATTCATGCTTGTTGTTTTCTAATTATCATCAGTTTCATTCAAATTCTCTTAAGAGCGGGGAAAAAAATATGCGTTCTTTTGTTAAAGTTGCTCTGGTCCACTTCTCTCAAATTAAAAACAGGTTAAAAATAAGATGTAAATGCAGGGCCTGGGATTTTCAATGAATCCTTCAGAAAAACACCCAATATTCTTTCTGTTTCTGGGATTAGAAAACAAAAGACAGAAATAAAAACAAAAGCAAATAAAAGCAAATAAATTAAGTCTTCTTTACTTGTTACAAAACAAGCATGACAGGACCCAGCCCATTTTTGATGCATGACAGTTACTGTAATAATCTGTGGAGGCAGGAGACTGTCCACAAAGGGACTTTTCCTTGACTTTCAGTGAGAAACATATTTCACTCTTTTCACACTCAGTTCCTTTAAAGCATTCTTATTTTGGAACTTGCAAGTTCAAATGAGGAAATAACTGACACAGTGGTAATTTCCAAAGGCAGATATAAAACCTCTCTTTTCAGAGAAGGGGGCTGAATCCTGCACACCCTCACTGGTGGTCTGTTATCTCAGTCTATTATCTCAGGCTCAGAGAACTCTGAGGAGCACTGAGCTGCTATTCCTCTTTTGCAGGAGTTGATTTGGAGGCTTCCCCCAGGACATACAGGGAGCACGGGACTTGGAGAACCTTGGAGGTCCACGTCCTGTCCCAGTGCACCATCCACTGAAACATCCTCCCTAGCCAGTTATCATGCAGAATAATGTCATGTCAGCTACATGACATTAGAAGACACTGGAGTTTATTTAATGTGCCTGATGATCTATTTTCATTCTGCATGGTTTTATCATTCCTTGAGCAGTTGTGTGATCAAATTTTTCACCCTAGGATGTTAGATTGAAATTAGATTGAAATTTTGGTTAGATTGAAATCAAGTTAGATTGAAATTTTATTGTAGCACATGTCTAATTTAGACTGCCCTATTTTACTTCTTAATTAGATGCTATGTGGTATTTAAAATGCGTCATTCCTATGGAGCATCTGAATAGGCCACGTATATTAAGTTTAGTGACCTCGTTTATCAAAGGTGCACTAAAAGAGATGCTTGGTAGTGTGGTGTAGATTTACATGGCACATACTTAAAGAGGCTGTTTTCTCACAGGAATTTAGGCTGATGCAACTGCTGGGAGTTGATGGAAATGCCTCAAAGATCCTTCGGTGGGAAGTGGATTGTGCTTTCTTTAAAGGGTGGTCTAGTATGCATGAGAATGAAGAGGAGTTAAAAGTGTCTTCAGCATTGCTTGTGTCACTGTCCAGCAGCAGCCAAATTCTAAGCAAAGAGGAACCTCAATTTTTTTCCATCTTAAAAGGTTTTTTGTTGTCAGAGACCCTAAGAGAGGCTTCTTCTACCAGCTCTCCACAAACCACTGGTGTTCCCACTCAATGCTCTCCACAGCCAGCCCTTCCCTATTGCCTTGCAGTGACTACAGTGAGGTCGGTCCTCCCATGCCATGCCAAGCTGCTCCCTTGGTGCCAAGCTTCTTGCACAGACATAATCCTTCTAGATTTTCCACCACAGATCTCACTCTCTGTGACAATCTCAGCTCATCCTCAAAGCTATTTCACTTGTCTCCCTCCTTTTCTTTTAGAAATGTTTTGTCTGAGGGTGACATTTCAGTCTTGTGGAATGCTACCTCCAGCCCCCAAAACCAACCTAATGGCCTAATTATTTCTTAATGCTATTTGGAAATGTGCCCACACTCAAAATTTATGGGATAGAAAATACCTTTACATCAGCTTGTCATATAAATTGTTACCATGAATGTGAAAACATAAAGACAGAGACACTGAACTAATTATATCAGAAAAGTCCACTACAAGGCATTGATTTAAATAACATTTTAAATCCATACATGGTAAACAACATGGGAATGGACAAACGAAAGGTGTGGCACAAATGAGGCCTAACTGGCAGGCAGGATAAATGGAAAGCAGGGTATTTTTCCCACCAGGAGCATAGGGAGCCTTAAAAATAGCATGTTTTGGAAAACAAGCAAAGCCCCAGGCCAGAGACAGACAGGTGTAAGGAAAAAGCTTTGCCATCCCACCTGGTATTGTCACTATGTTTGAGACTTGGAGGTTGCCTGAGACCTTTTTAGGTGTTGTCCTGACCATGAGACCCAGCCAGACTTTGCCTGACTACACCAGACTGACAACTACCAGCTCCAGGAAAATTCAGAGCCTTATGCTTGATGTCTCCCAGCTCAGCCCACAGATACTTCTTTCCAGGACTGTCATAAATTCACCATCTTGTGATCCAGCTGACCAAAAAGCTGCCCTCTGCACTGTTTTCAGTCTGTGGCCAATGTATCAAAACTTATCTTCTTGTTTCCATGGAAGATGATAAGATCATGTCCTTCCTACACAGACCTAAGCTCAGCCTTGCACAGGGACCCCACCCATCCAGAACTCAAGCACAGGATAAGGCTTCTGCAGGGTATGAGTCAACAACTTCTAATTTATAGCCAAAATCTCAGGCAGGATCTGCTCCTGCCATTCCCCTTGAGCAGAATCTGAGGAACACATCCCACCCTGGGACACAGGGACAGGGTGGTGGCAGCTTCCCTGCAGACACAGCTTGGTCCAGTTCAGACCACCCTCCCCTTTTATTCTCAGGAGTGTTCACTGCACCCCCATTTTGTCTGTCCTTACACTGCTCTGTCTTTCTGGAGGTACCAATGAAACTCAGAAGCAATTCCAGGTTTGGGTTTTTTTCTCCTCAGCACAAAAGGAAAATTTACACTATATCTTTAGCAAGATATCATGTAAGACTTAGTAATAGGCCACTAAATGGGAATTTATCTGTGAAAGCAGATTATAATTAATGGGAAAAGCAAGAGAGGATGCTGTTATAGGAAGTCTGTTATTTAAATAGTGCAATTATTTTGACTTATTTCCTGTATTTTCAATAAATATTTATAAAGATACAATTTGTTTGTTGCTGTCAAAGAAAGCAGGGAGAGCTTTCTGTGGTCAGGAGCAGATTTATGTGGAAACACAGTATCCGTGTCATATCTAATATGGGAAAACATAAATCTAAAGGCAATTTGAGTGAGGTTTGGCCTGCACTGTAAAGTCCTGCCTGTAGTCCTGACTCAAAGAATGACTTGAGCACTGAGGATGTGGACTTAAATGCACAAGTGAGTGCTCTGATGGTTGGGTTTCCCAGAATTCACCTCCAAAGAAGCAGCTTGGACCCAGCCTCCCACCACCCCTTACTTGCAGGAGGCAGGAGCAGGAAGGGACAAGCCTTGCTCTCACACTGCTGCCTACCAGGTCCCCTGGGATCAGTGTCAGTCCAGCCTGGGTTAGTGCCAAGTCACACAAAAAATGCACAGGGCAGGTTTCCCAACTGCTACTCAGGGCTCTTTTCCCGGCACCTCTGTGCCTGGACTCACACATTAAGTTGCTTTTAGCTTATGAGTGATGAGTAAACACTGGTCAGAAGGTCACCCATAGGGTGAAATGGTCTGTCAAATCCAAATAACTCCAGCTGTCATCCTTCTTGTCTCCCTGCTTGTAAATGGCTTTTTAAAAGTCAGAAGCATAAGAGCAAGTTGTTCAAGGTCAGCTCTAAAGTGTGCTCTAACCTTGGACTCCATCCATTCACAGGTTTTTCCATTTCTGTGGCCTAACTGGCTAAAAACAAATACACAGTGTCATGTATTAACAGGATCCCTCTTAAGCATTGCATGAAATTAAGTGGGTACTAAGGTCATCAAAGTGATGTGGTTCCAGTTCATCAAAGACAGGATTCAAACTGGTAAATTATTCCTGTTCCCTTTCTTAAGGGAAAGGTAAGATAGTCTCAAATTCTTATTTCCTAGAGGCTTTTATTAACTGGGTTGTATCAGTGGATATTGGAGAAATTCTGAAGTGGTTTCCTAGCCTGAAGCTTGGTGTCCATTTGTGTAAGCAGGTTTGTATTGTGTTGTTTACATTACACCAGCACTTACACTTGAAACAGATGTGCCATCAGAAAGACGCAGCAGATCATGAAAAAATTAGACAGTCCAGTATAAAAAATGAGAGTTCTGTCCTGCCTGGGCGAGTAAAATAAACTCTAAAATATTATCTCCACCCTGAAAATAGGCAAGTGTTTGTCTTTCACGTGGCTGATCTGGGCATAATTTTCACATTACTGGTACCCACATATTCTCTGCTTTGTTGCCTTTGATTTCAGTTAATATGTCCCTATCATATGAGTTTGTCTGCAAAGTTTATCTTTTTTATTCAGTGCTTTAATTCAGTAGGGTTCCCATATGACTGCCCCTACCCCAAAAAAGGATCTTGAATACTTCTAACAACTTCTGCAAAAGTAAAAGAGTAACCTTTGCCCGAAAGAAGACTTGGCCTTAAACACATTAGTAGAATAAATCATTAACCAACAAACAGGAGTAATATCTCACTTCTTAGTACTACACTGTCCAAAGGGGTTCTGGTGCCAATCTGGATTGAGATAGAGACATGGGGGCAGGGAGCAAACAGCTTTCCTCAAAAATCAGATGGTCTCTGCTGCAGCACAAGTACAGCCTGCACAAATCAAAGTCCCTTAACCAAGTGTCCTCTCTTGAAGGTGTCTGTGTCTCTCTCCCTCAGAGGGTTTGTACCAGGTCATTCCATCAGTCCTGCTTCTTCTGTTCAAGCTACTGTCACTCATGTACGTTGCAGTTCCAATAGGAAGGGCAGCAAGGAAACATTTCTGCAGTTCCTGAGCATCCCGTGGCCATGGAAACCCAGTTCCAGGGCTCCCTTCCCCCTGAGCATGTCATGACCCAAGGGCCATGACCATCAGCAGCAGAACTGCACTAGTCTCCTTGGGCACAGCACCAAGCTCATGTTAATTATTCCAAAAGCAAGATTAAAGCACTGAAAGGATGACATTTCATTTGAATGCTGCTTTCATTTATGAGCAATGTCAACTTACCATTTCTTTCTGGAAAATGAATTTGATAAACACGTGTGATAAAACCTTCCACCAAACCGGAAAGGAAATTTGCATAAAAATCCATCCTCTGTAAACACTGAAACACAAATATAAAAAACTCATAATGCAGCTGAAAACCAACCCACAAATTATATTATATACTATTATATGAAATTATGAAGATAGATATCTGCAAGTTTTTCAGCTGTACTCAAGACCCTGTCTCTGCAGTGTCTAGTGCATATGAAGCAACTTAAAATCCTACATAATGACTGAATCAACAAAGATTAATGGACTCTGCAGTGGAACAATGATCTCAGATCATCTCAGTTCAAAATATACTGCCATTTCTGGTACAGCAAATGCCAATTATATTCATTAATTGCAATTATCATTTCTAATTATGTAGTATTGTAATTGCATATTAAAATAATTTCTGAAGTTGTATCCTTTCAGGCTATATCACATTGTAATATCTGTTTAAAATAATTAAGGAACCAGACAGTACAAACTGAAATAGAAACAGTCAGGAGGAAGAAGATTTTAAAGGTTGGGGTAGAGAGAGAATTTTGATCATACCACCTTCCCTTTGGGATAAGCTGATTTCTTACAAGTTGGGAGAAACTAATTGGACCAGTGTCTAAAAAGGGCAAGTTTTGTATTTGGCATCAGTGATGGCAGTGTAAGGAAGGATGGTGGGAGTTTAAGGAAGGCTAGTGGGAGTCTATCAAAAAAAATCCTTCAAGATGAGTCTTGAGAATGAGAGAGGCTGAAGACAAAAAAGACAATGAAAAACTGTCAGAGCTTCTTTAACCATTAAACTAAAATTAATCTGTTTTGAAATCCCAAAGTCTGAATGGGAAGCCAACCACTGCCGTAAGAGAGAAATGAGGCATTCCACCAAACTGGCAGCACAGCACATTTCCATTTCTCAGAGAGGATGTGCAACTGCTTCTTGTCCTGAGCTTACCCCTCCCATGATGGCTGGGGCTCCTGCACACTCTTACAAGATCTGTTAACTCCCATGAGCCCAGAAATCTCAAAGAGCTGCTGAGGCCAGTTATTGGCATTACAGAAAAAATAACCTATCCCTGTGGTCCAACTCCTTCTTAATCAGTTGGAATTATCCATCTGCCCTAACTGCCTCCTCCTCTATCAGTGTGAAATAACCACTGCCATCCCCTCTGCCATCCCCTTGTCAATCCCGGTTTTCATTCTCTGAACTAATTAAGCAAATTGTTCTGATATCAACTTTCTGTTGGATACCTCCGAGTAAGCAGGCAGGAGAGTTGTGAAAATACATCCCCATTCAGAAGATACATTGCATTCCAAAGTCCACTGAAGACTGTTACAACCTATGAAGTCACTATTAATGGCCCAATGCATGTAATCTTTAACAACAAAAGCACAGGACAATAACAGCTTTAAAAACTGAAACTGCGATGTTCTCCCACAGCCAGGATGTCTGACCATTGGGGTGACACCAGAACAAATGACACCCAGAAAGCTGCAACTCAAATCCTTCTCCCACAGAGAGATCAAGGGCCAGGTTAGAAGCTGAACCTGTACATACAAAGAGTTCATGTGCTTGAAAGTTACAGGGCAGCTGCAGCTCTGATTAAAGGTTGCTGCACATCTTCAGCCACACCACTTTGTGAAATAATATAAAGTCGTGCCAGCTCAGACAAACTAAAATCCCATCAGTACCTTCCCATTAATCTGCACCTGAAGGAAAATTACCTGAGATTCCTGAGCTAATCTCAAATTCCCCTTTAAACAGAAATTAATATTGGCATAACCATTCTATAATCCTTATTCATGTTGAAACAAAGACAGGCTTCCTACTGACTTGCACAGCACAGATACAGACAGGCAGACCATTCTTACTGTCATAAAACCTATTGGATTTGACTTGGTACCTTGTGGGCGATTGGACCCATGCCTTGAGCCTCTTCCTGCCCCAGATTTGTAGTGCTATAAAGAGAAAAAGAGAATGTGGGTTGGAGACACAAATTCACTCTGGGAACCATACTACTGGTTAAAACCTACTTTCCCGGGTGCCCTGACATTGTGTTTTTCCCCAATGCTTCTGAGAAAATATTATAATTTGCTTGTGCTTTTTGGTGGGACACAGCCTGGTGAAAGAGGGTAGATACACATTGACCATTGAAAGTGCCAGATAACCAGGAAAACCCAGCACAACACAACAAAGGCCAAAGCTCTGCTCCATTTTATCTTGCTATTGCCAAAGGATGCATCTCCTCTTTCTCTCAGAGGGAAGCATACATGTATTCTGTGGCCAGTTCACAGTAACAAGTAATATCTCAACATTTGCCTTTTCGTGCTATTTAGCTGTATCCCCCAGGGCATTAGTTACAAAAGCAACTTCTAACTGTATTTGGGTTTGCCAATCAGCAAGCAAAGAGCACAAGGCTGAGCTGATTTTAAGTGACAGGAAATAATGAAAAAAAGTGTAATACAAAGGATAAAAAAGGATAATATAATAATAAAGTTCTGCTGCCACCAAAGGTGCCAGCAACTGAACTATAGCAAAAAAAAAAAAATCACTAAAGCAGTCAAAGAAGCACACATCATGAACATAGAACTGGACAGGGGACATAAAAAGTGAGGGTTAAGAAAAAGCTGCTGCTAAGATATATAGAGAGGGCTTGAACAGTTCTGAGGAAAGAACAGTTTTTGCACTCCACACAGACTCTGCCACCACCAATCAAGGGCTCCAGCCAGGGATGATCTTTACCTTGACCATGAGCATTCCTCTCTGCTCCCACGTGTAATATCTGAGGACATACTTTTGCAATTCGCTGAGATAGTTAGGATTATAACATCATCTAAGTATATCTAAGCTAGTTTAAACCCAGCTAGAGAAATAAGGCTGTCTTAAGGCCACAATGCTGACCATAGGCAGCAGTGGACTAACTGCCCTGCTAGTCCATGGTGGTAGATGGCAGGCTGTAGTGGGGTTTAAGCAAACTAGCAAATTCAAACCATCACAGCCTGCTCAGCAGTGCTTCATGTGCTTGGCAGACATATCCCCAAAAAAGACACAAGACACATGATGCAAAAACACTGAGGGGTTTGACATGGAAACAGTGAGAAGTCTGAAAAGAAGACAGCCATCTAAGCTGGGCTATTCAGTTACCAGACAGCAGCGATGTCTGGCAGTGGAGCACTCTCCCTCCATGCTACTGCAGGTACCTGCTTGTGTCAACACATTTCTGAGATATATTTTTAAAGGATTTCAATTTTTGTGGTCCTTCCTCCCCTCTCCTCCCATTCCTCCTCCAAAGCAAAGCATGGATGTAAGAAAATGCTTTAAACAGAGAAAGGTACCAGTTATCCCACAGTCCCCCCACTTAGCGAGCACTACTGTCAACCTACATCTGGCTTTTGTGTTCCCTTTGAATCTCTCTTTCTCTGGGTCTGTTCTGTGGCTTCACTCATCCAAACCCAAGGCAACCTGGTCCTGCAGGCATCACACAGCTGATCCACCACTCAGGGAGAGGAATCACTCACCATCCTTGCACAGTCACTGCTCAGACTCAGAGCCAAGACAACAGTGAGAGGAGCACAGACTTTCATCTTTGCTCTCCTCTCACGCAAGTTTTGCCCGGCAGAGGAAAACTTCCAGGGTTGGGCTGAAGCAGGAGGATGAATCAGGAATGAGCTTTCACAAGGGACTGTGATTTACTTGACTTTAGGGTATTTTAGTTTTCTAAGTAAGCAGAACTGTTATCATTGTTAATCATTAATATCTCTGTGGATAGAAGGGAATGCCCCATTGGGAGAGACTCTCCCTAAACCACCAGGAGTGAAGAGTTTACAAAGTGCCTGACCCTTGGAGATGGTCCCTGGTGTAATCAGCACTGAAGGGCAACTCCAGAGAAGCGGATCCAATGCCTCTCGTAACTAGAGCTGATTTATCATCTGGATGTTTCCCTTCTCTTTCTCTTCAGGAGTTAATTAAAAGCATGGCATAGCAACAACAAGGAGCTCCAAGTAAACCCACTCAGGAGAAGGCATTACATTGCAAAAATATGGGCCAGATCAATGCCAATACCAAGGATTACTCATTAACAGATGGTTACCTGCTCAGCCATGGTTTGCAACAGCAACAGACTGGGAAAGTTAAAAAGAAAGAAAATACACATGACTCTGATAACACATTTCGTGTGCCAAAAAGCTCCCTTCTGCCACCACCTGAGCAAAGCCATCTCTGTCTTGTAAGTGCCTGTCTGAGACAGCTGCACTGCAGAATCATTGTTAATACAGATGCAGAAGGTATTGCCAAAACTGAGATTTCACCAGAGCAGACTATTTCAGCCCCACCTTGCCCCACAATGAAAATCCACAGGTTTGGCTGGTACAACGGTGTCTGTGCTTGAGGCTTTTGTCCTGTCAATCAGGGACCACACCTCTTCACACCCAAAATCCCCTGAGCCACAACAACAGAAAGAATATCATAGTCCTTGCTTAAGTTGTGTGCTGCCCTTTGAAGTTTCACCAGCACAGCTATGGAAGGGATATGATTTTTTTTAATTTTTTTGACCTAACAAAGCCATGGCAGTTGTGAAGCAGAGCTATCCCTGCACAATTTTGACATGATGGTTTATCATGGTGCAGGGAATTTACACACTGCTGTGTTTTTCATCACAGTAATAACTCCTGTTAGTTCAGCTAGGCCTATATAGGTTTATGGACTATGCTACTGTAAGCAGGGCTTGGAGCAGCAGGAAGCAGGCAAAGCTGGAATTTCCTTCCCAAAATGTGGCAAACAGACAGAAGAAAAATCTTTGCCTCTATGCATTGTTTGTTGCCAGAAGACTTGAAGTAAATATAGTTTCAGAATAGATTTGTGAAATAGATCTGTCTTATTTTCACTCATTTCAAACCTGGAAATAGGATGTACAGACAGTCTGATCTGCCTGAGAACACCTAGCAAAGCTGAAACATAGATTTTTCACTTCCTCTCCTCAATCTTCAGTCTGGCCATCAGGTTTCAAATCAGTAATGCCTACTCAATTGCTTGTAGACATCTCCTTTCCATCCAGGTTACTGAAATTTTGCAGAGAAAGGGGGAAAAAAGCCATTACCTGCTATTCCACTCAAGAGGTCCCAAAAGTTTTGTAGAAAGGGAGGAGCAGGGGAGTGAGGGGAGGAGGAAGATACTTTTTTAAGGCTGTGGAAATACCCTCTTCCACCCATTTCCAGAAAAAAAATCATCCACTTCCAGGACCAGAAATACTGAGTTTCTATGGTGACCAATGTGTGTTGTAGGGAAGAATTTTTCTATGCCTAAAAGTAACAGAGAAGAAAACCAAGAATACAATATCTACTATTGGCGTGTCTACTCCCAGTTGTTGCAGTTCATGTTGTAGATCTCCACCAAGAGCTGCAGTGTGTCTTTCTGGGGAGTGACAACTCCAAGTTTTTGGCTCAAACTGATTCCTTAACATGAGAAAGGAATAAACACCAACATCAGGAGCCACTTCAGCTGACAGGACTGTGCTGGCACAAAGTGAAAGGAAAAGACATCAAAGCCAGGAGTTGCAACAGCTGCCAGAGAAGCCCCACCATAAAATGGGAATTACCCCTGACTAAGGTCTGAACAGTGATTTCAGGGTTCAGATGGATCTGAATCACTAAAAACCCCAAGTGCTCCATGTACACTGCCTGCCTTTGTTCAGCAGAGAGGTGTCTGAACAGGTCTTAGAGCCATAGCAAAAAGGCAGAATTTGAGGTGTGGTTTTTTGGTAAATTATGTTGAATGATCAGTGAATCTTTCAGCTATTTATAAAAAAAAAAAACCTCTGTCTGCCTCCTCCAGGCATTTTATAGAATTGTTAAAATGTTTTCTTTGTTTTGTTTTGTTTTTCTTGAGAAACCTTTTATCTCATTGGCAGGAAACTAGTCAGAAAACTACAAACTCAGTTTTGATACTGAATTCTTATAAACTTCACAGGGTTTTGGACATTTGGGAGTTCAGAGGTGCAAAGAGTATGATCTGTGCCAAAACCAATGTCCCATGGGTCAGGCTGATGAACCTGCAGAGCTGCTCTCCACCACCTTCTCAAGTCCATTCACCTGTGACTCACTATTTCCAGCCTAGTGAGGGAAACTTTGTATAGAGGGAAATAAGCATCAGGTGTCTATGGAGCTAATAACTTTACAAGGAGAAAAATAACAGATATGGAAAGAATCCATATGGAATTCAAGATAAATTCCTTAACATGAGGTTTTAGACTTCTCCTAGTCCCCATTTCAAATGTAAGTGGGGACTGTAAAATACTAAATGGAAATAAATATATGTGTGTATAGATATACATAAATATAAATAAGAGAGACAATATCTGGGAAAAGGAGTTAGAGGAAAACCTGGCTTTGGAGTGACAGAATATTTGGTAGCTCTAAGGCCTGGAGCATTGCAACTCATCCCACCAGTGAAACTCCAGCTAGAGTCTGGCTCATGTTTTCAAAGAAAACTCTGTTTTCTTTTTAAAGAAAGGCACATTCTGATTCTTAATTTTGCTGCACATAATATTGAACATTTCCTGCAGAACACAGAACCCAAATGTATTTGAAGCCATATTCTGCTACTAGTAAAGACAAGGAAATGTTTCAAAATAAGACGAGAAATTCTTTTTCATGTTTGCAGACTGTAATCCTTCTGTATCAAAGGCTAAAATCCATTCGTTTCAGCAGTCACTTTCCTTTTTATACTGACATCATGGGAAAAAGAAAATGCAAATAAACACACAATAAATGAGGAGAAAGAGACAGAAGACTTGCAGTGGCTATATAACAGATACTGATAATGCTGCCTTATACATTTGCCTTTTCTTCATTTCCCATACTGTAATGTTTTTTATTACTTTAAATTTAAAAATAATTAATAAAAGCTCAGACTGAGCCCAGCCTTTGAACTACCTAGTAATAATGAAGCAATATTAACAACTATCCTAAATCATTAAATATCAACGAAACCTAAATTAACTGAGTCAGCCAACAGTATGAAATAATAAAATTGCAGAGGGTTTTTTTCATCAATTAATTGACTAGACATAAGTGGAAAAGACAAGTCTAGACACACACACACACATACACACATACATCCATTTGCATTCATTCCTCTGTACCAGCTACCAAGGTAGTGAGAGGGCTGTCTAGTGACTGCACATTCATGTGTTCTCCATTTTTTTCATTATTTTCTGACCATTTTAAATGTTTCTGAGGAAACTTCCACTCAGCTACTGCAAAACTGAAGAAAATCTATAAAGTTTTCTAATATCTGACTCCCCTTGTACTTCTGCAAATTCCTAAGCTTTTTCATAATGATAGAGTAACCCCAACTGATGGGATAGTGTTGCCCCCTGAGATGATCTTGTTTCATGGCTTTGGTTGACATTATTGCTACAAAGCCCAGACCCAACTTCCCAGATAAGGAGACACTTGCAGGATCATTGCTGGCACGAGGGACTAGTGCAGGATCTAAAGCCTCTGCAAGCATGCTCTGTCCAAGTCCTTTGTACAACCTGATGAGTATGTGTGAACAGGAAGTAATTAGAACTATTTCTGGCATTAAAAACACAACTTTTGATTTATCTTTCAGGAATGTGTAGGATGCAAGCAATCACATGTGGTAATTCTGTTCCTGGTGTACTACCAAGGGACTCAGTGCTAACGTGAGGCTGAGGTACAAACCCAACCAATTCTGTTCTTTTTTCCTCTGGGGGACCTGCAAACCACACTAGAGACATTGTTGTCACCTGTCAGGTGGGATTTCCTTCATCTCTGCTGCTTGATAGCATTCCTATCACCCTGGGAGCCATTACCAAAACTCATAAAAATTGAGTTTGAGTCTCTGATAATTAGTGAATATTCAAATCACCAGAACTGAGGTCAATGCTCATGGATTAAAAGCATAGTGACTCTTTTGTTATAAATAAGGCAACACAACAGCACTGTGAGTGCATGAGGAACCCCTTCCTCTTCTCTCCTTCAAACTCCTCAGTTGTCCCAACATGGCAGGGCACAGGTCACACCTGTCTCAACAAATAGTGAACTTCAATTTTGTCACTCATACCCAAAACCAGCATCTTCACCACTGGGTGACAAGTGAACCTCCACCTTCTTTTATGTCTTCTGGAATGGTGCCCTGAGAAAAGCCATTGTGTTTCTTTTGCTAAAGCAAAGTCAGAAAGCTGAAATAATTTTGCTTGTTTGCTTATTTCAGCAAGAAAAAAAAGAAGAGTTTTGGCTCAAATCAAACTGGACAGTCGAGTTATTTATATGAGCCTTAAACAATGTAAAATCCAGCTATATTGCAATCATGAACATCTCTGTGTGTCATCCCTCTTGTTTCCCTGGAAGCTTCAGAAATCCCAGCGGGAAAAAAATGACATGGTTTTGGCTCTCAGAAAGAACTGGAGTCTGTCCTCTCCTGCAGCAGACTTTGCTGTCCCCAAACTGGGGATAATCTCTGCCAAACAAACTCTTTTACAAATGCCCCTCCCCACTCCTGGAGGCAGGCAGCAAGGCTGTGAGAAGCACAGCTGCCAGAGTCTGGTTGCTGAGCAGCTGGGATCCAGCAAACATGGATTGGGTGCTGCACCACTCAGATAATCCTGGGACAGAAAGATTTGCCTTCAGCCAAATGTTTACTCCTCCTCACTCCTCTCACCTCCCACACTCCCCTGAGTCTCTAGCAGCTCTCCTGGCTTCCCTCACCCACAAGCTCACAGCTCTGGGGTTTTCTGCACTGATTTCCTTTCTCTTCTCTCCAGGGACTGAAGCAGTTCTCAGATCTATCATGTTATTTCTTTCATCTCACTCACTCCTCGCTCTCATCCCCTCTGACATGTTGGCTGTGGATGTCCCATCCTGGCCCACAACCTTTCCCAGCTGCCTCCAACACCTCAGAGAGCACAGCAGCAGAGGGAATGTCATCCTTCTGTGCACAAGATGGTCTCAGGGTATTACTGGGTGTTCCTCCTCCCACTACCTTCTGCAGGGCTTGGGACCTCCTGTGGCAGCTCTGCAGGCTTTCCCCTTTCCATCACATCTCCGCATGGAGATGGATCTGCTCCTGGATTTTCTCTACATGGTTCCTCCAGCTGGCCTTGGCATGTTTCTGTTAAACATCACTCTTCAGCAAACCCCACACCCTGGTGTTTATCTGACACTTCTGCCCCCTTATCTCGCTGCTGCCCCTCAGACAGGACCTCTTTGATCTTGCTCTGCACTAGCATCTTCTCTTCCCACACTGCTGGGTGTGTGCTCAGCTGTACCACCCCTCAGCTAAAAGTGACCTTGTGAGTCCCTCTCCAGTCAGAGGTGCTGGATTCACCTCCCTCCCCAGTCCAGAGCTGCACAGCCTGTCCTCATTGCCTGCATCCCACAGGAGCAGGCACAGGACCCGCCACAGCCCAGCACCCTGGGACATTTTTGTAATGGCTTCATATGTACTTCTATGTGAATTCTCAGTTTTGGCCAGATACAGCCACTACAGTTGCTTCTATATATTGCAGGTACATCTTTTAAATGCCTTTACCTGCAGCTGTGCTTATGAATGTTTTTTTGATGCATCAAAAAAATCTTAGTTCTGCTATGAAAAAACAAACCATATCAATATAGCAATGGAAGAGCTAGGCTTCAGCTGCAGAAACAAAACCAAGCCATGCTTTTACACTCCTAATCACACAAATCTGTGAGTGATTTAAAGCTCTGCTACAATCCACAATATGCAGAATCCTAATTTATGCATCCCAGACCCAGATCTAAACAAGCTTTTAGAAGTCCATTTCAGGATAACACTTAGTTCTGTAGCACCCAGATGTCATGATATAGCTAAAATACTATGCCTGCAACCAGTCTAGAGTGTGTTTGCATGAAGAGACTCTTCCTCCTACTGCATGAATAAGAGTGGAAAGCAGGTAACTGTATTTCTCAAGGACTTTGGTATAAACCTTTGCTGATAACCCTGGCTAAAACAGTAGGCCCATATACAGAGGCGTGTGGGGTTTTTTTTAGCTGTGTACTCACTGAAAACTGACAAGAAGAGGTGTGGAGGCACCCACCTTCCACCGATGCCAACACATTTAGGTAACTTGAGCACAGGCTGATTTGCAATTGTTAGGCATGTACATTTTTAGCTGTGCTCAGATTCCTGCAATTCCACCCACTTTCTTCATTAGCATATTAGACGCCCCCATGGCATACTTTAAAATGGTCTATAAGTCAGGCATGTGTGAGGGAAGTGGCTCCACTTCTGCAGCTGAAGGCAGCTGAAGTCTTCCCTTTTGAAGGGGAAAGAGCACTAACAAGGAAGGGACAACCTCATGGGAAGGATGCCAGCCCCACAGCCTGCCTTGACTTTGGGGTGATTTCCTATGGTAGGACAGAGAGCAGAGGTCACAAATAATGCTCCAATTATTCTGATTGCAGGCCTATTAGTATCCTGTATGGAGACCTCTGTGTATATATTTTCTTTTCTTCTGTATGTTTTTGATATGTGTATATATATACATATGTGTGTGTGTGTGTGTGTGCATATGTAAACCAGATGTTTTTTCTGCTCTGCAAATAACTCTGCAAGTAAAGCCAAAGGCTGAAGAGCCAGCTGACACCAGCTGATCAGCCTTTTGGCCATAGTGACCAGGGGAAGCCAGACAAAGAGGTGCCCTCTGCTAAACCTATGTACTGTGCAGGGAGTGCTCCTATCCCTCAGGGTCACTGGGGCAGCTGCTCAGGGCCAGCAGGGCTGCTTGGACACTGCATTTTTCAATATCATCATAAGGATACTCATCCTAGATTTCTCCATTTGTTGATCTAGCACAGTGTTTGCCTTGGCTTTCCCTGGGGTTTTTGCATCCCAGATGCAGTGGCAAATCTGTAAGGGACTCTTCAAGCTTCTCCCTCCAGTCTCCCTGATGCCAAGGTCTTGTTCCTATGCAGGAAAATGACCCTTGGAGCTCAGTCTCATTGCCCTGGGGTATATTTGGAAGAGCTGGTGATGTCTCAGGCAGGCAGAGAGATAAGGCTGCCTCCTGGAAGGAGAGACACAGTGTCCCTTAGCTGGGCTGCCCTCTCACTGCATACAAAAACCCCACTACTGATGCCTCTTTTCTCCCTCTGCCCTTGCCAGTCCATGGTCTCATCCTGCTGGGGACTGATGCACAGTTTTCTCACCAAATCAATAGAGATTCTGTCCCTGGCAAAACTCCAGGGACATTTTTCCTGCACTCCTAAAGGTAAGGCAGGCAGAGATGCCCCCCAGAAAGAACCTGGGTTCCCTTCTGGTGAGCAGTCCTCTCTCCACTGCACAAATCCTGACTTCAGAAGTGACTGTGTACAATTCACATGCTCAAGAACAGGCTTAGGCTAAAGATTTCACAACATGGTCAATATCCCTGCTGTATTTCCTTCTCTCTCTTTTTCCCCCCTCATTTTCCTGTGCTTCCAGTGCCACTCCTTGTAATTGCTGCAGAAATGTAATTGCTGCTCTGTGTAATTGCTGCTGAAACAATCGGAGCTGTCATTGACTTACATTGTTCACAGATCAGGAGGAACTGGCAGATGAGAATCACCCCACCTAGCTACATACACTGCATATGTATTTACATCTGGGGTAGGTATCAAGGCTCACAGATTAGGCCATGGAGACCTCAAAAGTACAGAAGTTAAATTTCAGGTATCAGTCACCTGTACAAAAGTATGTTTCAGCTCAAGGATGAAACAAATCATTCTTTTCGTACATGGATGGTATTAAACAAACAATTCTTTCTATTCATAGACAGAATTAATTTCATCCCTAACAAATACATAAAGTAACACCTGTGTTTACGATACAAAGCTTTGGAGTAGACACTTAAAGTTAGACAAGATCCCAACTGGGTTCTCCTAAAAGAGAAATCATGTCTTTCCTATCAGCTCTGCTAATTGTACTTCGAACTAAACTGGACTTTCTTTTGCAAACAGGAGGCTGGATCCTGTTGACTACAGAGTGTCTAGCAAGCAAAATTACCTCTTCTGACATCACAGAGTGGGTGTTTTAATGGTGCAAGCTGATGTCATTGCAATGAACGGCAGCAGAATCTCCTACATCTGTGTCAGTCCTTTCTCACAAGAGCATAAAACAAACAGGCAAGATGCAAAGGGAGAACCAGCTGTTTCCAGGAGATGGAGGTGGTGCAAGACCAGCAGAGCCTCACCAATCCAGCACCTTCCCACAGGAGATGAACATCTGCCTCCCTTCACAATCTCACCAGGGAATGAAATTGCAGCATGTGTTGCTCTGGATTTTCTAACATGCAAACTTTAGTCAACACTCAAATGAGCAAGGGCGAGATCAGAGATATGCTCCCACCACCACAGGTTGTCTTCTGCTTGCAAACAAGTTTCACTTAACTGCATACAGAGGGCTGATCTCAGCCAGGCATTGCTTCATGCTGGCCATAGCACTGACTCTGGAAATTTTTAAATCATGGAGGAGGTTGAGGTTACATAGCTGTCAGTGGTGAGGGAGTTCATGCTGTTGGTGTACTGGTAAATACTGGCAAAGAGCTACTGAAAAGGATGCATGTGAAAGTCTGTAAATGAGGGAAAATAGCAATTAAAGCAATAGTAATTAAATTTCTCTTCATCATATGGTTTCATCTTTCCAGCAAATACTCAAGTCATTAAGAAAGACCCCAGCTACCTCTTTCAGGAATGAGGAGAAGCATTAATTTCATTTTTGTGCCCTGGCCTAAGAACGTGTCGCTCCAAGAAGGATTAGATTTTTTCAGATGAACTTCTGGCTGACCTTTCATTTGTTTATCATTGTGTTCTGGGACTGAAGCGTGAATCTGCACAATAACTGAGTTCTAGACTATTTTGAGATTGTGAGCAGATCTTTGCAGGCAAAGAATGCAAATGAGGAACAGGTTGGTGCTCTCTGGCAAGGCAGACACAAGGTATTTAAGAATACACTACTCAAACTTGGACTCCAGGACCTTCTCAAGGGAGGTGGGTGAATGCCACTACAGCACTCATGCTGACACTTGCTACAGGCTACAGGCAGCTATGGAAATGCTCCAGTGGCTTTGCAGCTCTGTGCACCTGCAGGGATGGGATTCACATTTATCATGGGAAGCCGGGATGGAATTATCACAGAGAGCAACACAGGGTTGGCATGGACTCAGAAGACAGGTTTCATCCCACTCCCATCAGTCATTATTTTCTACTATTGGTACTTAAACTTCTGAATTCCTGTTGCTCTGGCACAGATTGTTCCAAGCACAGAGAGGGATGTGGATAAGAAGAGAACCATTGAAGAATTGAAGCACCATTGTGTCACTGATGCAGCTTAGTTTACACAGGCATTGAACCCCTGTAACTTCCTTCCTTCCTTCCTTCCTTCCTTCCTTCCTTCCTTCCTTCCTTCCTTCCTTCCTTCCTTCCTTCCTTCCTTCCTTCCTTCCTTCCTTCCTTCCTTCCTTCCTTCCTCTCCTTCCTCTCCTTTCTTTCTCTCTCTCTATCTCTTTATCTCTCTAGCTCTCTCTGGTAAATAGAGCATCTGTATATTTTGGTAGTGCTAGCAGGAAGGGCAGAGCAGTTCTGATGCACTGGTGCCCTCAGACCACCACCCAGAGCTAGACAACACTCCAAGACTGTGCAGACAAGAAGACAGAGGAGGATTACATTGTACCTGGAAAACATTCAGCTATTCAGGCTTGCAATCCCTTTGTGTTGCTAGAATGGAGCAAAAGGAAATAATTAAAGGCTAAAAACATACCCTACTATTATTAAATTCCAGAGGAAGAGCTATTTTTAAGGTATATAAATATTTGGCAAGAATTCTTAACAAATGCTCTTTTGAAGGGATTTCTTTATGTAGGCTAGGTTTAAGAGAATATCTTTGCAAAATCTAATAAAATGCATGTGAGTTTTATGTTGTCTAATACTTCCATTTAAACTGCAATGTCTAAATGGCAGCAGATCCCAGAATAACTGAAAAAATATTTTTCATATCTTTTCCCTACATTGAAATTAAATATCAATTAAACACTATCAGGTCTAGTGGCATAAATTATTTACTTACTACATACACAATCAACATTTTAATGAGTTTGACACACTTAAGATTCTATAAACATTATTATGCAGTACAGGATTTCTTAATACTTTGGGGAGACAAGGGATAAGAAAGAAAACCAGTGTGTGTTTTCACATTAGGAACTGATCATATAGATATTTGAAGACAAAACCACAAATAAAACAAGGATACAAATCAAATTCTGTATAGCAGCATTTTAGACTATACAACAGATTTATCAATTAGGACAAAAAATAGAAACAATTTTCTTATCTTTCACACAAAGAGTTCAGAAAGCATGTTGGCTCATGTGCAACATCTTGGATTTGCTAATATTTTGAGTAATGCAGGTGAGATTTGCAAATGTGATCATCCAGCACTTCTCAACAGTTTCGGTTTTTTTCTGAAAAAAAATCAAGAGCAACCTGGCTAAAAATGACAGTTGGTCTACAGAAAGAAAATATTTTGGTAAGATCAATAAAAGCTTTTCCTGTGTTTTAACTGGCATTGGATTAGGGGTCACAACTCTCCTGGGTCTTCATCACCCCACAATGTTAATGCATCTTGGGATGCTATTCCAAGAGCACAGAGAGAAGCACTTGGATGTGGCACATGTTTTGCTGCAGGGTAAACGCCCACACCATCCACAGAGCAACTCTGTTGTCACACAGGTTTGCTACAATCCCACAAAGCTTGGAAATCTGCCTGTTCATGCAGAAAATAGGGTCATTTCAAAACCCAAGTCACTGAGCTGTGGTTGGGAGTTGGGAGGTGCCTCAGACCTGTGTTGGCTTCTCACAACCCTCGGTAAGGACCTGCTGCTGTCTAACTGAGCCTTTGTCTAACTGAGCCTTTGGAAACTTTTCAAAATCTTTGAGAAATTGTGAAAAGATGCCTCCAGGTGTTTGCATCACACCACCACACACACTCTCCCTGTCTCCCAGCTACCAAATACCTTAGGAGAGACCATTTTAAATGACAGTATTTGCTGTCAAATCTGTGTTGGAGAGGGCTGGGGTGAGCAGCAGCATCACTGCTGAGAGACAGCTACTGGCAAGGATTTCAGTTTTGTGGCAAAAATCAAGCTTCTTCCAAAAAATAAAAATATGCTCCTAAGTCCTGGTTATCTCTGTTACAATGAGACAAGGAGGCTGCCAGCTGAGCCACATTTTCTAGGAGCTTTCTTTTAAGAACATTAAATTCCAACATCAGAAGAGAAGCAGAAATAATGCAATTCAGGCTACAGGAAAAGCATGAAGAAACCAAAATTTGCAGGCAGAGAAGTAGTGCCAAAAGGACACAGCATTAAATAGCCCCCAGAAGACTTCCAGGGGCATGAGAAAGGACAATACAGCCAGGTATTGGCTCCTTCCCACAGAGCAGTAAAGCTCTTGCAAAGTCTCTTTGCAAAGCCTGTTTATGTCTTCATAACCCCTCAGTTCTTTGTCATACAGTCCCCCAGAGCAGTGATTTATTTTGCATGTGTGTTATATCACAAACTTGTTGACAAAGCACAGAACTACAGTAATCCTATGGGTGAAGTCTCATTGCAAGTTTGGCTATATGTGTACTTTCTATTCTTCACAAAGTCTTTAAAATTAAACCACAACAGAACTGTGACTTGTGGAACCAATGAGGCTGAAACCACTACAACTGAAAATCAGATACCATGACAACAAGTGAAATATAAGACAACTGCTACATTAAATAAGATTTGGAATGCTGCAGCATTTTCTGAGTGTTGGGATTGGAGTTTTTTTATATCACTGGTTGTTACAGTTTCAGGTTTGAGTACTGACACAGGTCATCAGATCTCCCTCTTCCACCGAGAAGAATGGAAAACCCCTTTTATTTATCATCATGGGATTAGGAAGACAAAAGAGTAACTGCACAAGTGGAGTTTCCACATGGAAAAATCGAAAATAATAAAAGAAAAACAAAGCCAGCTAGAATTCAATTATCTTTAGGAACTAGCAGGCAAGATAAAGGATTGAGTTTTTGAGCAGGGCTTCAGTTAGGCTTATTTTTAACTGTAAATAGATTTGATTTGTAGTGTAAAGCACAGTATGAGGAAGCAACTTTAAATCATATTATAAAGTCACACAGTAATTAAAACTAGACCACATCCCTAGTGAAATATTGGAAACCATCAGCCAGAGACAGGCTGCCCACATTCCTTTTTATTAACTCCTGATTCCAGCCAGTTTAGCTTTTATATTCTGCCAGATATTGAAAGGAAAGCTAATATTATTAATGATTTCGAAGTCTAAGGATTTAATTTCTATTAGTTCCAGCTAAGAAGTTATTCTCTTAAACAATCTGCCATTAACTGGCATGACAGCGTGGCATGGGGAGAAACGGCTTTTCCCATGTCCCTTTGTTTAGAGGATTTCCAGGCATTACGCCAAGAGTTCTCTCTATGTTAAAGAAAACTCCATTCTTTCACATCCTTCATTTTCCTGCACACAGATTGACTCCTATGCTGTCAAATTCCCTTTCAATCCTTGATACAGTCAAATCCATTTTGTTGCACTCAGGATTTATGAACAGCACCTCCATTTGCTTGTTTTTCCAAGCACAGCAGCTTGGGAATAGAAGACAGGAGAGGGTGAAGAAACAGCTCTTTGATTTACACCTGGCTTCTCTTAGCTTCATCTCAGGATCCCTAATCCTTGCATTAGAGAGGAGTGTGAAAGTCAATCCCCCTCTTCATGGCTGTTCTTGCATCTCCCCTCAGTCGTCTCTTTTTCCAGATGAAGAATTCTGTATTGCTCACTCTTGCTCACAATTTAAGATAAGCATCCTTGTTTTATCTAAAATATTGATCAGAGATTAATAAAAGACTGTCATGATTACATTTGAATTTCAAGGTTTTTGTCTGTCAGATGCTAGGATTTTATTTTCAAAACACAAAAACAGTGAAAAGCATATCCCAGGTCAAAAAGGTAATTTTAGTTTTGATTAGAACAAAGGTATCAATTTTTCAAAAGATAGGAAAAAATATGGCAATTTATCCATTTATCTGTGCAAAAAAAATCTGCTCAAGGGCAACTGTTAGCAAAATACTACAGAAAAACCAAACCAAAACAAACAAACAAAAAATCTTTAAAAATACATAAATATTTAAGTATTTTCACATCACTGGGCTATGTTCTGCCTGCTGTTTCCCAAATCTCTACTATCGTTCTACCACCACGATTTTATCGTGACGCTAAAATTAGTTTAAAGCTTGAAAGTTTTAAAATAGTACAGCTATTTTCACAGCATGTACCTTCATTCAGGCCCACACTGAGTTGAGTCTAATGTCAACAAGGATCTTCCACAACATCAAAAGCAAAATCACTTACCAGTAGAAAAAAATAAAGTATTAAAGCTAATGGGTGTTGTATCCCTTAATCTCACTGGAGTATTTGATGGAACACTTAAGCATTAAGATTAAGCTTTAGGGATCTTAATTTATAATTACAAAATCATACTTTTGTATGATCTGTATGACCTTTGAGTTTAAGAAACTGAGTGACAGCATCCAGTACTCTCAGCCATTCAGAAAATTCATGATTCTTGGCATGCTTTAGGAGCAGAGAAAGAGAAAATCATCAGAAAGAGAAAATCACCTTGATGCTTTACACCTACTGCCTTTGTGGCTCTGCAGTCCAGGAGATATGCAGCATGACATTTTAAGTCTCACAATAACTTCAAAGCAGTGAGCCCCCAGAAGTCTCTCTATATCCACTCAATATGATGAGCAGATGTCCAACACTCTCAATTCTTCGTGTACCCTTGTGCATGACCAGGCTTTCTCCTGGTAGAAATGGTAATGGAGGAATAGGAGCAGGTGGCAAAACCAACATGTTCAGCAGTCTTAAATATCTTTTTTTTTTTCTCAAAACTCCACCTAAGGCTAGAAAATTAACTGAAACTACAATGAACAACAAGAATGAGAGGCATTGAACCCTTATTGAAAGAGCAATAACCAAATTTCCTTTCCCCAAAGTGAAAAGGCGCTGAGAGCAGTGATGAGGAGGGAGCCAATGACCATCACACCACTGTGTAATTAGATATATATCTCTGGTATGGAAACATCACCACTGTTGCCATGAAAGTAGATACTATTCCTTGTACAGGAAATTCACAATTTTGGTTGGTTTGGGGTTTTGTTGTTGTTGTTGTTGTTGTTGTTGTTGTTGGGTGGAGGGTTTTTTGGGTTTTTTGTTGGTTTGTTGTTGTTCTTATTTTTGCTTCTTGCTGCTTGTATAACAATGATCTTATTGCATATATCCAGGCAGTGCATTGGACAAGACTGAATTCCACTTGGACCTTTTCCCAAATGTTATGAGACAGACAGGAAGATATTAAGAAAATATTCCTAATCTTTTTTGCACCAGTAACTGATTTTACTTACACTTCAAAAATCTACTAAAACACAGAGAATCCTGAAGACAAAGGAAAACCATTAGAAGATTAAACGGAAATAATCTTAAATAAAAAGTTTGGACAGGGGATTTTAAAGTAAGTTTGTCTTGAATAAAGACAAGACGGGTAGGGTTTGAAATCATAATTTTAATTGCACTGTTCAATGGAATCATCCCAGAGAAAATAATACAGAAATGGAAAAAAAGCAAAACCAAATAGCTCAATACTTCCACTGGAATACTATTTTTTCATTCTAGGGCTTCCAACTCATATCAGAAGTGATGGTCTCTAGCAGGCTCTTTGAAGGCAAGTCTTTGAAAACCACTTATATCTTGCAGACACATGTCTCTAAGACATATCTCCATTGCTGCTGATGCCAAGCAAAATACCAGAAAATTTAACTAAAAGCGGACATTTAAACAAAAGTAGCTTTATACTGATTCTCAGTGGCCTTATTCTTCTCGCTCTTCACAGCTATCAGAGATGGAAGGTCTGACGTCCTGTAAACTCCAGTCCTCATCCTCCCTTGGCAAGATCTCAGTTCAGAGATGTAACCTTCAAAGCTCAGGTTCCCTTCAGAATCATCACAGCATGTGCCAGAGTCGTCCAGTTTGACCCCATCCACATCAATTATCCTGTTTACAGGGAGCTCCATGCTGGGGTTCCCTCTCACACCAGGAGGATTAAAGCTTCTGCTGGGCTTTGCTTTGTGAGAGGGCTGCTCACAGCAGTTTCCTGAAGTCCCTTGTGAATCATTTTTCTTTCTGTTTGCACCTAACAGAAGAATTAAAAACAGAAAAAAACACAAAACAGCAGAGTTATGTATCTTCTGGTTTTAGCAGTTTTCAATATTGCAGCCTTCTCTGAGGCCCTAATAGCTGGGATATTCACCTACCAAAGAGAATTACTGATGCACCATGTAGGTAACTAAACACTAGATCTCAAAGATAAATGTGAAATACTAATATCTATCTGTCTCATTGTAGCATTTTTCAGGGTTTTTTAAAAGACCATTGAAATTAACTACTTAGTATAATTTTGTACACCTCTAGAACAAAAATTCTCACACCAGCAAACCCAGTGGTGAAGGAGGAGAATATAGACCTTCCACTGGGGCAGAATGGGAGATGTTCCTTCAGTTGAACTGGTCTTCAAGACACTGCTGAGACAGTATTTTACTTGGCTAGAGCTTTAATTCTCTAGCAGACTGGTAAGGGATTATTTGAAGTTGTAGTTCACTGTCCTGAACTGCAATAGAGCCACAGTTTACAGGACAAGAATAAAAGAAACAACTTCACAGAGTCACCAAATCACAGGACGGGTCAGGCTGGAAGGGAGCACAGATGGATCACCTGGTCAAAGTGCCCTGCTCAGGCAAGGTCATCCCAGGGCACATGGCACAGGATTGTGTTCAGATGGGTCTTGAATATCTACAGTGAGGGAGACCCCACACCCTCTCTGTGCAGTCTGTCCCAGTGCTCAGAACAGTAAAATTCTTCCTCATATTCAGGTGGAACTTCCTGTGCATTGATTTCTGCCCATTTCCTCGGGTTTTGTCGCTCAGCACCACTGAGCAGAGCCTGACTCCATCCTCTGTCACTCTCTCTTTAGAGCTTTATAAAGATTGCTGAAGTCTCCTCTCAGTCGTTTCTTCTCAAGGCTGCAAAGGCCCAATTCCCTGATTCTTTCCTCCTAAGATTGATTCTCCAGGTCCTTGACCAGCTTAGTATTTCTTTGCTGGACCTCCTCCAGGAGCTCCTTGTCCTGAGGACCCAGAACTGGACACAACACTGCAGATGTGTCTCACCAGGGCTGAGCAGAGGGGCAGGATCACCTCCCCTGACCTGCTGGCCCTGCTCGTCCTAACACACCCCAGGACTCCATTGGCCTTCTTAGCCACAGGGACACACTGCTGGCCCCATGTCCTTCTCTGCAGAGCTGCCTTCCAGCAGGTCAGCCCCAGCCTGTGCTGGTCCATGGGGTTGTTCCTCCCCAGGTGCAGGACCCTGCATTTTCCCTTGCTGAATTTCAGAAGGTTCCTCCCTGCCCATCTCTCCAGCCCATCGAGGTCCCTCTGAAGGGCTGCACAACCCTCTGAGGTCTGAGGGCTCTAAACACTCAACACCTGAATTACATCTAAAAATCACAGTTGCCAGGATTCAGGCCTGTTCTCTAGACTACACATACAAAGTCAGCACTATCCCAAGAGAGCTGTAGTTTAAACCCTTGAGCTCCCAAAAGCCAGTTTTCTGGTACGTGTACAAGGAGCAAAGTACAAGGAGCTTCTTAAAGCAAATGCAAAAGCTGATTTGCCTGTGCCAACAGCAGCAAGAAGGGAAGGATGAAAGAGTTGATTTCAGGATTTGCACCACAATTAACAACATGGTTTCTGTAGTTGAGATTTCCCCCATAATGATATAAAAAAGGGCAACATTTTCAGAGACAGATAAAAGTCATCATTAGATTAAATTGAGAGCCAAGAAAAAAAAGAGAAACTTTCAAGGCACAAAAGCAGACCTAAGTAGGGGCTTCCATTTCATATTTAATTCCCTTTTTCCATATATCTTCTTACCCATCTTTTAAAAGATACCATCTTATCTGACAGGCTTTACCCAAAGCATTCTGAAATCTTGTCCCACAGTACATGCAAGTGCCTGACCAGCACATTTAGCCACACAAATCCCATGAAACTGCTGTGGTTAAATCCCATAGCTGTCTTTCAAATCTTTTATTTGTGTTTATTCCATGAAGTGATTGGTACAGTTTTATTCAAGGAAAAGAAATTTCCATGTATAATCATCGTAATCAAGAACTTTTTGATATGGAGAATGGAGGAAATGCAAATGAAAACGACAAAAAAAGCATCTCTGTGCAGTTTCAATCAAATCACTCCAGGGTCTTCATGAGGGTTAAAGCTTTCTATTTAAGAAAAATAAGTTAAATTCCCAAGTAGTGCAATGCTTAGTGTTTTAGCTACAGTGAAGCCCCACATGAATAATGTGGGTATTTCACATCAGTAATGCTTGCTGTTTTTTCAGAGGAATTACACCAAACTCCAAATAAATCAGCTGAGCAGACAGAGACAGAAAGCTCCCAGCCCTGTTAGCCCAGCATGACTCCAGTATACTAAATTGCAGCTAGCATTTAATGGGACTATATTACTCTTCGTGTTTAAATCTCCCGACTGAAACTGAACACTGGCTATATTTTAACTCCTATTTGCATGGCTGTGCTGCAAAATGCTATTCTTCTGTTCTGGAACGTTTATCTTAACATGAGTGTACTGAATTGTTCTCTTGATCTCTTTAATCTACTATTCTATGCCCTTTGAGGAAGACCTGTGACTCTCCTTTCAAATTGCTTTAAAAGAGCTAGAAATTGCTGAAATGCCTACTAATGACAAATTACCACAAATACATGGCATTGAGAGAGCATGAGTCATCCAGCTGTCCTAACACTGAGAATACATCCTCCTATAAATATCATGTAAAGGAACATCTTTGATTGGAGTGGAAGGTCTCATATCTGTTGACTTGGACTAGGTTGAAACACTTTCCACAGTCAAAAGACACAGCCTGCACTAACAGGGTACAGGAGATGAAAGAGCTGGAAGGTGCAGCTATTGCTGTATTTATCTAGGTGCTAAGCCCTCCTACCGCTAAATATAAGAAATGCCATTAAGTCTTGGATTTATGGTGTCACTGAGTCACTACACAAAGCAACTGGGCATGGAAGTTGTCTAATAGGAACACAGCAAAAGTAAAGGTCAGTGTTTGCTCTCAGGCTTCACAAGACATAAGCTCATCTGAACAAGAACACATCTGCATTATAGACATTTTTCTATTAATGTCCTTTTCAGGAACAATTTCTCTGTAGCATCAAATAAATTACTACTATAGGCAGGGCAGTAATAGAGAACTTCTTGTCTAAAATACCAGTTTAAAAAAACAAGGAATTACTAAGGGATGAGAGTGTGCAGATGATTTCACTTTTCCTGTCAGGGTAGAAAAGATCTCCGCTTATCTTCACCAAACAGGAAGATGATTTCTAGAGTAGCACTACACAGAAAAAAATATTTTAATGTAATTTTTTTCCTCATATTTAAGAAAAAGCTTTTATTGAGCAAGGCTGTTTAACACAAATACTAGGCGAGATTTGCCCAACCAGCTTGTGTATAAAAGTATCCCACAAGTTCTTAAGTAGACTAAAGATTTGTGTGTGCTCAGTGGAGCTTTATAATGAGGTTTCAATTAAGTTTGTAACACTTTTGCACTAGTCTCCTTTTCAAGTTTTCTTTCTGAGTAACAAACGCCTGAAGACACTTAGCTGTGCAGGGCACCATCATCGCAGAGGGCCTTCACAGGTAAAATTTCTCTTCATATGTTCTTGGCTGAAGTGATGAATACCTCCATGGAGAGCTCTGCAGATGCTTTGTCATGTGTGAAGCATGTCAGGAATGTTATTGCATTTTTCCCAAATCTAACCTCTCAGATGTCCTACCTAACTTCTGTAGAGAAAGGAAGACACTGCTTATGGCAGCAGTCACACAGGAATGGAATACCACATTCACACACTGGTAATCTCCCCTGCTAAGCATTCCACACAGCTCTCGAGAATTTTCTTGTGTATCTGATCCTGTTAATATGTTCCAGCTGGTTTAAAGATGGGAAGATGCAGGTCATCTTTTGTCTTAAACCAGAGATCTGCTGTGTTATAGACTCACAGTCAAATGACTGCTAAGAAAGCTTAACTGCACCCACCTGCATTCTTCCAAAGGTGACTACAATCTTTCTGTTACCAATATTTCTCTTTTACTGATATTTGAATTTTGTGCATTATTCTCAAGCACTCTAAATTTGACATTATCATTATGGAGAACTATCTTTATAGAGAAAGACAAAGGGAAATCTTCATTTTCTGTATAAAATATTCCTCAAGATCTAAGCAAAAGATCACAAGACATTGTCTTCCAGGTAGTTTAGGAATAAGGGAGCATTTGGCCAAATTCCACACAGAAACAAGGTCACAAAAAACCTGGAAATTTCAGGAGCAGCAGTAACTGCTGAATGTAGATGATACGATCATATAACCCTAAGTCTAATGCAGATGCTTGGGGATTTAAAGGTCTGGTCACAGCACTTTGCAATTATATTATTTCTATACCATAATCAATAAATTCATTTATTTTCAATGTGCTAAATTTTAGTTACAATTTTTAATAAAATCTCTTTCATGTAAATTGTTCCACTCATCATTCTACCTTTGCTAAAATCCTACTGTTCCTGCCAAAATCATTAACTATTTAGATGGCTCTCAGTTCTACTGAAAGCTAACAAGAAAATCCTGCTGATTTTCATACCATTGATCCCAGGCATTTGACTTCTAACATCAGAGAGGATCTGATGTCAGTTAAAGGGAATAAGCTCCAGATTAATGTTTTTGTACTGATACAGCAGATAAAAATCTGTTTGAAGTATGTCATAAAACTTAGAACACAACTCTTGTGAAAAGAAGCCTGAAGTTTTCAGGGGCAGTTCCTGGAATTGGTGATTTACAGACATATACCACCCCCAAATGTAACCAGTGACTCTCAGTCTCCAAAGCAGCAAGGCTCTGGGATGTGCTGTAACATGGGATCCTGGGCAGACACTGTTCAGTCTCTGACTCCATGGAGCCTGTTCCTGGGGGTACCACACTGCCTGAGAGAGCATCTTCTTACATGAGACTGAAAAAAGGAGACCTGTCGTGGGCTTTTACATCACTTCCACAGTGGGTGTTCATTTCAGGGTCCTGGAAATACATCAATATAAGTAACTTCTCCTTAACATGGACAGAATCTGGCAGTTTCACTCTGGGAAAAACACTTATCCTTTCCTGTCCTAAACTGTTAGGAAATGCTACTTCTGCATTTTAGCCCTCCCACTCATAGATTCTTTTAAGTGGTGGATGAATGACTTCCACACTGCTGACACACTGTTACTACTGCAAGAGTATTATTTTTAAAGCTTGTAAAGTGAATTATGCTTCTGAAGGGAAAGGGATATTTAAGTTTTAGAATACCACAGGTTAAATTTTCTCTGGCACTTTCCTTCTTTTTATCTTGTAATTGATACAGCACCAAGGAGAAAGTGGATTTAAATAAAAGATTCCTACCTACAGTTTATGCTAAATCTTTTCAAAGCAAATTTGACTTTATATGCTGAATTTCACTTGCATGATGAAACAGCAACTGCAGCATATGCTCAGTGCCTCAAAATCTGACTCAGTAAAATGAAAGCATCGAGCCAGGAAATGGGTTATTCTACAAAGCAGGAATATTCTAACTACATTGCTAGTTTATTTACCTTTTTCCTGGGAATTTTGGGAATACATTTGCAGCCTTAAGTTTAGAAATGGGCAGATGGAAATCCTTTCATTGCACTCATCTCCAAAGCATTCACAAGAAGAATAAAGCACCAAGCACTATTCAGAAAGACAAATTTGGAATATCACGTGGAAGAGGGAGCTCATCAGGGGCATACAGATGCAGAAGAGGGAACACTGCAACCTGTGTTTGCTGAGGGCAGGGACCCTTCACATCCACAGCTGAAGGGAACTGCACACAACATCATTTAAAAGCCAGGAGAAGTCCAAGAATAAATTAAATGAAAAGTTCTGAATTTTGATCCAGTGCCTTCAATAACTTTCCGTTTCTCCACTGCTAAAAGGGAAACAATTTTTGACTACTTTCCAAGCAGTAGACATAATAAAACAACTCTGCAGCAGCTTACACATATTCAGCCCTCAGTGTGATCTTCCAGCATTTATTGTTAACCTTCATTTTGGTTTTCCATCAGTGGTCAGTAACTGCAGGTTTAATTATTGCAGAGAGTCTTATGTTGAGAAATAGTGGATTAAATTACTTGAATCCATTTTAATTTAATCTGCCATTCATTAGGTTATTTTTCAATTATGAAAGTCTAAATGTGGTTTTGTTGGGCTACTGGTTACATTTCAACCATTAATTCAACGAAGTTCATTTCATCATCCAAATGCTGCCATGGGCTTGAGTAGATCTGGGTTTAGTCCTTGTGCATTTGGTTCAAAGGGCAGTTGTCATTTTTCTAACATTTCATACAGTCAGTGATAAGATTTGAAATTTTTTCTAAAATGTTTATCTTGTTCCTTGATCAAAATAAGTTTACATTTCAAATAATCATCCCTCAAGGTCTTCCTTGCTTCCCATTTGTCTACTCTAAATTCTCCTTCTCCTCTGTTTGTTGTTGATCAGTCATGTACTGCACATAATTCTCCCATTTAATCATACTCTGATTAAGAGGATTAACACATCCCAGCCTTAGTATTTATGAATTCTCATGAGTACTTATTTATATAGATCCAGAATCCAATTATCTTCTATAAATTTACACAGAACCAGCAAAGGATGTAAGTTACTGCAAGGAAACACTCTTTGTTAAAAATAATGATTTACATTATTCTTACATCTTTTAAGTCACTTCTTTTTCTTAAATTTTTATTTATGTTTTCATTCAAGGGTTTGTCTTGATTTACACAGGGAACATCACTGGACTGTCTCTAAAATACGCCACATGAATTAAGAGATTATATAAAATATTAGTTATGTAAAGTATTATATAATTTATTACAAAAAACAAAGGTTTATTTTCAAATTTTGAAGACAGACATGTGATTGCTCTTAAGCTCCTCTTAATGTCCTTAACTATCATAAACTTTTTTACACTTGGAATTCATTACCATTATAATTGAAAAATTTAGTAGCCAAAAAAGTGAAAGTCACAGAAACACCACTGATGTCTATTCTAATTATCTGATCTCTATTCTTCAGCTGTTGGGTACCACATCCTCTCTGAGAATAATAAAAAAAGTGCTTTTGGGTTTTTTTTTTTTTGTTTTGGGAACAATAGCCAGTCCCAGACTCTGAGAGACTACTCTGCATTTTATTTCTGCATTTTATTTGCATAATTTATCTTTCACAACAAAAACATCCTCACACTGGTACTAACTATTCAATTTCTGAAAGATTTCTTTCCAATAAGAAAGGAAGCAAGTTTGAGGATACAATTGTTCATCTATTTCAGAAACAAAGCAATTTCTTTAAAAAAAAAAAAAAAAAAAAAGGCTATGTAACTCCTGACTGTCTAAACGAGTTCTTTAATTTCAATAGACATTTTACTAAAGCAAAATTATGGAGGGTTCACTATGCTTTTATTTTCCCTATCTGTCTCTCTATCTTAACCAATGATGTTATAATGCTTGTTAAAAGTAGTTTTGAATAAACTTTTCAATTGCATTCCTGGATCCAGTCTATACATCTTTAAAAAAAAGACCTTCATACTTGGTAGACAATTCCACTGACTGTAACTGTAGTGTCATTTTGAGAATAATTCTCAACCTAGCTGAAAAAAAAGCTCCAAAAATAACAGGGATTTTTTTTAAGAGAAGGAAGAACAATTTGATGGACTCAAATCTACAGTCTGTGCAGTTCAGTCTGGATTGCTGCAAATTGTCCCACTTCACGATGAAATGGTATTCCATGAAAAAGCTCAGTTGCTATCATGACTAAATGCCCACCTACTTTGTAGCAGAGGCAAAACTCACTATGAACAACTCAGACCAGTAGAATATTGCTGAAAAAACAATCCAGTGCAAGGTCTGTGTCTCAGAGCTCTCGAGGAGACTAAAGCTTTGGGAGGCTGCCTTTTCCCATGGCAGCTATTTTGCACTTGGGTAATGGATGTACCCAACCCCTTAGGGAAAACTGGACAACATTCAAAGTACTCAGACTATACTAGGCAATTTAAAAAAGAAAAATAAAACAAACAAGCAAAAAAGCCAAGGAGATTAACTCAGCATTTTAACACTTTCAAATATGAATGTATCACTTCAAGCCAATCACACCACACAATTATTTCTTCCACAGATGGGACCACCATTATATGCAGAGACATGAAAGAATATCTTCAGATTCCAGAAACCTCTGATTTTTGAAGTGGGAAATTTGCCAGAACTAGCAGGCTTATTTAAAATAAAGATATTTTCTCTTGATGAGTAACACAACAAGAATCAGTAATGATTCCTGTGTTGCTAACTGACTTGCTATTTACCTCATAGCTAAGTATTAATACAGCATAAAAACATTTCACTTATTTCAGGAAGTTAAGAACTGAGTTTGAAAATCTGTCCAAAAAAAGCTCAGAGTGATGCAAACCTTATTTTGCTGCCTTCCATTGTTCATATTTTGCTTTCGAGATCATCAAGTGAGAAAAACCTCAACTGTTACCCATTAGAGGGAGGGACACTGGCCTGAATTTACTACATCAGCAAATTGCAAATTGCAAATTTCCCCCTGCAGACCATGAGGGACCTCTTCATTCCTCCCAGTCCTTTTCCCAGCATTTATAAGCCCAACATGTGCAGGGTAAGTACACACGTCATCTGTCTCTAGGCCAATTTGGAACTAAGACTAGAGACCTCTTCAAATTATGTAGTCATTGCTTTTCTTTATATCCCAACATTTTGATTGAATAAACCAATCAGAAATGCAATTTCCACTGATAGAGGTTATGAATGAAGAACCATTAAAGCACTTAAAAAAGCAACCATTATTAATGATTTAGTCCTTTGAGATTTCGATTCTTGACTGGAGAGAGTTTCCAGAAGTCTTTATTATAATTATGTACATCATCAAATAGCCTTTCCATGCAAACTCCAATCATGAAAGTAGAAATTTTTTGTTTCAGCCCACATTTTTTCCATAAAATCACCGTTCTTCTATAGAATAGAGTTCCCATTAAAAAGTAGTGTGTTGTGAGAAAAGCACAGAATACAGCCAATATGCAATAAGATTGTAGCAAAAAAAAGGGAAGATGTTTTATATATTTTAAAAAATTTTTGTTATTCCTAAAAAAAAAAAAAAAAAATCTGGTTTGCCAGAAAGCTAAAAGGAATTCAGATTTTTAGTTTTCCAAATTAGTTTGATTACTTACTGTCATCAGTGACTACGACAGAATAAGACACAATCACTACAGAGAACACTAGCTGGAATACATGTTAATTAAAATACATTTTTATAAAATTAAATTCAATATGGAGCTATTTATTGTGAAAAAGTCTGAATGATTTTAGAATGGGAACTGCTACAGGACTTTTGACTGTTTTATTTTCTTTCATGAAGGCCCACAAATATGTGGGAACACAGTGACTTTTGGAAAAACTGGATTTTCATCCCCCAGAATGCAATGAGACCGAGTTAACAGCACAAGCCTCAAGCCTCTCTGCAGATTTTTTTTTTTTTTTTTTTAATTAGGCTTTGCAGTGCTGTTATGTAGGACCCATCTCAAAGAGTGAAAAGAATAGTGTGGTCTCCAGCACCCAACCAACCCCTCATTTCTTACCCAAGACAACCAAATAAAGAGGTGGTTACTTTAGTTACTCCACAGCAAATGATCACCAGCTCACTTCTTAAAGACCAGGGAAGAGTTGCTTTAGTTTAAAATAAGAAGGAAAGCAATGAATATAAAGCCCAAGAACCCAAAGACAGAAGAAATTCTCCTTTCAGGAGTTCCTGTTATGACTAATTCAAAAGAAGTCTCTCTCAGCTGCCTTCTGGAGCACAGGCCAATCCTATGGATTTCACATGTGACCCATCAGCATCTCAAGACAGCATTTGCCCTTTGATGTCTAAATTATTAACAAATCTAATGTTTGTCAGCTTTGTCTCATGGTAATTTCTACTTCATATCTAATTATTTGTTTGTTATAAGTAGGTAATTTCAATCAGAATTCTTAATCCAGGACCAAAAGAATTTTTAAAATAATGAAGAAAATGAAAGCTTAAAACCAGTTTGCGTAACTAGAGCTAGAATTTATTACTCCTGAGAGAACAAGGATACAAAATACATGTGAAAACTACACAAAGATTTCTACAAAGTAAAAAGTAGAAAGTGGGAAAAGGGAAAGCTACAGCTCAGTGGTTACACAGAAACTTAATGGCATGCATTAAAATATTGTAAATTCATGAAGTTTTTTTTTAAGTGCAAATGGTTTTTTTAACATTTCTCACTGAAAAATATGCAAATTGATACCTATGTTGTACACTTGACATATTATCAGAAAGACACCAACACAAATCTATGCATATATACACCAATATGTCTGAAGTACATTTTGTGGTTCTGTTATTCATAGGCACTGGTTACAAGTCCGTCCAATACTCAGTTTCAGAAATTAAGTGATAGCGCTTATAGAACATTTCTCAGATACTACTAATAAAGGAATTGGCTTTTAAAATACCAAGAGGATGAAATCATTTGCATTGCCATTTATAAGCATCCAACAACCAACGAAGTATTTACAAATCATCAACCATACAGATAAAGAACAGTATCAAATACTCTGTGTAAAAAGATAAATAATTAAAATGTATATTCCCACATCACAAAGAAATGTGATCATACAAATATGGCACCATATGTTTGTGAAACATCAAAAATAAATGTAGCACATAGATACCTCTTCTTATATTTTACATTAAAATGCACAGTACAATGACTGTAAAATGTCAATGTCACGACACCCATTGTCTTCAAATTCCTGTTTCTGGTAATAGCAATTATTATTAGAGTCCATGTTTATAAAGAAATTCCATACTTCAGCCTTGGGCTAATATTGCTCTGTGATATTGCTAGACCATGAAACTTACATCCTAAAAAAGTTACATATTTTCTTTAAAATTATCTAATAGAAAGCTACTTGATATGCAAATATACTGGGAGAAAGTGTGATAGATGCAATCTATTCCTCTGTGTAGCAAAGCGTGGGTTAAAAAAAATAACATTTTTATTTTTAGTCACAGATATCAAATTTATTAGTGAAATATATATTAAGTTGAGGCTTATCCATTTAAAATTTTAATCATAAACAATACTGCAATTTTCAACACATAATTAGGGGTTTTGTTAAAGTACTTAAACTTCCAAACCCTAATCATGTATCTCATTATGAGAAATGGATCAGAAAATCTGGAACACAACAGTGCTATGGAGCTCAAAATGCTGATACCCTGTTTTGTACTCTGAGGGTGAATGAGATAATTATAGCACGTGGATGTATTTCAGAGGTTTGTCTGCATGTGGCCATTTTTGGTTACATGCCAAATCCAAACAAAAGTACATTGTTAAAGGCAACCAGAAGTATTACAGTTAGAACAGACTAAGGCAATTAAAATCTTTTTTTCCTTCTTTTTTCTTTTGGTAAAAAAAAAAAAAATAAATTAAGGTGCAGAGAGAATTTTCTTTGTTTTAATGGGTGCCAAATCCTGATTAACAGTGCCAAAGAAAAGTAGTTTTACACAAAAGGAAAGACTATTAAAATCTAGAAATACCTGAATTGGATCTTTGATATCCAGATTTTTCCTGATTACCTGCAAAAGGAGTTGGGGGTGGATAGTTGGCTTCCATGAGTTTACTGATGTCTGACAGTGGCGTTGGTGGTGACGGTGGTAGCAAAGTGCTGTTAGGGCTACTAATATCTCCTTCAGCCACAAGAGTCAAGTCTGCCACATTTTCATCATCTACCATCTGAATGCCTTCAGCCTGCAACTCTCTCGACTGCCTTTTCCACACCGTGGCATTGCTCTCCTGTGCGTGAGGGATTGGAGACAACGGAGGACTGAAAGGAACACTGAAAGTCTTCTGGCTGTGGAGGGCTGCCAAAGAAGATTTATGTTTGTTTTCTGAGTAACCCATTTTCTTTACTGAAGTTTCACTTAAGTTTTGCATGGACTCCTGTTTTCCACTGGGTGACGTACATCCATCACTGCCATCACTTTTTGAAGCTCTCTTGCTGAGGCCTTTAGGACCTGCGGGAGTAGATGAGGATGGTTCTGGTCCAGTGGGTGGTAAACGAAGAAAGTCTGGAAGAATAAGGTCTTCTTTCCTTAGCAGTCCACGTTGGTCATCTGCTCTGTTACTTTGTGCTTTGGATATGAGTTCAAAAAATTCTATTGGGGAAAAACCCAAAATTGACAAGTTTTTGTCAGAAAGTGCAATGCCATTAAAACGTACATTTTCAGCACATTTATTTTCCATGAAGATCTTCAATTCTTTCAATGCTGCCTTGAAATAAGATCCCATGTTAATTAGGAACTTTTTCAATTGCAGCAATGTTCACTAGCATCACTATAATTAAGACCATCAGCATTGCTATTGTAAGAGTTTTGCAGTTTAGAACAGCTGCAATTCACTGAGCCTTGAACACGTCTTCTATTTTACGCAGTTAATAAATCTGTACACACACGCAGGATTTTTTAATTCTTTATACAAAACAAGGCTCTAGTCTTACAGACAATGGGTGCACGTTTTTATATTCTGGATGGGTTTCACCCATCATAACTCAAAAATAGCATGCCATTTGAACATTCAAAGATTCAGAATGTTGCAAACTTCCTTGTTATATTGAGTTTCTCTCAGAGTAATTATATTTTATCACAGTTTAATTCATGGTGTAGTTTTAAACCAGGATGTTATCATCACAGGGTATGATCAGATGATGATTTAAGTAACCCCATTTTGCTTGGAGCTGCAATGAATCAGTAGCTTACAGGTAGTCAGTAAACATCCAAGGAGCCATTACCAAAAGCGATGGGGCAGCTTTTTAAAGAGGTTTAACACAATTAGAAGTGATTTTCTGATCATGTCCTTAATGATATCCAATGGTTTAATATGTTTCTATATATAAATAATGCTCATAGTAGATCAACACTGTTCTAAAAAGTTTCAAAACTTGGCAACAAGAAACTTATCAATTGTAAGCCAAGAATTATACCACTCCTCAAAAAAGAAGCATTGCAACAATAAACAAACTCTTTGGTACAAAACATAGACATATAAAAATATGTAATTCTTAATATAGGGTCTCTGCATGTCCTAATTTTTCAAGAAGAAAGCACTTTAACTACAGAATATTAAAAGATGCTTAAAAAGGCCATCTCCAACAGAATAATTAAAATCAACAGTTCCAACCCAGCTTATAAATACTGTTTGAAGCAAAAGCCATTAAGAAATAAAGCAACAGAACATTATTATCAGTTTTAACTTAGCATAATATGAAGTCATACACTTGCATTTGTATGACTTTATTCCTAAATCCTCTACTCATACTTGGCAGGCTTTGCAATGAATTTGTAAAAATGACTTTTTAACATGCTTTTTCAAATGCCATAAAATCTGAACGTAGCCAAGATGGAAGCTTCAAAATGCTTCTTATTGCCAAAGTTTTGCAAAATGGCGGTAGGCATATTAAAACATGCAACATTTCTAAGATGTGTCATACAAAAATGGTTCTGAAATTTCAAAGTTCATAGAACAGTTGTTTGTTTTTGCATTAAAAAACAGTCTACAACATTTGGTACTCATTTTCCAAACTTTGACAAATTTCACAAAACTCAAAATAAAATGTGAAAGCCTCGAATTCTGAAGTTTTCAAATTATGTTAATGTTTTACTCAGTCCTAGGAAAAAAAATGAAAGTATTAAAACGTGGAAAACAAGTTAACAAAAAGAGTAAGCAACAAAATAATTTAAAATGCACTAATATTTTGTAATAACACTTATATTTTAAAAAAAAATCTATTTTGCAGTAGAAGTTTTAGCCATAGCTTTTTTTTTTTTTTTCAGTCCTAGTCAGTGGACATTTATTCACAGATGAACATTCAGAGGTAAACATTCATTTGCTGTATAAATGTGCATAACCATGTTTTGGATATGCATACGGGGTAACTTCAGCAGTAAATTTTAATCTGTGGGTCAGATATATCCTTTGAGATTTCTTTTTCTACATGGGAAAATAGGGAGGAGCGTGTAGGGCTGACAGACAGGTAATCACTTCAGTTCATGTCCTAGGGCATGGGGCCTTGTGCCAAAATTTCTACTGCTACATAATTTTTATTTCTTTTTTGCCCATGGACATCTTTCTATAAGAAAGCAAATTCTCTCAGGAGATTTTTTCCGATGATATCACCAGAACTATCAAGATGTAACTAAGGTAAAAATAGGACTCAGGAAATGCAAGATTATCAATAACCACTTTGCTTATTTCTACTTCTAAACACCTTTTCATTGTGTTTGCTGAATGCAAGTTTTCCTGTTGCCCACCACATCTCCTCCACAGTCAGACTGCACTGCCCTGGCTGTTACAGAGTTCAGCAGAAAACTTACAAAAATTCTTACCTGAGTACATTTGGGTCTACACTACTGTGCAGTGCCTGTTGAACACTTATGTAGAGGTGAACAGAAAGCCAAGCTTCTACACAGCTTACAAAGAACATAAAATGGGATGTTCAACTGCAGCTGAGTAACTAATTCCTTTTTATTTTACAGGAATTAGGTACCCTTCACTTTTGAAAATCCCACTGGACACCTACATCGGTGTTTAGGTATTCTTAAAATTTTATCTTCAATTCAGAAAACTTGACAATTCAAACACACCAAACAAAAATATAATGGTCATGACTATGATTCGCACAACACAGTATTAAACACATGGTACCTACACAGACACAAAATGTTTCTAAGACTACTTATGTTAATATGTAAGCTATAAAGTTCACATACCCTCTGCTTCATCCAAATTTATTTTCTGACATTTTTTTTTCCCAATCTTTGCAATAGAGTCTTCTCTCTTTGACAGCCGGACTTCCCTAGCATTTTTTCCATTTTCGCCTTTCATTTTGATAGAATTAGACTTTCCTAGAGTTCTTCCCTCTCCCTGCATTAGAAGGAAAGTTAAGGTACTACTTACATTCAGGCTCTATCATTGTATACATAATATGGCCTAAAGGAATGAGGAAAGTTATTTTGGAAACACATTTCTCTAACACTGTAACAAATGCTTTAGTTTAGTCTTGATCATGGCAAAGAACATTTGCCAAAGCAGTTCCCAAAAATATAGAAATAAATATAATATTGTTTACTCTGAAGAATTCACGTAACCAAAAGGGCCTTTGAACTACAGAGTAGCTCAATCATTTTCAAGCACAGATAAGCCAATGAGACACGAAACAACAAACACAACACAGTGAAAGAGTTAACTGATTCACCATGAAGACAAAGTTCTTCACAAATAAATGCTGTTGACAGTGGAAATATATCAGACAGATTACAGCTATATTCAATCTAGTTACATAATTTGGCCGATTCAAAATCATGAGTGAATGCAGCCTTTGATACAGAATTCTAGAAGGAAACAGAAGATGATCTAATGGAGAAAAATCGTTGCAGAAGACTTACAGTAGGTCCTTGACTTCTTGAAGATACAGTTGCAGTCTGTTTTACTAATACACCTCTTTGTTTCTCTGCAAACATTGAACATAAATATACCTTCTGTAATTACTGATTTATAATTCCCCAAAGAAGCAAGACTGAAGGGACAATGATGGACACAACAGATTTTTGCTTTAAAATTGCTCTAATATGTACTCAGGAAATAAAGAGCACAGTTGATAACCCTGATGCTTTTCAGTAAAAAACCTACCAGAATCTCCCTCCCATCTTCAGATTTTCCTCACATGGACATTACTTTTAAAGTTAAAAGATGCTGAAATTTCACTTACATACTAAATTTTCAGTTGCTTTAGATGAAATAATCGTAAAATCTGGTAATTCAGTCTGCAATTCTTATAATTTAAAAAAGAAAACTAAACTCAGCAGAAAAGACCATTGAAAGGTCACGTTGAATCTCTTCCATCCTGTTTCATACATCAATTGTTTTGTAGACACTGCTGTATCCTCCTTGCCATTTTCTAAGTAACCAAAAGGCTCCATCAAATTAAATCTGCCTACAGCAAATATAGTAACACAGAATCATAGCCCTCTTTCACTGGTACATTGCCACAGAACCAACCCACTGCCAGAATGATCCTCTATGATTTAGGCTTTTACAGCTGCTGGCAGCACACTGGATTTAGGCTTTACTAATAATCCTTAAACTAATTATCTGTGAATATTTAGTCTTTAGTATTTAGATTGAAAACTTTTTTCAAAATAACAATTGGTTCTGTTGTTAACAAAAATGACAAATCTGATTCTCCTCAATAAACACCTCCATCTTTATAATCCCAGTTCTTCCTCAAAGAGGATCTCTGCTCTAAGTCTATTTAATTTAGCCATATCTAATTAAGATTTTGAAAATAAGTGTTCAATATCTCTAAAAAGGTCTCCTAATGAAACCAAACCTTTACTCTCAAGGCTGCTTACATTAATCTTGAGTGTCAATTGTGCCAAGAGTTTGTCAACTGTTTAGCTGATAAATTTTTATTTTTCCAGTTATGTTGCCCAGGGTAATCATGAGTTTTATGCTTTTTGGTGTTATTTTCAGAAATTGTCACTTAAAACTGGAGAAGTGGGCTCTGCTACTTTCTCATGCTTAAGAAGGATGTTATGATAGCAGCACATATAGCTGTACAAACTGCATCTGTTTTCCTTATACAGAATGTCCCTTACTGAGTAATTGCCAAATGTACAGAAGCTATTTGGCACTTCATTCTCATTATTACAGGGCACTGTGTTCCTAAGTCTGTGTGTGGATCTGTGGCTGAGTGCGAACAAAAATTTCAAATATTACTACTACAACATTTCTTACTGCATCAGTAAAAGTAGTTGCTATCACAGATTAATTTAATCTTCAATCTTCGGAAACTCCACTGCTTTTTAGTTAAAAAAGAATACATGCCACATGTGATATATCTAAATCTAATCACATTTACCTCACCTTCACATCAACAGGAAAAACTAACCATAGTCAGGGTTTATAAAACTGACTTGGAACCATAAACAAAAGCCTTTATACAAACTTACCTCTACCCTTTGATGGCTCTTTTTCATCTAGAACAACTCGTTGACCATCCAGATTAGAAATAGGGACACCAAGATCAAGTGGTTCCTGCTCACCACTCTAAAGTCGGATCACAGTTTGTATGTAATAGAGAAAAAGCTGTTTTCAGAACAAATTTATGCAGTCTGACATTTTTGAAAGAAAACTAGCAAAGCTTTTTTTAGGTTTCAGAGTAGCTTCAATTCATCCTTCTACCATTCTAAAAGTGCTTATTCCAGTGGTGTAAAACTACCTTGATTTCAATGAGTGTAACCCTATTCTGTGAGAAAAATGGTATTTGGGGGAAAAAAGATACATAGAGGAAAAAAAAATCATCCCATTTAAGTGGAGCACCATTAGTAAGTGGAGTCTAGCACCATTAGTGTGTATGTTCAGCAAATCATGTTTTTCAGAGGACATTTAAGATGATTCTTTATTCTAAATTGATTGTATTTCATTAATTTTGTATTTTCATTAAATGAAGTTACCTTTAAAGCAACATGCTTTTCAGCTATCTTAAAAACTTGGACTGGTTCAGTTAAGACAGCATACAGAAATACCACAAAATTAACTTTACATTCCTAGGTATTCCAGCATAATAGAAAAGAGAACATGTTAGCCAAGAGTTCAGTAATAGAGATGTTGTATCAGTCTGTTTTCACAAAAAAAATCTGCAAGGGGATTTGTGGCAACTTTCATGATTCCCAGGATAATGGAACAAAAGCTTTAATCCAACCAACTTTCCCTGGCTAATAATGGGAGTTGAGCTCTGGAAGAAGAAAAGTTCAGACTTGCTTATTTAGAGTGTTGAATTTATTCTGAAGAGAATATAAAACAGACGTAGTCTAAATATTTGAGGTAACTACAATTAAGCATAATGATTATAAGTATGATGCATTTTATCTCAAAACATAGCTATAGATATTTAAATGCCTAATTCTCAGGCGAGGACTCATTCCAGGCACTATCATATGATCTCCTCCAGACAGAAAATATTGCTGCTTGAATTACATCAAAGAATACTTACTAGTCTTGCCACAAGTTCATTAAGATTTAACCCATATTTTGCAACGACAGGCCTTAAGACCTCTGTTACTGGTTTGGTGGGTTTTGCCTTCAGACCAACTGACCGATTGATAGGAACAAGATCCAGCCTGAAACACAGCAATGGTAACATTCAGTGTGAAATATCCCAGTAAACAAAGTGAACAGAAATACGGAAAATCAAATCTACAGCAAAGTTATACCAATTTACAGCTAGTAACCAGCTGGAACTGCAGTAGCATGAATCTATGCTAAACTGAAGCAATAAAGAATTTATTCTTTTATTTTTATTTCTTTCTTATTATATTTATATTTATTATCACTTTCTTATTATATTTATATTTATTATCATTTATATTTAACACAAATAAAAATTGTACTGTTTCACTTGCCAGAGCCAGCCTATTTCAGACCAAGAAAAAGCATTCCACAGCACTTCTATATTTACAGGGAGATTACTGTGACCAGTTTGGTCCAGGAGTCCTTCCAAAGTGACTCCATGCCTGGACTACAGATTTGGATGCAAGAAAAATATTTCTTCTCATTTCCACAAGGAAGACTCACAACTTCTTAAGCAATTACACCAGATGGATTTGAATGAGTATTTTAATTTTTAAGCAGACTAACAAACACAGGAATTCTAGATGATTCTTTAGGGTTGGTGCCACTGTTTTATGAAATACTGGTATAGGAGAAACTTATATACCAAAGCTGAAAAAGTAATTAAATTTACAGGCTAAAGATAGCTCTCTTCAGAGTTATTTTACAATTTTGCATTATTAAAACAGCAAAATTAAAAAAAAAAATAACCAACACAAAATTAAACCCAAACAACTAATTCATTAGCATCTATTTCCCTGCATAGAGCTGTGCCTAGCTTTGGGTTTTTTTATTTATTTTTTTTAAATGCTCTTCCATTTGTGCCCTGAATCCTGTTATTACGAACAAAAAAATCAGAAGAAATTAATGATATTACTATTAAAGTAATAATTAAACTAATGATATTACTATTAATAATATTACTATTATTGGTAATTTTGTCAGTCACAATTAAATATAAAACTCATATTTTATCTCACAAAAATCACTTAAATACAAGATGTTTAGTCAGGATGACTTTTCCACAAGAAGCCAGAATAACTGAAACATTGACCTTCATATTTTCTCTGAATTCAACAGTTACTAAATTAAAATGATCCATTTTAATCATTAGCTGGTAATTGATACAGAAGTGGCAAACACTGAGGTAACTAAGTATAGCCACACATTCTCCTTTGTCTGAAAATGTTCCAAATATTTGACTGTATTTGCTTACATAGCATCTACCCAGAAAAGGGAATAATGTAGAACATTTCTACATTTTAATTATCACACAAATAACATATGGTACTGCCTACTTAAAGTTCCTTTTTAATGTGGAGACTCAACAAGCTCACACCTAATAAAAGACTGCTCAATCTCAATTTCAAAATTGAGAATCCTATGCAGTATTTATTAACCTGAAGTACGTTTAAATAGAAACTAGCCCAGCTTCCTAAGGAAAAGTAATATAGAGCCAAAATAAGGAATCCCTGACAAAATAAAGTTCAATCACTTCAAAAGTCCAGGTCAGTAATGAAATACATTTTACTTCAATACTTTTTCCTGAAATAATTATTTCAGGAGTTTGCATAGTATTGGTTTGAATTCATTTTGGAAAAAAAATACAAATGTTATTTTGAAAAAAACTCACACTATCAAATACATTACATAAAATTAAATATGTCATGTACAGCATTATATGAAATCCATACTAATAATTTAACTTTGACTTGTTTAAGATTCAGGGTTCATCAGATGAATTTTATTTATACAATTAGTCTTACTATAATTTTCCAGGTGGGCATATAATTACAGATATAACTGAGTGGGAACATATCATCAATAAATATATCCATTTAATTTTAAGACTAGGAGACTCACAGTTCAATTTCCATATCCTTCTTGTGCTACTCCAACATACTAAACATGTTTCTTTCTGATGTGGAAGGTCCCTCTGGACCCACAGATGTGTCCAATGCTTTCACAGCTGCCTCAGCTCAACCATTGTGACATCACAATAATATTTAAATGTCCCTAAACTGGAACACTGGCATCAAAATCCCAACAGCAATCCAGAACCCCCTCTCCTGCAGCTACACAGCCTCCTGTATCACTGCACAGGTAACTGGCAACATATCCTTTACTGCACTTACAAAAAGTAAAATGGAAAACAGAGTGCAAAAGGCCAGAGGAAGAGATTATTTTTGACTCTTACCGAAATAAAGTGCGTTTTTCTAAGCGCAGGTCCCGAGACTCCAGGATACTGCTGTCTTGGTGCAACACCAGGGGCTACAGAGCACACCAGGGACAAAAGAAGAGAGAGCAAAATAATTTCAAACTATGTAAAAAAGAGCAGCTTTGTTGTCAATTTTTTTAAGGTAACTCAGAATATTATTAATACAGGTTGCACACATTCTAGTGACTGTTCCTTTACAATATGGAAAGTGATTAAAGCGTGTTTTCTTTTGGCTAGGTGTGAAACAATCACCAAAATTCAATTTCCACTGGAGTCAGCAGGTATTCAGGAACTTGGTCTTTTAAAACAAATTTAGATTCTTCAACTCACATAAATTACATAGAATGATGCATTAGAAAATACGGCCAGCTAACAGTCTTTATAAACTTTAAAAGAAAAAGCCCATAACTATGAACATTCATTGATTTTTGTTATTTTAATCATCTAGATGGATCAAAAGCAGGAATTTAAGAGAATAAATACTTTATGTTCACAACTTCTCTCTGAATTGGAGATATTGCTGTTGAACTAAGAGCCATCACACACACACTGCATCGTCCACATAGATTGCTGTCTTGGAAATTTTCCTCAATACTAAAACCTGTGCCTCATTTCTAATATTAATGCACCCAATTCATCTTTGAACTGAATGTCACTATGTTTTTGGGCTTTAATGCACTAGCATCTACTACCAGACAGTTGTTTTCTTTGTGGATAATCCAATTCTCCTTCAATTAACCAGCACTGCCAATGTAAAGCTATGGGCAGAACCAGGAGATATGTGTCAGTGTGGAGAGAACAGAACTCCCTATTTGTAGAATGGGGTCCAAAATGCTTCCAAAAAAGCCCAGGGATATGCAGTACCTTATCCCCTCCAACTAGAAACAGGTCCACTGCAGCTATGTTGATGCCATGTTTCTCACAGACCCCAGAGAGCACCTCTTTGATGGAGAACCCAGATTTCACAGCCATTTTGCTCGATGAACCATCCGGAAGGTTCACACAGCAGTATTTGGGAGATTTGTCTTTATCTGGTACAAATGCAGGCAATCTTGAGGTTTCAGACTTAAAAGGAAAAAGAAAGGTCAGCGTCCAGTGGGAAAATTAGGACTGAGTATAAACTTTTAGAGTCTGCACAGATCAAACCAAGCCAAGAACCACACTCTCTACCATACTTTAGAAATCCTCCCAAATACCACAAATATCACAAATAAATTTAAATCCTGGGGAAAAACATTTAGATAAAGATCACAATACTGCACAAATCTAAATTTATTTCAAGAACAGATGAAGTTTTACACAGCAAGTGTGTAAAACAGTTGCAAGATTTATTAAAGAAGTCCTAATTAAAAAGTATAAAAGCAAATAAAATCTTATTAAGTATCCAAATAGTTAAATGTCTCTGCTCAATAATGTCCTGCTGATGTAAAAATTACCATTGGCACCCTATGAATCAACATTTAAGTGAAGAGGAATGCCTTTAAACATCAGGTTCCTCAATCTTTCCTCTCAAAATTTCCTCTTGTTTCAACATAACATGAATTCTATGCACAAATACACCATTTTTTTAATTTTAAAATTATTTGCTTCATGGCCATTAATTGTTTTTATTAAAGGAATTAGAACTACAGTGTTAGGCTAGGCACTCACCTTTATTCCAGAGTAACAGTAGAATAGTAATGCTACTACTAAATATCGAAAGCATCTTTGAAAATTTATCAAAAAGCTCACTTATAACTTAAAAGGACACTAAAAAAATACTGGTTTTGACAGCCTTTTAGGGCACTCATCATGTTTTTTTTTTCTTCTCTTTAACTTGATGTTTCTCGTTCAAATCACAATAACTTTCTGACTTAAATCAGGTGGGAGTGGGAGATAAATGAGGGGTTGCTGCTTTAGGGAGGCTTTGCATTTTCTATTTTTTAAGACAAGACTTTTCTGCAACAGAAATAAACATGACTTCACCACGCTTGTTTCCCTGATCAATATTTTTAGCATAGATAAAATTACACAGGTTTTAGTTACTGGTTAATTACACAGAATCTAGTCTATTAGAGGGACATCAAAAGCACAAAAAACCTTTAAAATTTCCTTTTTTTTAGATTCTTTCTCCATGTCAACATAGATAAAATGAAGTATTAGATCTATGTTTTATTAATACTGCTTTAATTTTGCACCTCACTAGTTTTACACTGTGAAGGCAGAACTTGATGGTTAGAAATCACAGTGTCTTCACTTGTTAATTTCTTCACATGACAAAGTGTTTGCAACAGACTTCTCAGGTTTTTAGGGCCAAGTTATGTCATAATGACAAGAACACACACCTTTAAGAGAAACAGACGGAAGAAGCACAACAGACACTGGCACAACAAAAATCAACCTAATGCAACTTGTATCTCCCCTATTGCATAGGCCAAGAAGAGGGAAAGCTTTAACTTGTGGTTGTTCAAAACAGTTTCTCTCTCCTGCAGGTAGAACAAACTGTTTTTAAAGAGCTACAGTCTTTAAAAGGGAAACTTTACTCTGGTAGTCCACTGGTGCCTGATGTTAAGATAGACAAGATGCAAAGCATATCCAAGGACAGAATAAGAAATTTCTAGCACTCTAAAGTTGCCTAATATTACATCTCATGCCCCAGCTGTATCACTTAAAAACCCTTTCCCAAGGCATTACATCAAAGAAGCTGAATCCCACTAGTTAGAAAATCAGTAATTCCCTGTTTTATCTGCTCCCCACTGGTTCATTAGTAAGAGGCAGGCATTACCAAGTCAAGACTAGCAGTGGATGACATGGAGCCTTGCGATTCCCGTCTGTATGACAATCCATTGGACTGAAAAGAATCTGTTTGTGCAAAGAATCAGCAATCAGTAAAGTTATTTCTTATTACAATACAGAAAACTATTTCAAATATTAGCTTGTTGGGTCATAACTTTTTTCATTTACAGGAAAGAAACCACTAAATCTTTATACAGTGCACAGAAGCAAGGAAACCAAAGCAACTTTCGGTCAAGTGTTTCTTGGTTATGAACCCCTGAATAAATCCACTTGTTTTTTATATATAAAAAAAAAAAAAGAAAAATTAATCTCTTCTTTAAAAGAAATATCAGCTTAGTTAATTAGATTTAACAAGATTTCAGTATTTCATCTTAAAAATTATTCTATCTCTTCCGATATTCTCAGGGGAGATAAATATTTTTAACAGTGCAAGTATAGTATTAGAACACTAAAATCTAAGACCATTACTAGTCACTTTCAGAAGGTTATGTCTATGATCTCAGCAAGTGTCTCTGATGTCTTTTCACATATGAATATACTAGAAGAACTCTCAAATTATCCATATGAGCAAAGGTATCCTGCGGGTCTGGGCATTTACCAGAAGCAAAAACTACAGTATCAAATATGGACCAGATTTAGTGCTTTGCTTGAATTTCTTAACTATTTTTAATTCAACAGAATAATTTACTGTCGAAGTTTTGTCTCCTCCAGAGGCCACATATAGGTGCTTTCATAAGAGAACTCTTCCTTAAACTCTCAAATACAATTAAGTAACAAAACAGCAGGTTACAAGGGCTTTCACACCTCTGACTCTCCTTTTCTCATTTTAGTCAGGGAAGGTGAAAACAGATGGTGACTGCTCAAAAGTGAACATACCTGTGTGTTACTGATAAAAGAAAGAAAAGTAGGATAACACAGATGGAGGAAATTTTAAATAGCTGTAACTATAGCACTATTTGCTGTACTGCTCCTGGACTTTTCTGTAAAGATTTGAAATTATCTTTCTATAAAAATAGTAGCTCTCTGCTTGAAAAAGCAATTACCAGAACACAGAAAGGCAGAATGTGCCAAAAAGTAGAAAAAAAGTCTTGTGGAAATCAGTAAAAACAATTTTAAATATTGTCATATTTTTATCTATTTACTTGTACATCTTCCAGAAAACTGCAGCAATAGTAGCCACACTATGGCCTTCTGTCTTGACAGATCTTTCTCTTTGTCACTCCCAAGAATGCACTTAGATAGCAACTAATCATGGTGAGATTAGTCACATCTGTTGCTGAAACAACCTTGAAACAAAGTGGAATGTGATACTCACCGTTTGGATAATCACCATTTTCTCTTCTCTTCTGTGATTTTCCCAAACTCTTACTTCTTGACCATGAGAAGAATGTTCCCCTTTTTTTCTTCTCGGTGTCCTCCTCTCCTGACTCTTCATTTAAAGATCTTCCTGACTTTGACTTACCACTTAGCTATCATCAAAACACAATTTAATCACTGGTTAGATCACAGTTGTGAGTATATTGTCTAAAATAAACCTTCCCACACTTCTTCCTAAAACAAGAGTGTGATGGCCAGGTTAGCTGCCTTCTCTACCCCACGCACAAGTGTCTGTGCCAGCATCCCTCTCACCAGCAATCACAAAAACCTCACCAGTGGCAACAAAAAGAAATAAAGAGATGGAAATGTGCTACTTGCTAGGGAGTACAAAACAGTAGCTGGAAACGAGCCATGGAGAGCTCCAGCAAATATGAAAGAACTGTAAAGAACTGTCCCCAGCTCACCAGTAATGCCTAAGCTAATGTGGAAAGGCCATTTGCCTTGCTTTTAGAACACTGAATTTCACTTTGGTATTTTTCCTAGGCTAGGCTTGAACATGAACAGCTTTCAAAGACAATGACAAAGTACTGTTTAACATTTACAAGTAAAATCAAGTATTTATTAGAGTTGAAGAACACAAATGTCAGGAATGTTTGATATTAAACTAAACTTGCTTTTAACAAGCTAGTATTCTTGTTAGATTATTACAATATTCCTTGAGATGCTACTTTTTAAAGGTTCCTAGTCATAAGAATACATAATGGCAGATGGGGTAATGTGTAGTGATTGACATGAAAAATGAAAAGTTGTAATTTACCCATAGAGTTATGTAATGCAATGGTGGTACTATCTACAAGAAGAAAAAATAAACCCTAAATAATGTCAGGGGATCAGTCACTAAGACTACTGGTCTAATTTTTAAGCAACTGTACTTATTTAACACAGAGTTATCTTCATTTAGTAGGAGCTAAGAAATTAAAAACTACCCTCTGCAAAAACAAGTTAATTTAGATTAAGCCTTTCCAAAACTACTGATAAAATGTCTCCTCTTAGCAAAGGTTAGATTATCACATCTTAATTCCCATATTCAACCAAAATAAGCTTCTGAACTGTTGTGTTAACAAAATAACCCTTACTTCTTATTTGTACATATAGAGTTAAATAACAATGAAGATTTAAAATTATGTTTAGAAATTCAATATGTAAAAAACTGATTCAAAGACAAAGATTAAAAAAATCATATCCCTGAGTATATAAAATTTTTGCAATTTTATTTGCCAGCATCTCTAACCACACATTTTGATTTTATCTTATATATTATCTTTGATTTTCTAAAGAACTTGAAAAACATTATTTAAAAAAATGCTTTTGAGATAACAACAATGCAAAGGTCACCTTTTTTGGTGTTGACATGTTGGACTTCTCTGAACTGACACTGTGTTTGGAAGTGGGGCTGCTGGGAACACGCTGAGGATCAGGAAGAGGACGTCCTTCCACTTCAGCTAAGATGCATTCTTGGTAAAGGGGGGATTTGAGGAAGCGAGTATAGCTATCAAACTTCATCAAGTTAAATATCTGAAATCAAACCACAATGGATAATGGTTACATACATTCCAGTAAACACAGCAAGAAAATGAAGCTGCTTTGCAACAAGAAACTCCCACAGAATTTAGGACATCAGGCTGTAAACAGCACAGGGATAATATTGTTTAGACCTGGCTAAATACACTGCACCCATTTTAAAGTGAAATATGATTTGATCTATTCTTTTATTACAGGTTAAGAAAAAAAGTCAAGATTAGTGCAAAGTGCAGAGATGCTGTAGAGTCTTGGCAACACCATTCTCTTTTACTGCCTTGAAGCCATTCTATGTGGAGCGTGTAGCAAGCTGGCCATTTAAAACATTTTAAAGGTTGTTACCCTGGCACTGTATGTGACAGGATTAAGTTATACAAGTGTGCTTTAGGTGGCTGTGAACAAGAAAAGTTTATCTTCTAAAACAGACAAATATGATATAATCACAATATGCAATAGTACATAATGATACAAGATACACGAAGTTAATTGCTGAGAGAGAACTTGATCCTGCAGAATCACAGAAATTTAACTCAAACTGAACACTAATTTCCATGTTTTTGACTTTCCCCTCTGTATATTCCCATTCCTGAGTAGGTGCTGCCTGTCATCTTTGTTGGGCCTTCTAATGCACTGTTTACCACATTGTAAGCTATGGAAAAAAACCTTCTGTATATGCTAGCTTTGACAGTCTGCAAATTAAACCTACTTAATACAGCAAAAAAATTACAAACTTTTAATTTTGCTGGACAGAGTCATGAGAATATAACTAATTTACCTTGAGCTGATTACTAACTCTACATGAAGTACATGCTATGTTACTCTTATTTTAATATGTTCAAGTGACCCGCACTGTCCTCCATCCAGAAGCACTGAAAATGCTTGTTCTTACTCAATTTAAAAAAAGGAACAACATACCTAACTAGGCACTTTGGCTGCATCCACACTGCCATTACAACCTCTAATAACAAGATCATGGACAAATTGGTCAGGACATGGACAGAAAGCAACTTCCAGGGGTATTCCCAACAGGCAGTGCTTGAGAGAGAACGGCCTGGAAGTGTTTCCAAGTGTGACTTTCCCACACACTTCTGCAACTCCTTTGCAGCCTTAGAGCCACACTCCCTATTCCCCAGCACACACTCATCCAACAACCACCACAGAGCAGCACTCTCACACTCCGTGGTCAGTGTTCAGATCTAAAAGATCTTGTGAAAGACCACAAATGCAGAGCTTTCACTTTTTAAGGCTGTGTCACCACCATGAGCTGAACTTAGAGAGTCTGTGGGTGTGTTGCAGTAACTACACAACCCACAGCTGGGTGTTCTCAAGGTGGTGCCACCCACCAAGACCACAAACTGACCTGCAGAACCACTCAGTGAAGCCAAGAAATTAAGGGCCACCAAGCAGCTGATTGCCCAGCACTGACCTCAGCCAGGCAACACACCACCAGCACCTCAGGCAAGCTCCAAGACCATGTCCTTCAGCAAAAGTAACTCTCATCCTGCTTCACTTCATTTTTCAGTGACAGGAACAGATCTGACTGAGGCACTGACAATTTGAGATAGGCAGTCAGGTACAGACAGGCCTTGTGGCTGGGACTGGACCCACAGCAGGATTTCTCATGAGCATTTTCTCCTGCATTATGAGCCCTCCAACTAAGGATACAGCATTTTCAAAGGGACAAAACCTGCATCAGCCCTGTCACCTGAGTCATCAGGACACCCTGTACTCCACCAAACAAATGGGAGAAGATAAGGAGGAATTCAGGCATAGTCTCCACAACACCAGGATGACAAATGCATGAAAAAATGTCTGGGAAGGTGGTGACTAGTAATTCCCACAGAAGGCTCAGGCTTGGGAGGTGCATAAGGAGTATCTATAACGTCAAGCTACCAGACCAGCAGTCAGACCTACCTTTCCATCCCCACTTTGCAGGAGGATGACACTACACCCAGCTGCTCAGACTGCCCAAAAGCAGTGGTCTGGGATTGTGTCCTAAGATTGTGACCTGGTTCATTAAAGCTATGGCCCTGATTTCAAAATAATTATACCAAAATTACTTCTACTAATAAGCTGGTAGGGTGGAAGAGTTACCAAAGAGATGACATAGGAAAAAAACCCCTAGAAACTTAAAATTTACAGTAAATGTGAAGTGTTATCCTGTTGTTGCATAACAGTTCTGGTTATCAAAAATTATTTAAAATACATCCACTTCAAAAGTCTTCAGACTCCAATAGTTTTAAAATCTCTTTGCCTGACAGTAGTATGAAAGCATAAGCATCCTTTAATACAACTGACATTTAAAAAAAAAAAACAAAATTAGACACTGTGTACTCAGCTCTCCACTAAAGAAAACAAAAGCAGCCATATGCAAACACTCCATGCAAGGGTGCTGCAACACATGGAATTATTTACTTGCACTAAACCCTCATTTCAATAATAGTACTTTTCAGATTATTTTTTAGTTAAATGCCAATGTTCTCTACACATAACAAAAAAAAAAGTTAAGCAGCTTTTTTTTCTATTCTTCTAACAGAGTCTAAAATATACAGCATGTAAAACTATTTTTACAGATTATAAAGGAAAAGATAACAGAGATAAACATAGAGCATTTATGGTCACTATGGTTACCTGAAGTTGCTGTTCCTTGAACATATCTGGATGGGGAGAATTGAGAATATCATCTGCCAGCTGTGCCTGGCTGTCAATGTTAACTGGGGTTGTAGCTTTGCTACACAAGAACTTACTGAAGATTTCTCGAGCCCTGTAAGAAAGCTACAGAAAAAAAATGCTAAATATATGTTTGTTTTAAAACCATAGTTTTAGTTAGGCATTTCTTACACTGATCTATCCCACCCAAAAATAGATGGCTGCTCTTGAATATTTTATATATGTATTTTTCATATTTCAGCTTTTGCCAGTTTTAGGCACATAAATAGGGTTTTTCCTTTAAGATTACAAATATTCACCAAATATTTCTTAAACAGTAAAAGCTGTCCTCCAAATAAAAATTAAAATAATCAAGCCGTGCAGCATAGCAAGTATTTTTTAAAAAGGAGAGTAGATTTTTTTTAGATTTTAGACCTTTTACATAACAGTTACTATTTAAATACATCCTCTAAAATCCAACTTCTAGAAGTGAGAAAAAGGTAAGGATATATATGAATATTTGCAGTCAAAACCACTCATTTTTTAACTTATTTACTTTGAAACACCCACATCACAGAAATAATGAAAAACCCACCAAGCCGAACCCACAGCCCTTAAGGGTGGTCTTCAGAAAACACATTGTTTGAAGACAGAAGAAAGTAGAAAGAAAAAAACCCTCATTAGTAGACAAAAGAGTTAAGAGAGACTTGGAAGATGAAACTGTTTCCACCACATAAACCTGACCAGATTTGGTTGTGGTGTAGACAGAAGTGTTGCCAACCTGTACAAAGTTCAAAATTCACCCAAACTGCCTCACCAATGTAGGATTCCCTCAAAAGGATGGCATGGAGATTCTCATAATTTGTGAACAAACAAAAATGAGAGCCCTACCCTTTGAGCAGCAGATAATCTAAGTTATTTAGAAACACAATCTTGGTTGGTGGAAGCAGTCTAGCTAAGAGTGTAAGAGGCCTCTCCATGACATGACCACTTAACTTGCTCCGCACTTCCATGTACTGCTGGCCATTTCCAACATCCAGGATACCTTATCTCATTCCTACAGAGCTACCTTTACACTTTAAACATATACAACATCTTAAATTTAGGTCATGCCATCCTATTATAGTGAGGTCACAGTACACAGAGCAAGCACAGCTCCATTAACTTCAATCATCTTGAAGTAATCATTTTTGAAGAAGCAATACAAGGTACTGAAATACAACATTGGCTTACCTCTTTTTTATCATGTGCAGGTACATGGTTAAAATATTCACAGGCCTGCCAAAATAAAATATTTTCTTCACTAAATTCTTTCCGCAGAAATTCCTAGGGGAGAAAATAAGCAAAAAAGTAAATTTCTCAAAGAAAAGTTACTTGCCAGCCTAAACAACATATTTATAATGCTTGGAAAGTTTGCAAAAAGGTAAGTTTCAACAGCCCAGTTTGTTTTTCTAAAGTAAAAATCAGTGTATGTCCAATACATACCTGATGCTCCCCCTCTTTCTTGTGTCTTTTTAAATGTATATAACTGAGAAGAACACATCGAGTTACAACCAAATAATTTGCAAGTACAAAGTTTGAAATGTCATGGTAAGTAGTGCATAAACTGGTGAATAAACTTTTAATAAAAATTTAAATAGTTTATAAACTAGATTTCAAGGTGACACTAAACTGTCTTTAACTGCAGTTCTACTGATATAACAGAGTAGATATTTATCAAGAAATGCCCATAATCTAGTCTGGATTCATTACAGTGTCTTTTTGTATGACAGGGAACTATAAAAGAAAAATGCTCTTTTATCAGTGTGCTCAATGTGGTTACATGCCTTCTCTTTGGAAAATACTCACTGAGAGAAAAAAACCATCTCCCAGTACAACACACAATAATCAGGACATTTATATTACAGCATCCTAAAGTCGCAAGGAACACTGGTACTGATTCAGTTGGAAAACTTGACAAGCACAAACTGTCCCTTTTCAAATTTGTATAATTCAACATTCTCTCAGCATCTTTAAAAGCATTTTAACAATCAGGAGAAAAATAAAGATACAAAAAAAAAAAAAAAAAAAAAAACAACCTTGATCCACCACAATTGTCACATGGGTATCAGTGAAACTTCCTCATCATACAAAGCAGCCTCAAAAGGCTGTGTAAGAAGAATCTCCACAGAAATAAACTTAAGTTTATTTATGCTTTTTAGATTTACATAAAGTTTAGGGAGTCCAGCTGTAAGGAAGTAAATGAGATAAACTACAATACAGGGAATAAAAATTCCCAGGCAAGCTCTGAATTTGAAGTTCTTCAGACACATAAGCTGAGACACCAAATGCACAAAAGACAATCCAGAGGGATTGTCAGAGGAACATTTCTGCACTTTACATGTAATTACATATTGAAAGAGAATCAAATGAGTGAGCAGGAACCGGAACACAACTGCCTACTTCCCCCTTGGCACATTCCCTGTGAACCAAGACTCCACCTCCCACTTGCTTCCTTGTGGCCACAGGATTTGGGTACAGCTGGCTGTCCAACATCAGGCAGCCAAGCAGTTGTCACCCGTGCCTGGGAAGCTGCACAGGTTGGCCTGAGCCCCTTAAGGGGGAACCTGCAAACAGCTCTCTCACCTCCTGGCTGACTGCTCTAAGCAGCAGCTAATTATGCAAAGTGTGGGTATTTGCAAAACATGCAAAATGTCTCCTCCTTAGAGAGTAATTCCTGCTCTGTGACAAAGCTGTCCTCAGGAAAGGCAGATGCTGGATCTCAAATGCACCAAGATTTCTGCTATGGAACCATGAACTAAATGCTGATGCCTCAGTGTTCCTGGATACTGGCAGCAATCTGTAACAGCACAGTGTTGTGTGTTATGGCAACCAGGTTAATAAATCTAAGCAATGGCTCTGGACATCTCCTGGGCCCCAAGAAACTGCTGGTGCACACGATAAACTTGAACATTCTCTAATTGTTTTTTAAAGTGGGTATTTCTCTGACATGCATTTTTGCAGTGTTTATAAGAAGTTCTGATTAGAATAAAATGGGGGGGGGGGAAGTAAAATTTCTTGAATATCTGTGGTTGGCTTTTGCTGAAATGAAGTGTACCTTTAACCTTTTAATCTGAAAATGTATTAAAATTATATGAGCTACTTTTTACATTTATAATGTAAGTTTTGAACTATCATAGCAGCTAAAAATTTAATGCAGCAATTTCTTAAGTGTACACAAGTTCACTGGAGCTTTAGAAGTAATTACAACTAAGCCAACTGACCTTTCACTAGCAGCCCCATGAAGTACATCATTTTTCAGATGGACTCTAACAACCAGATCAGAATTGTAATTTTTCTTCCAGCCTGACAAAAAGTGTCAATATGAAAGCAGAAATGCTATTAACCTTTAGACTGCTCTGCTAAACCAAGGAAGATAATATTCAGGATGTATTATTTTGCTTTCCTCTTCTCTGTTTCCACAAACACACGTTCACAGTTAACGTGGGTTTCGGGTTCCCCCACCAGTTAACATGGAAGTCTGTTTACTAATCATTGGGATCTCTTGACACTTTTGTATCAAGCAGAAGAATCTTTCTGAGTTACTGCAGATTCCAATCATCTACCTCTCCTATACCACAGGTTTCCTTATATTCTCATTGTGAAAATTGCACTGTCCCTGTGTAACACATTCAGAATCAGCAACATACTCTCAGTGTAACAAAGCAAAAGTATATACCCTCAGTTTCCTTGCACACAAAATAGAGATGACGCTACTTACAACTTCATAAATGTGCTGTGCAGAACAGTACTTATGTATTGCAAAGTATTTATGCTTTGCAAATACTCAGTATTACTCCTTCAAGTTGCAGTTTAAACCAGTGCTCTTAACAACCATAACTACCTCCAAAAAGTATTTCGAAAAACCTTTTGCAGAAAAATAAGCCACTCTATCATGGAAAAAATCTTCCATGTGGCTTCCAACGTTTCAAAAGATAGATGTGAATAACAACCCATTCTTAGGAAACTACCAAAAGTACTTCCTTCTTCTTGTACAAAGGCTATAGATACAAAAAAAAAAAAAAAAAAAAAAACTACAAAACAGGGAAGCATTCTAAAAGTTCCCAGACAAAGCTAAATATAGCTTCCATTTTCACCTGAAACTTTTGCAGAAATGCATGGCAATCTGAATATTACTGTGAGCTCTCACTCAGCTGTGAGCCTGTGTAAACTCAGAAAGATGCTCAGATAACAACAAAGCATGAATGAACTCCTGTCTCTCATCCTGTGCAACGAGAGTGTCAAGAAAAAAAAAAAAAAAGAATACAGGAAAACTACTGCAGCAGTATCAGCTATTTTGGAAAGCCTCTTATTATCCCTCTAAACTCACCGAAAAATATTTGACACCGACAGAATCCTGAAGAAGGCGCTCAAAGGAAACAGCCCAGCTGGCAACTCTCCTCTCCCGCAGCCGCCGGCAGCTCTGCACGCTGGGAAGGCTGGCATTGCTGCTCAGGCTGTTCTCACTGATGCAGTCCTTCAACTCAGTGCTGTTCAGCTCTGTTAATAAAGGAAATGACATCTGTCAATAAAGTACTACTCACGTTTACTCTCCAGTGCTGTTTATTTATCACACCGACTGCTCAAGTTCACACTGGTGCAGACTTGTAAATATCCCTCTCTATTTTTATTAAGAGTAGCTGCATAGAAAAAAAACACCCCAATCACATCTTAAGTTTCTTCTGTTCCACAGCAAAGAAAATTTAATTAGTGTCTTAACAGCAGTCCCCTGACAGAAGCAAAATGGGCAGGGCCAAAGCAAAATCTTTTTTCTTGTTCCACAACATAAAATACATTTTCGTCTTTATATTTCTGACACTATGGACTGCTCTCCTTCATAAGATTATCCAAGGAAAGTTGACCTTCAAGAACCCACTGTTCACCAGAATGTGAGCAAAAACCTATTAAATGATAGGAGACAGCAAAATTTTATATACACTTCAATTGGTAGACAGGCAATCTGTGAAATTTTCCATGGAAATACAAGATTCCCATTAATACTGAAAATTTAGTAGAAGAGTCAATTGTGGAAAAGAATATTAGGAAATGAGCTAGTAAGGGATGCCTTCTTCATCCACAGGAAGTAAGACACATCAAATCATAGATCCTCAATTTATTATGGTTTATTATGGGATCCCTTCCAGACTCCAACCAACCTACTGGAATAACCTAGAGATTCCATGAAGAGAAATTATCTGATTCTTTGTATCTTGAAAAAAACAGAAGTGATTTTTTATTCTGAGAAACAAATTAACAAGAATCCGTGGAGAATTCAGGGAAACATGACTTGTTAGTCTACCCTTGTGTGGCAGCCTAACAATTTCAAGTATTAGCTCCAGCTCATCTTTGTCATGTCAGTAAACAAAATGGGCACACAAAATATGTCAAAGTGACCATTTGTTCACAGAAGTATAAAAGGGAAAAAAATGGCTGCTCTAACTAAGAGAGGGAACTGCTTACAACAGGGCTCTTTTCACAGATTTGTCATTAACTTCTTGCACACCCTTTTACAGGATGGTCCCTCCACCTCCCAGTGTACACAAATGTAAAAGTGGTAATGCTGAACCCACAGCTACACACTTCACAGAGGTGATGTAAGGTTTCATTCATTGTGGAGACACAACTAAAGCCTGGTTGCACACAGGAGATGCCAAACTGAATGAGATTCTTTGATGAAGGGATGAAAAAAATGCAGACATTCAATTATTTGAAAAATCCACAGTAAGACGTAAGAAAATAATACCCTCAAATTAAATAGATGGTATATTCAGCAATTTTATGCCAAATGGAAAAGCAAGTATGCAGCCCACTAGATATGCAATCTGTTTGAGAAAACTAAATTTGCAACTAGTCAGAAATGGACTGTGCTTTATAGGGACATTTTAATGATTTTCCTCAGTTAATCACTTAGACTCACTAAAGCAATGAGTAATTTCACCAAAAAACTCCTACTTTATATGATCTCCCCAGGTCTCCTTTCATGTTAGAAGTATTTGAAAGCACTTTGCATTTCCAAACTTCATGTTACAAAACATTACTGTTCCTCCCTGGAAGCAAGAGCTTTGTAAAAATGCACTATTCAAAAAACAGTAACAAGCATTGGAAAAAATTATAAAGATAGTTGTAAAGGTAAGGAAAAAAAATTAAGAGTCCTGAAACTTTACTTTTAAATATATTCTTAGCTCAGAAACATTCACTAAGATGTAACAGTTAACTACTCTGAGTTTCTGCAAGCAAAGCTATTTTTTAAGACAAAAAAAATCCTAAGTAAGACAAAGACACAGAATTAGATGAGGGAAGAACAAAATGTAACTTTGTATTTTCAGCAATGATAATATATAAGGACACTAATAACAAATCAAGTATATAAATAATTTTATTTGCCTAATCACTATATTAATCAACGCTAATTACAAACACTCAGCAAATACTGCCAAATTTTCTTACACAAATATTTATTCACTTTTTCCTTTAAAACATATGAAAGAGCATAACCAAGTTAACTGTTAACTAGAGAATACCTGTCATCACAGTGAAACTATTGTGAAAGAAGCTGATGTGAATCTGAAGGGAATGATAACTAAATTTATTATCTAAAGTATTTTGCTTTAACTCTGCAGGTGGATATGTTCTATTTTACAGTCCAGGATATAAATAGACACCCACTTCTTGATAGATCTGGAACAGTTTCATATACTGCCTCACCCCTGGAGGGTTCAATCCCCAGCATTCTCCAGTGATGAATGATGAAAATTTCCTTGTTCCTTTCAGGCAAAGTCAGAAAGGCAAACTCATCCCACATACCAAACCCCTGAAACCTCCTTGGCTGACAGAGAAATTAGGGAGCAGCCACACCAAGTGCTCAACTCTGGATCCTGGAGTCACAGTGCCTTAGGACTCAGAAGGGATTAGGAAGTGGCAGGCACAGCAATCACCAGCCAGTCAGCATCACCTCCCTCCCAGTGGCAGGCGTTCAATTTCCCCATGGCAGCAGGGAAACCCAACTGCAATTACAGCCTCCAGTGTTTACACCAGTGGGTAACTGCTAACTACCTTTAATTGCTACCAGCTGCCTGCTCTCTCCAGCTCCTCAGAGTTACACTCCCCTAAACTGCACTGGGTTCTCCCCACTCTGGAGATCCCATGAAAACAAATGAACCAAAATAAGACTCTATTTTCAACAACCAAAGAGCTACTGGCACAGGTCCTCCAATGTGTTAACACAGCATTAAGGAGTTACTCATTCCCAGTAAACTGTCTCTGTTCTGGTAGATTTAATTTAGGTAATTCAGTCTTTTTTTCAAAAATAACTGTTTTAATTTATACTTAACCCTGGCACAGCTTTGGTTTCCCTTAATGAAAAGATGCAGTCGGTTTGCTTTTAAAATCTGTAGAGCTTTCTGCTGTGGTACCTGTCAAGCTGAAAACAATAAAACAATACAGAAAAGGTGGTTTGCCAGAAAAGGCTTGCTTATTCTGATTTCTTTTACCACTCAAATCATCAGCTGCAATTAAAACAGTCACAGTCTAGTGCAGATATACCACTTAGAACTGGAGGAAGTCAGATGGAAGGAAAAACATTCCCTAACTCTAACATTAGTACTCAATTCATTCAAATCACACTTAAACAAAGACTTTATAAGGCATAACTCCTGCTCCATCCACTCCTCTTGCAGAGGAATGTTTCCAGTGTAAGACTCCAGCATCAGGTTTCCTGACTCTCACAGCTCATGCATTCCTAGGTACACACAGCCCACCTTGGAAAGCAGGAATGGAGAAACTTTCCAACCAGGTCACATATTTCATCTAATGAGCTCTCTGTGATGATCATCAGAGGAAACACAGAGCCCTGACTCCCACTCTCAAATGTTCTCACCACAGGGCATTCTGCAAAGTGGACTCCTCCTCCTGCTCCTTGTAAAGTATTTTTCAAAAGAAAAGGAGCAATTGGGAATCTCAAGATGCCAGAGGAGTTTAATGTGAAAAATCCCAGCTCTGCATGGACGACATGGAGTTCCAGCAGTGCTGGGAAGTTCCCAAATGCCTGCCTTCCTTTGTTATCAGTGGTGGAAGCACAAACTTGTATTACCTGTGAAAGGATGCTCCTTGCTCAAACATTTCAAACCCCAGGGACCTAACTTTATTTTTGTTCTGCTTGATAGAAACCATACCTAGTGAGGAAAAACTATTTTGAATGCAATCTCATTCAGTTTCCCTTATTATCTTTTGGAAATACAGAACTGATATAGAATAGGATCTTAAAAATCCCAAAACCCAATATTTTGCGCTTTTTGTGTTTACATATTCCATGCAGGGTCTTGGTTTTATTTATCTTACAAAAACAGTATTATGTAAGAAAATATAGGCATTTAATCAGCTAAATCTTGAAAGTATTCAGGATAAGATACCTTCTGAAGTTTTGGTTTAGATAATATAAAGCCAAAAGCCTGAATACAATAAATGAAGGCTCTTTTGTATGCATTTGTATGTATTTTGTACACACATTTCAGACTACAAACACTTTGTATTCTTGTGAGAAGCAAAGCATATTCCTCATAATCATCGGAACGCATACAATCATATAATTAAGATATTCTAGTTAATCACTAAATACATTACCTGGATAAAGCTGATAAGAACCACTGTGGTGCCACTTAATCAAATACTTCAAGCCCTTCACTGAAAGCCATCCTTCTGAATCCATACCAGGCTCAGCTGAAACGTCCCGGAACCCATTGGGTGTAGATTAGTCTGGCTGTACAGCACATTGTTCCTCTGCAATTTTGGGATGAGGGAAGCTAACACATTTCCCCACAGCAATTCCTGGGAGCCTCTAGCACCATTCTAAACAAATTGATTCCTTACCCTCGTGGCTTCAAGCAGAGGGAAGCAATAGTATACTTAACACAAAGCATTATAAAATGCTACATAAATAATTTAAAGAAAAGACCTTTTGCCACTGCTGCTAAAGAAACTTGAATTATTTATGCTACACTGGAACACAGCTACAGTGAGCAAGCACCACCAGCAGAACTGGCAAAAAAAGTCATATATCTATTAGAGGAAAAAATCCATTCTGTATTTATAATGTAAAAAGCATAAAGTTTTGCTTTATTTTGTACTTCATTGGGTATTTTTTGCCATACCTTCTTCAGTTACTTTTTAAAATACAGTTTTACATTATTTATTACTGCAAACATCAGATTCCTTTCAGGAGGGTCTTTAGGAACACTTTTCCTTATGAAAATTCTTTCCAAGTGATGAACACTAAAAGCAAAAATCAGCAGAAACTACAGTAAAATAGTATCTTAGGAAAAAATATGTGCATATAGCATCTGTTAGGCTGAAGTATTTGGAAATAAAGACTTCAGCTTTGGGGAACTGATCTCTGCAGGGAATAGCAGGTGAGAACTGACTCAGACATTCTCACTAGCTCAGATACCTCACCAGCTCTGTCTGGGAGATGAATGATGATGGTACTTCTGTTATAGATCCTCTGACCTTAAGGTTTTCCCTTTCTAAAGTGCCTTCCAGGTATAAATAGCCAAGTCAGACATTAGCTGGAGCCTATTGATCATCCCTGTGACAATTCAGATGGCACAGTGCTCAAAACATCAGGCACAGGCTGCATGCTGTGTACACACTCCCACTGCTCCCACAGTCAGCAGCAAAGGACAGTTTCTGAGGTGGGAAGTAAGAGAAACCTGCTAATTACAGGTCGCTGTAGTAACATAAAATGGTTCCTGCTACTCCTAGAGCAGAGGTGCTGCAGATTAGTTGATTTACAGCAGTAATCTTGCATCTAAGCATTATTACAGTTTGCATTCTGATTGTCTGCAATTCACTACACAAATCAATTACAGTTAAGAGCTGCCACTGGTCAGCACGTCTGGAAACAGCTCTAATTTACACGTTAGTTCTCTTGCAATGCCCAAGTGCAGAGTTTTGGCTGATAAGAACATCCTAGCCTTGCACAAGCTGAGAAATATAAAATAAACACAACAAAGGGGTAGATGTTTTCCAGGGCCAGGCTCAAACATAATAAAGGCTATATAACATAAATATTCATTGACTTTGGGAAAAAAAAAAGTACAAAGGACTCTTGTGCCTCCCACCATACTGAAGAGATGTATATAAACACATAATTGCTTTTTACACACGAATTTTCTTCCTAAACTAAAGCTTAACAGTATTTATAGTATCTAGTTATATATACAAATACTAATATTAATTAATAATACCAAGCAGAAGTTCCTGGAGAGACCTTAGAGCACCTGCCAGTACCTAAAGGGGGCTACAAGAGAGCTGGAGTGGGTCTTCTGACAACACCAGACAAAGGGTAATGGTTTTAAACTGAAGGAAAGTAGATGTAGATTAGATATAACAAATTTTTCACTCTGACAGCAATGATAACCCTGGAACAGGTTGCCCAGAGAAACTGTAGATATCCCATCCCTGCAAGTGTCAAGGCCAGGTTGGATGGCAGGGGGTTGGGACAAGTTCACCTTTACACTCCCTTCCAACCCAAATCATTCTGAGGTTCTGTGATGATACAGATTTAGTCTAGGAAGGGAAGTATGCAGTGCTGTATTAATGGTTACACTGATGAAAATTTCTCTAAACTAGACATACCCTAAAATGTCTAAGTCTGTGGATCTCTCTGTGTATTAGTAGGAAAACAGAAAAAATTTCAGCGCTGTGCCATACTCAATGAAAGTAAATGCTATTAAACGTAATTCACACACAAATTGGAGCTTTTTTACTCAATGCAGCTTGAAATAAATGAGGAATTTATTTAATCTCACTTTTTCTCGTTACAGTCTCTCTGGCTCCTATTTTTCCAACCCACTATCTGGGTATTTAAGCATCAATTCAATATTATTCAATATAGTTCAACTACCACTTTTTACACAAATTATACCTCTTCTTAAGTAGCATTTAACAATGAAGAGAGAGTTCATGTTAAATTCTGAACAAGCTAGAAAAATAGGGAATACAACTAAGCAGAAAATTGCACAGAACTTCTTGGCTGTTTTTTCACCTCTGTGACCTTACATGGCCCATTGATTTCATGAGTTCAAAAAACTGTATAGAATTAATTATGAAAACAGTTACCTACAAATTTGGAATAAGACACAAACCATATGGGAAGAACTGAAAACAAGTGAAATGTTTAAAATAAATTTTCAGCTGGAGGGACAAAAATCTTCAAATGATTATTGTATGAGTACTATCACAGGGATTTCTAAGTCTGGACAAGCAACAAAATAACTTTCATTAACATAGAACAAGAACCCTTGTGGAGACAAGACACAAGTACACTGTGTTTTACCTAAAAAAAAAAAAAAAAAATCAATCAAATTTTTGGTTCTCAACACTACATACACAATCAGAAAGTCTGTGGTCTGCCTTGATTTTTATATCAAGCAGGTAACATGTGGAGGAGAAAAAAACCAACATATTTTTCCCAGAAAAACACAGGCTACATTTTAGAAATAGAAAGCAGAATAAACACTATTATTTTCTGCTTTGTTGTTTGGTTGCTTTGCAGACAAGACAGATACAACACAGAGTCTACCTTCTCATCCAGACAGAAATACAATAAAGCTGACTGTGTCAGCAGTAGAGAGGGAAGATACCTGACATAGTCAGCCACTGGAAAATTGCTCCAGCAAAAGGACCAAAACAGTAATGGTTTTCTGTAGTGCAGTTTTAGTCTTGCAAGGAATCAGAAATCAGGGTATGAAGAAGTTTTGTAAATAGTACTGCTAATTTTCATTTACATTTGCATCTAATATAAAAGAATTATCCTTACCATTCCAAATATTTTTTTCAAATTTCACTGCACTGATTATGGCAACACAGCTTGTTCCCTTTTGCCCTTTCTATTTAATAAATTTGCCTTGTAATGTTTTCAAAAAACAGCAAATGCAAAAATACGTGAACTTCTCTGCAGGATGAAGTGAACCAACTCTTGCCAGAGAAGACAAAGAGAAAAGCCATCTTCTGTATACCATTTATTCCATTAAGGAAGCCTTTTTAAACTGTTTCAATTAACTTCAAAGCTTCAGAGAAATTGTCTTCTAACATTTAACAAAGAGTGGACATCCTTTAAAACATTAAAGGAATGTTAAAATCAAAACAAACCAGCTTATATGCAATAAAGAGGAGTTTACTCAGAAGTACTCCAGAAGTGCAAAAGCTCCATGTTGGGATTTTAGAAATATCAAATTACTTACCCCCTTCTCAAAAAGGATCACACTTTAAAAAGTTCAACCTCAACAAATGTACCAACACGGCTTACAACTTAGAAGCTAGAGCATCTCTTTAAAAGCAAACGAGGTATGTAAAGGACAATAAAACAGAATGAGATTTTATCTACCATCCAATTACACAGAAGTCTACCAGCTCTGCCTCTGTTATTATGAATGAAGAAGCCTAGTTATAATAAAAAACGTGCATATATAAATGTACCATAAAAATATTATGCAAATAAACCAGTGAAAGTATGTGAACACAATCCTGCAATATTTTCACTGGCACAGTTCCCAAAGCAGCCACAGAGTTCTGCACCACCTTGGACTTACATCTTGTAATATATCACATAATTTACCACATATTATGTTGCTTAATGTGGAAAATTGATTATTTTTCATTATAAAAGTAAAAACAAGCTTCAGCTTACCTCCATCAGAAACAGTTGCTGACTGCAATAAAAAAGAAAAAAAGAAAAGAAGAAGGGTTACTGAAATTTCATGGCAAGTATCAGAAATCTTTGAGCTTCACTTAGTATTTGCAGTGTTAGCTACTTTTGTCATCTTAGTAACAGATAATATTAGAGAGGAAAATCTAAAGAAGTCAGCTGTTATTTCTCACAGTTGTTTTCTCTCCAGCATGAAATTCACCCCAGGCCTTTCAACCACCAGAGATTTGATCCCACTAATAGTTACTGGAAGAAGCATTTCCCGCTGTGGTAACTACACTGCTCCCAAAAGTCCTTTTTAGATGGGCAGAGACAATCAGTTGGTACCTGAGACAAAGTCCATACCTAAAACTGACCTGCAAAGACTGGAAAACAATATGAATTAAAACAATACCTCATGCACTTTAATTTGCTGTAGTATTTGGAGATATGTGGCATTAAAATGAAAATTCAGTGTTTTGTCAGTCAGGTGACTGTAAAAACTTTTCCTGTCAGTCACTTCTGACCGTCACGGAAACAAAAGGATGTTCAGAGTGCTTGCAATAAGCTAGAACTTAGCTTCTAGTAAGTAAGAACTCCTCACCACCTCTACCTATATTGTACATGAGATTTTCAAGGACAAGTAGTATTCTAATGAAATGTTGAAGTTTATGTGCTTATCTACCCTAAACTTGACCATAAATGTTAAATAAATAAATCATAAACTTGATCTACCCTCAACTTTGATCATAAATGACCTCAAGGCATCTATCACTTCATTAAATGACCATTGCCCAAAGAAGTGCCCCAATGGTTGAACCTTGACACTCAGCTGAGTGAAATCTGGAGGACAAGAGATTTTTGAACCTTTAGGAAACTGTCTCAATAGTTTAAAAATGCCCTTTTCATTTGTACTGCTCCTTAAAAAGCTAGGAAAGAATGCCCTACAGTATCCACAACTTCTTCTAGGTCAGAAATACACAGAAGAAGAAAAGCAAAAATATACATACAATTCAAGCTAACAGCTACCTCTTCATAGTTTGTATTTTTTAGCCATGGCAACAAACAATCCCACTCTTCAAAATTCACAAAAACCTTTAGTAATATCTTCTCCTTTCTTTCTCTCTTTCACTGCTGTTAACACTCTCTGAAGAACTTGTTACAAACTGTTGTGGCCTCACCATTCCCATCACCAGGAGAGGATCTGATCTAGTCTTTGACACAAGTGTTCTTGGACTTTCAAAGTCCAAACTAACCTCTATTGACATCATTCCCCTGGTGTTGGTTCAGATAAACACAAATACACCTCCCATGAAAAAGATTTGAAAAATGGTGACACTTCTTGCTTAACTACATAAATGCTTCTGGATCTGTGACGCATAATAATGTAACAAAAAGTATATCCAAGCATCTCTCTTTAATAGCTTTGTTTCAGGTATCAAAAACATACTTCTGGTCCCAATCCTTCAGTGGGGCTTAGGACATCTTTTCTACTTCTGTTTTGCACATAAGTGCAAAATTCTATTCTGCATTCAGAAGCCATAACTTAATTGATGTTTGTTATTTAGAAAATTTAATTAGTATCACTGAAATCTGATTTATAAATGTGATCGCTGCTAATTTCTTAGTCACATCACTGTACGGTACAGTTAATGAATAAACAACTTCAATGTAAAGAAGGAAGAAAAGGATGACTCAAAGTAAAGTAATAGTATCAGTTTACACATCAGACAGAAAAGAAACAAAGCAGTTTCAAAATATCTGTTTCTTAGGAATGGTCATTTACTTTGTCAGCTTTCATTAACCTAGATTCAAACACCAAGTAGAATTCATCATGGTTTTGAAAGGTATGAAGCAAAATAATAGGATTTTCATGATACCAGAAAGAATATTCATACTACTTCTGCCAAAAACTGGGAAGTTAAAAATTTTAAAATATAATTTTAAAGGGAAAATTATTTCATAGAAAAGCTCAATCATTAATGAGAGTTTTATCTCAATCTATTTAGCATAAGTTAATGCAGTGAACTTTCTACACACCACAGGTTGGTTTTGTCTCTTTATTTCAAATGCTTTCTCTACTGCATGCTACATTTTGTGTATCAACATCTTAAAATCTCTCCAAGCAAGGCCTTCAAAATTTCTATGTTAGAACATTTTAGAAAAACATCTATAGGAGGAATATTTTTTACATTACAGAATCACTAAAAATATCTATCGTGTTCCAAGCATTGTCCATTTATTTCTATAGATCACAGAATAAAATCCATTTTTAAGAACATTTCTTTCAATTCATCTGTGTAACTAAATCCACCTAATTCAATAAAACCTTGAAACTAAAGCTTGTAATTACTGTGTAAGATTTCACAGTAATATGTTCAAACTACATTTTGTGAGTACTTAGAAATCTTAGTTTAAACCTGTCAGAAATTGCATGCAGTCCACATTCAGACAAAGAAGTTTCTCTTCTAAACTGTTCAGCTGAAACTTGTCTAGATTTGTCTTTGAAAGGTATAAGTTGCAAGACCAGATTTTTTTAAATACTATGATGATCTCATTTTAAAAATACACTTTATGTTGGGGGCTGTTTTTCATTCTTCAGCACTCATGTTTCCCACCACTGGAGGCTCTTCAGGCAAAATTTGATCTACTGCACATAAAAAGTTTGATTATTTGATGAAATTTAACACTACACACATATTAAGAACCACCTATTGAAAAACATATGTATCAGAAAACTATAAAATTGAACAGCTCCTGTAGGAAACCATTTCTGAAAGAGGAGGAAGGACAGGGCATGGACAGGGCATGACTCTGTGCCAGTTAGAGCTAATGTAAAGATTTTTTTAAAAAGTATTTAAGTGTTTAATTCCAAATGACAGAACACATATGTTGTGAACGTACATATGAGTTATCATCCAGAGATAAAATCTAATTGTATGAAACCATCAAATCTTTCACAACCAGATAAGAACTGAAATTGGTTCTTCAAATTACCCCAGTTACCAAACTGGTTTAAGAAAAAGCCCATTATATATGCCAGGATTCTGATGGTTACAAATTACCAAAATTTAAAAAATAAACCTGATCTAGGAGAGCTAAAATGCCTTCCAGTATATCTCTTCAGGGGAATTCTGCTTGCTCATCTAGCTGGATTAGCAGCTGAATTACACAGACACTCACACACACCCCGCAAAGTTGGGGGATGCAACTCTGCTCCAGGGACTTCAGGGCAGGATCTTGATCTCTGTGATTTGAGAGAGCAGCTCAGTGCCAGGGCCAGCAGGCTGGAAAGTGACTTCCCAGTTACCACACAGCATAAAAGATGCTCTAAGTCTCTGTGAACTGGCAAATGCTTCAGCACATATTTGGTAACATAAAGTTCTGAATAAGAGAAAATATGTTTAAGTTCATCTTTGCATCATCTCTCTTTGCTAGGTGGAAAAACCAGAAGCGCCTGTGAGCTTTTGATGTTGTCTTCAGGATCTGCTAGCAACAAATCTAAAATAGTTTAAGCTTACAGTAATTGTCAGGGAGAAAATCAATTGTGAGTACCTAATTTTTTTCCACAACAGAAGTAGACAACGTAGTACCTTGCACCAACAAGGTACAAAGGGAGAGAGGGCATAGAGGAGAATAATTCATAAGGCTGAAAGTTCATAAGGTTGGAACAGGCTGTATCTTTTAGCTTTCATGGCCTATAACCTGCTAGATGTGTGCAGCTCTGCATGAAGCCTGTCTGATGACATCTTTCAGGTGACAGTAACTCTTACCCACTTTGTTCCATCTTACATATTCCATTTTACATGGATCAGGTCCCAGAAAAGTGACTAGGTACTCTCCAATTCTGCCATAACAACATCATGCAGAAAACCAAAAAATACCCTACCTATAGCCCAGACATTACATTGAGCAAATAAATCCATGTGTACAACTACCCGGGTAACACAATACAAAAATGTCCTTTTTTCTCCACCTTGAGATTTGTCACTCAAGTCAAAGTCATGCTCAAATACTGGAGTAGAACAAAGGGAAAGAGGGGGATACTGGCAGGGGTGACACATACTGGGAAATGCCAGGCCCTAGAAATAAAATGGAGCAACATGAAATCATCTGTGCCATTACAATGGGGGTGAGTGCCTTCCTGAGTCAAAAGAGACATCTCTGTTTCCCACTCCTCCTGAGACACAGAGAGTACAATCTGTAAGGAGAGTGAAGATGTATTTCTCTCTCCTATTCTAACAATGACAGAATCACAGACTAAACAAAAACATCTGTTCTTTTCCTGGGCATCCAGAAAGATTCAGAATAAAAGGGATTAAAAATGACCTCTCTGTCACCTTTCCAAAGCACACTTTCTTGCAATACAGGCACCGACTTCTTGCTGCATCCAAAGAATTCTCTGAGTGCTGCCAGAATCTGTTACTTACCCAGTACATCACTTTACATCATTCTATAAAGTCCCTGTAAATAAGCCTTCCAGGTTAGAATAGCACACCTAGCTCCACCAACCTTTTAAACTAATTTTCTCACATGATTTCAGTATAGAGGATAACATTAGGAAATCTGTTGGGTTCTGAAGATTTACAGGCTGAATACAAAGAGCCAACTTCCAAACGTTCTGTCGCTTATCTCAGGGAAAGCCTGTCACTCAGATGACCATCTGCCTGCATCTAGCTTTGTTCAAACTACTTCTTAAATCACCTGAAGCAACTTCTCCTTTTGCCAGAGAATGAATTATGAGCAGATCCCAAGGTCTTCAGTCACATTACTCCAGGATTTACATGATACATATGTATTTTTAAATATATTACAGCATCAACATAGTTCATGCCATGAACTCCAGTGGTCTCTGGGAGGGGAGGGAGATCATGCCTCAAAATATGGCATATAGAGTTCTGACATTTAAAATAAAAAATAAAGCCATATTACTCATCAATTATTGCTAGTTCTTCCTTGTAATAAATAATCTCAAATGTACTTCTCACCTAAAAAGTAGCATAACACTACAAGCTTTTTATCCCCATTTCAAAATATTATTGCAATTAATTTCATGATTTAGAATTATTTGAGAAGAGTGCCCCTTCAGAATGCCACTTAAAGGAAGACTATTACACAATTTCACTTTTCAATTCTCTATCACCAAATTGCATTCATAACAGTTAACACAAAAGCATTCTATATGTAAGAGTTCTGAAGAAAAACATACTGTACAACTATGTACAATAACTTTACTGAATACATTCAGTATAATTTTGTCAAATATTTGAATCTATAAAAGCAACATATGAAGAATAAATGATGTGACATTTGGAATTCCTTTAAGAAATAAATGTTTAACTTTTTACTTCAAACAAAACCATTCCTATCACATACAAACACAGTGCCTTAAGTGCCAAATCCATCCCTAAAATGATTTTTATAAAGATATATGCAAAATATATACAGTCTTACCTAAAGATATAATATTGATATAATGGTACAGAAAGCATATACAAAATACATTGCACAAAATTAAATAACAGTCACATGTTATAATCATACTGGCTTTTTAGCTTTATACATATTGGGCACAGTTCATAAATACATATCAAAATCTCTGTGTTAGTTGGTATAACAATATGACTTTTCTCTGAGAATAAAATCCAGTGTTTGCATTTACAAAGGAATTTTAACTCAAATACTTTAAAGTAAAAAAGCTTAAAGGCTAAGCAAAAGCATTCTGAAGCTGATACCATTCTTCTCTAATTTCTTGCCAATAACAATAGCCTATTCTAATTTCTCACTGCAACAATGCCTTGCTTTAGCTAAATATAATTCATATCACTTACCCGCTCCTCGTAAGAAACAGCAGTTATTTTTCCTAGCAGTACTCTTCCTAAATTCATCTTCACTTAATATGGAAAAAGCATTTCCTTAACACGTCGGCTTCTCAAAGATTAAACTAAAAAATTCAACGCTGTTCCATGCCTGTACATGCCAGTAAAGTTTAAAGGCATTTCGTATGAAGTTCTATTTTACTCCCTTTATGTTACCAATAGCAACAGGCCAATGCAGGAAGCTGTGGTTCGTCAGGGATTCAGATTAGATCTCAATTATCTCTCACCAGAAAAGCTCGATCATTTTATATAAATCATGCTGATTGTATTTGAGAACGTTTCCTATAACAAATCAGGAAAATAAAACGATGCTGAACTGTATGGTAGTCCTGTATTCAATAAAAGAGATTTCCAAGACAGTTTCCAAAAAAACACTAGTTAATCACCCTAACATTAGTTAGAGAAACATTTACATAGTAAATCACTATTTTCAGAGGTTTACATAATGCAAGCCAGAACAAAATAGGACCTCAAATAGCCCATCCTGCTTAACTTTTCAGTGGTTAACACTATAAACTGCACATAAAAATCCGCAATACAAGGAGACTTGGCGCATTTCATTAAACCTAGGAGTAGCCTCTTGTCAGTAAAGACAAAATTCTTCTTTCAGAAACCAACTGCTGTTCTGCCCTTCCTCCCTCACGCCCTGAACCTGTGCTCAGCTGATGTCAGGAGAGTTCTGTGCACAGAGCTTCAGGAACAGAGAGCAAAATCGGCTCCCTGCAATGAAAGAGGGAAGTGCAATTCACTTGCCTGTGACAGCGGTGTCTTCAAGAGACTCTATATGGAAAGTACAGCATTTCAGGAAGTTTGCTGCTGTCCACAACAGTGACAGCACCTAAATCATTCACTGCTGTTATTTTTAAAGCAATCAGAACACAACTTTCTGCTAAAAATAAACACCAGAATTGCAATCCGGGAGTGATTATTGGGCATTTTTAGGATAGTGGGATGTCCTTAAGCCCTAGGTGGACATGCTAGTAGTTATCCAGGAAAGAGGAACTTTCTCCCTTGTTCAGTGCAGCATGTGGAACCCCCCACATGCACACAGTTCCTGAGTTGAGCCCCTAATACACAAACAACCCTGTGAAGAAGGCAAATGTTACTTGGAACTTATAAAGAGAAAAGATGAGGAAAGAGAAGAGTCTTTACTCAACACTTTATGGTGAGACTGACTTGCTACAGCCAGTATGTAAAAGCCTGCACATCTTCCCATTTTGCATTTAGGATGAAGAGACTTGGTTAACAGAAAAACTCCATCTTCTCAATTTAATTTAGAGTGATCAAGGAAGAAATTTAATTCACTTGCAGATGAAACCTATTCTAACTAGAATAACCCAAATGCTGTGATGGACAGTTAATTTTTCTGATTGATTACTTGTTTGAATAGGCACACCAGTGCAGTTTAGAATGTTCTTACAAGCTTTTAATACCATGACAAAATGCAATGAAAACAAATGGCTGGGTAGACAAGAAGAAATGTTTTAAAAATTACAAATTACACCCTCCATTATTCTAGGATTTCAGAAGCAAGTACCCTATGGTACTTGCACAGAACAGTTTTGCTGTGTGTGGATAAGTACTCTAAATGTGCAACTTTCTAAAGAAAAAAATGCCAGAGCTGTTTAAATACTGCATTTTGTTTGACACTAAATCAAGTGGAATGCAGAATGTATTTTCTTTGTCAATACTTTAACCAAAGAGCAACATTATTACAAATAATCAGATGCATAATAATCCTTACAATGGATGAGTAAAAATCACAAATGGATCAGAAATGCTCGAAGAACTTTCCTGTGAACACCTCTTTAGGGTAACACAAAACAGGACTTTTATCAATAGCACTTACATTTAACACACCACCTAAATCCTCTAGGAATCACCCTAGAAAGACCAAAAGTACAATTTTAACAGATGAGAATGTTACCCATAAGAAGGAATAAGAGAAAACTAACCCCACATGCAACAGTGGGATGTAGCTGCAAGACCAGCAGCTCACTGGAGCAACTGCAGTGAACGTTGTTGGGAACACTGTGGGTGGGCAATGTTTTACACATTCTAGGCACTCACACTCAGCATTGTAAACCTAATAATCCCTTCATTTAAACAGACATGAAGAACTGTTGATTTTGTTTCACTGAACTAAGCATTACACGTCCACGTTTTTTCCACACAGCGATTCTATGAACACTGAAAAATAAGCCCAAGCAATTAGGCAGCAGCAGTTAATGATCATGGCCATGGAGTGTCATGTGGCACTGAAAGCCCTTTAAAAAATTCATATCCCTCTACATTTTCACAGCTTATTTCAGCAGCTACAGATATAAAATCTTGTGATTTTGTGTAGCATATTTGGAAATCGGGCATGCAACCCAAGAGGTCAAAGGTCAAAAGCAGAAGGAATGCTAATTTGCAAAGCTATTAATGGAAAGTGTTAAAATATGGTACAACAGCTTTAAAAGCCTTATTCAGATACACCAAAGATGACATTTGTAAACCCACATCCATCTGCTTAGGAGCTAAACTGTGGGAAGGGGTAGTGACCCCAGATAAGGTTGATCTGTTTTTCTCTCCTAGCCTCCCTCCATTTCCTGCTCATATTTGCTTTTGTACATTTGTTTTCAGAGCAGAAAAAGCTGAAGAGAAAGACAGAATGACAGGGAGCCTGGATATGTTTTAACTTGCCAAAAGATTAATAGGATTTATTATATCCCTGCCTCCTAAAGAAGAAAACACACACACAAAAACCATCAGGCAACCAGAAAGAGGCAATCCCCTGGACCAGCTCCTCGTCACACAGAGTCCTAAACTAAATGAGACATTGGCAGACTGCACCACCAAAAAATCTTAGAATCTCATCAAGTATATGGATTTTTTCATGTCATATTAAAGTAACAACTACTTGCATGACAGCCACATATTCTTAATATATTTAGAATAGAATATAAATCATATTAAGAATATGATTTCGCTCACTGACCCCAGTTACTGAAATAAAAAGCAAGAGCATCAAAAAGCCTACACATAAATTAAGAAAACCCTGCCATAAAATATTTTCCCCCCTAATTCTCCAAATTTCCTGTAATTTGTCTAAATATATCTTTGTCAATGATTTGTCAGCTACTCAATAATAAACAGACCCCATATGTGCTACTGATGAGAAAAGATCCTCTCATTTATAACACTGTGGATTCTCTCTATGAATTTTGAAGCAAGAGTCCTTCCTATTCCAATGCAATATTAACAAAAATGTTTTGAAGCCAAACTAGCTGGAACTTGCTGGTGTATAAATAACTGAAGTACAAGCTGCCTTGTCAGACACTGAGACTTCCCCTACAGTAAATCCCGCGAAGCAAAGGGAATGATGCAAACGACTGCTCCGAGTGCCCTCTGCTGTCTGCAGCACTGCCCAGACTCCTGTGCATGTTCTCAAGTGCTAACTTCAATGTTTGCCATCCAGAAATCCACTCTAAAAAACATATCTGGTTCTATGAGCCTTATTGTAAAGTTTGGAAAATAATTCTACGGGACCGCAAAATGAAAATTTAAAAAATATACTTTGGCAAAACTATCCGTGAACAATACCTGGATTTATTTTCCCCTTCTGTTGATCAACATTTTAAGACAACTGAATTCTCTCCACTAATAAAAACATGCAGAAATAGCATAACTTGCACATCCAGAAGGAAGGTAACTTGCAGTCCAACGGAAAACAAAAATTAAACTGCATATTAAAGAGGATATGATTAAGTGACAGATCACTGAAAAACATTTAGTCACTTCTGAATTTACTACTAGTGATGTGGCCCCTAAACATTATCAGATTTTGAAGAAATCAATGTAAAAGTGAGCAGGAAAACTATTATATTTTAAGTAAATAATGCATATATTATCTTCACATGCTTTGCAATTATTTATTTCCCTCCTGATTTTAAAATATGAAATTTTTGCTGCCATACTTTTAGCATTTAAGACAATTTTATTCTGAGATATACAGACAGAAAGAATAATACTATAATGTCAAAATTCAGTAGTACAGCTAGGATGCTTACTTGCAAAATAAGAGTTTTCTGAGCAACAAGAAGTCAAAACAGATTTAAGTCTCTACACCTCAGAAATTTTGTATTCTATAAATACCTTTCATTTATTTTCAGATATTTTAATAACTCACACCATCTGGATCCTGTTTTATTGGATAAAAATCCAGCTGGAAGAAGAAAAATCCCTTTAGCTGCACAACTTTTAAAAAAGCACAGTAACAATTAAAAGGTAACATATCTGTAATGACATTTTTGCTTTACGGAAACATGTGCAAGTATAATAAAAATTTAGTGCAAAGTTTATAAAAAAAATTAGAGAAATATCTGTGTATCTACCACACTCATTTTACAAACAATACAATGCTGCAAAAGAATTTTAAACATGGCTATAAAAATGGTGTATTCTTAATTTTATAACAGAGCTTATATAGAAAGTCAACTTAAATACTTATACTTACGAACTTTGTCTCTTTAAAACCTCATTGAATCCTTAGAAGCATAATTTATCATATTTCACTGCAAGATTTCTTAGCTCAGAAGACTACTCATTAAATCATATTCCTGTTTTCTGCTCGCTTTAGACAAACAAAACTTTATACTTACAGACACTTGACTATCAGTAAAAGTTTTCTCCATGTATAAATGGTTTAATATCTCATTGTTAAGAAACAGTCCTTCAAGTTTATTATTACGCTCTTTCTGAACACATATTTACTTCTTCCAGAGTCCAGTAAAAAAATGAGGCTCCTCTGTCTGTTGCCCTATCAACACCTCTCCCATTCTCCTCCCTCCCCAGCACATTCCCCGCCCTCAGTACTGGTTCTGTATCTTCTCATCAAAAGGAACAGGCAGCTTTCAAAATGGTGTTGAGGCAGGTCCTGCGTAACAATAAAGCTTCTCTAAAGACAACAGCCCTGCTGAGGAATCTGCTAATGTAAAATACATTCACCCAGGGCCTACAGGACTCTGTCGTAAAGGTTTGTCCAAACTTGTTTCAGCATTGAGTCAACATCGCTTTCTCATCCAAAGTAATCCCTTTTTTAATACATTCCCCTTTGATGAGCTTATTACCTGAATGAACCAAGTCACCAATCTCTGCTAAAAATAATTAAAATATAATCTAAAAATACTTTTAAAAAAATACTGTTAAAACACAGAAGACAGCAAATTTCTTGCAGTTTCTGGCATGTGTGTACGTGTCTCGGTGTGATTACAATCACATGTATGCATATTGTGCAACATATCTCATCCTACCAAAACTCTCTGTGTTCTTGTGAGTAAGCAGGGCATTGGCATTTACGAGGATCATGTTCCAAGTGAAACATTACTCTCATAATTTTCAATACCACACCTACCTTCCAGACAGACCTGCAATATCTGTGCATTTTCAGAAAAAAACACATGCACTTTCTGCCCAAAAATAATCCTTAAATATCATCCTCCAGCAGTTCTTTATCCAGAAGGAAGTTGGGGATGGGCTTTTTACTGTATTTTTTTTAGTTTTAGAAGTACTAGTGAAATGCTTTAATGATTTAATAGTAAATAAAAAACAGTAGTAAGTAAATAGAAAGCATATAATAAAAGTTCTGGCTGGTTCCTTTTTTTTTTATTTCCTAAAGTTTCACTGGAGAGATTAATGCATGAGGACAGTGAAAATTAGGTGGTACAAACTCCTACCCAAATCCCAGCCTTTTAAGCATGAGAGAGAATCAGAAACAATTTGCAGTTGCTATCCATTTGTGCTGTATGTATCCTGTGATAATGCTCTAGAAATACCAATCCAGTTCATTCAGAAAAGCCTTATTAATTCCCTAACACCAACCAGGTCTCACCACAGAGCAAAAATCCCTCCTTAGTTATTTTGTCCTGTGACGTGACAAAAAGACATACCAGGTGACAGGAGGAGCAGCGAGGGAGGGCAGGGACGGAGAGGCACCAAACCAGTCAGGCAGTTCCTCATTCCCACTCATTCCAGGAGCTGCCTGGACAATCTCAGCAGCAGCAGCAGCTCTCAGCAGAGCAGTGGCCAGAGCCATCTCCCACAGCACTGCAGCACAAACAGGGAATGCTCCCAGTGCCCAGCACCAGCAGATGCTGCAGCCAGTCAGCCCTTCACAACAACCTCACACCAAGGGAAAGGCAGCACAGCTTCCTGTGCCAAGAGGACACCCACAGCCCCACAGCCAGGGAAAAGCACTGTCCACCCTCACGTCTCTGCACATGATCAGCTCAGAACATGGGTTTATCAAACCCAGTATTATGTTTCCAGTAGTGGCCACACACATAAGTCCACCAATGAGCAGCACAGGGCAGCATATCACACATTTGCCTGATTACATTCTCCCAGACTCCAGGTATTTTTAGTTCAAGAGATTTCCTGAACCTGGTGTGGCTTGTCTCCTTAATAATCCCCAGTGGCTCTCTTTTCCAAATACTTGTCCACTTTCCCTCCAGGACATGCAAATTTCTTGCATCCACAGCACTCAGTGGTGAGGCATCCCACAGACCAACTCACCTCCCACATGAACAATCTTGTTCTCCTGTTTGTTTTGCTCCTGGCTCCAGCTATCTTTAATTAATGGTGTCGACTTCTTGTCCTAAAGGATGGAGTGAGCCATCAATCCCAAGTACTTTTCCTATGCCACCCATGATTTTCCACTCTTCCTTACACTTTTTCTAAATCTTTTCTTCTTCTAATATATCAGAATATTTTAAAATAAAGAGACCAGGTATGGAAAAACAAACCACAGTTGTATGCAAAGGAATCACCTATTCCTTCCATAATAAATCCATAATACAGGATTTTATTTCATTGCTACTGTATTGAGCTGTTGTTTACATGCAACTCTCCCTTATAACTCAAAGGCCTCACTTCTGAGAAGAAACAGTCTGCTGACAAACACATACATCATTTCTTATATGAAGCTAGAGCTATTTTGCCTCATTTGTATTACTTTACATTTATCTGCATACATTTTCATCTGCCATTTTGCTGCCCAGTCATTCAGTCTTATAACAGCAGCCTGGTCTCATCTTCAGAGACAGCTCTTGCCCTTGTTACCTGGAGTAACTTCACCTCACTGCTCACCTTCTAGGGAGGAGCCTTAAAAGATGCCCTTGGATCAACAAATGTAATATGTTGATGTTACAACATATGTAATACATAAAATGTAACTGCAGCAAGCATCAGCCTTAAGCAGGAAATCATTCAGCATTTCAGAATCAGCACAGTAAATAGTAGCATTTTGAAGAATGCTAGGTTAGGGAGAAAGAAAACAAGAGCTCCATGTGTGTGAGCATTGACAGTTCTGTCACTGCTCAAGGAAACCAGAATCAAAATAACAGAGCCAATGCCAAAGTATCAGTATCTTACATTGCTAAAGTAAGGAATGCAACCCCTCTGTAGCTTCAGGTGGTTACTTGAACTTGCTCACTCTGTCTGATCCTTGTAGTTCCACAAACTGCAGAGGTATTTACAGCTGTGAATTCAGCTGTGTCCCTTTAATCACACATTTTAAGAATGGCAGTACTACAAGAAAATTAATTTATACAGAATACAAGTTTATCTCTAGTCCCTGAAAGCACATATTGTGTCTCCAGTTTTGTGGCAGAGATGGGCTTGTGTTGGAGAGCCAAGCCTGGAGGCAATAAAGGCTCGGACAGCACTTGAGTGGCAGGGTCAGACAATCTACTGATTGCCTCCTCAAGAAGAAATCTCTCTATACAGTGCCAACTGCCTTTGCACATATGGGGACCTAATTCCCTAAGGAATCCATCCTAAGCAACACTGTTAGTTTCTTCTCAAGCACCACAGCATGGGGTGAGCACAGCCCATATGCACCTCACGAAAGAAAACAAGAGATGAGATCCAGCTCTCAGCATATTCTCTGACTACTCTGCTTTTTACATGCAAATTTACATGGGAAATTTCCACAGAATCTAAAGTAAAGAAAATAACCCAAAAGCAGGAGAAAACTCTAAACAGTAGCATTACTGAAGGATAGTCATTTTACCAATTGCAGTAACACAAAATAAATCCCATTATTCTCAGTGTCTGAGGAAAAAAAAAGTACAGTTTACCATTCTGGATTGTATGTAGAAATAAGTACCTCAAATTCACAATAAAGAGGTTGCACACAACTGTATTGGTCTTTTGACCAACCCACCATTGTCAGATACTTTACAAAACAGTGCAATGAGCACAAAAACTTTCCATGAAAAAGTCTATAAATGTAAATTTCAGAGAGTGAAAATCTTTTTTTAAATTATGGTAAATTATAAAAAACATATATATATAAAATACAGAGGTTTTTTAGCAAAAACCTAACAGTAATACTAGAGCACAATCTGTGGAGAAAAATAAAACGTATACTACTAGCATGATGTTTCCTTCTTCAAAGAGATGTAAATAAACTACCTGATAAGATCCCACATGCCAAAGTAAAACCCTGAGGATGATCCTTAGAGAAGGCTGGAGAGTCTGAAATTTTTAACAGAGCAGTCTAGAGAAGCAAATGTGAAACCAAATGATGCTGGACAGCACGACAGTGCAGACAGGGCATCCTCTGCCTGCCCCATGTGCTGGCAGTGGGGTCACTAACCAGCACAGGTGTGTGGCCACTGTGCTGCCCAGCAGCTGGACAACTCCAGCCAGGACTGTAGCAGGGCCTGAACAGAGCAGAATAATGCCTGGCACAAACCACTGGATGTGTTCAAAATCTTACTGATCAGCTCCATGACTACATCAGTAATTCAAGGTAAAAATATGGATGTGTAATGTCATGACTGACTTACACTATTTACAGCTAGACATCATGGGTCACCAAGAGGGTTTGAGCCAGTACAGTCAGGGAGCCTGAAGCCACTAAGGAACCTCTCCCTGCTCCAGGAGCTGACCCTGGTGCAAAGGGAGAAGAGAAACAAGAACCTCATCTGGGGGCACAGATTCATAAACACATCAGCATCAGGGGCTGCTCAGTGTTTGTAGTCAGACTTCAGAATATCCATATATGAGACTGGATTAAGCCTTTAGGAACTCATTATCAGCATGCTAAAAATACAGTACTGCCTTTTACATACAAAAATGGAGATTTTCTCATGCATACACAGTTACTTCACAATTGGCCTTTCCTTCTCCTTTCATGAAAGCAGACAGCAAAACTGCCAATTGGTTGGTTATATCTTAGATAAAAATTTGGACAAAATATTGCAAAGATGCATTTCTTAAAGGGGGTACAAAGTATAACATATTTTTAACTAATTGGTGAAATGTAAGACAAAACTACACATTCTTTTCACATTTGGAACTAACTGTTATCAGCTGAGAATCAAGAGGCCTCTTGATTTAAATCATGTACTTACACTTGCCATAGTGGTGGCATTCTGGCCATGGTGATGATCTAAGAACATGACTTAAGCAACCTCTGCAGGGAGAGTTAATACTTTTTATTAGATCATATGAAAGTGTGGGAAAAGTTTGGGGCATGTTTAGATCTTCTTGTCTGATTTTCCCAGTATACTAGTTGGTCTAATATAAGCTATTATCTCCCTGTGTAAGTTTTTTCTGATTATTTAAATCAGTCAAACAAAAACAGGTACCCACTTAAAAACTTATTAAGTGAAATGAGCATTTGGGGGGTTTTGCCACGCACAGATGCCAAAGCTAATATCCAGCAGAGACATGTCATCCATTAGTATAAAAAACTCATACCAAAGAGATGTGCTATATGCTTTCAAACAGCAGATGAAATGCAAAACGAAGTTGATTCAGTAGAATTAACAAAACAGAAAAAAAAAAATCAAGCATTATTATCTATAATAACACCTAATAATACTACACTATTATTGGTTATAATTAAGATGGAACATTCTAACAAAAGTCCTCACACTGATTTTTAAAAAGAATACATTATATATTCCAACTTCGAAAACATTAATAAACTCTAGAAATTTGATACAACAAATGTTCTTTATAATATACATATAGCTTTAAGGTTTCCAAAACAGGATGAGAAAAACAAAAGCTGCAACAGCCATCTTTTTTTTGTCCTGATATTTAGTTAAAAGAATTAAATCATCTTTAATTTTAAAAATATCTCTGCATTAAATGATTATTTAACAATACTTAAAGAATTTGACACTTGTTTCCCTAAGAGATTATGTATCTCATTATACTACTCTGCCCTATTTTTAACCACAGAGGAGTGCAAAAAGTACAAGTACCAAAATGATTTTCAGGAAAAAACAGTTTTGAATGTTCTTCTTGGTGAGGAGGACCCTAATTTTTTGACTTCAAAATACTGCAAGGTTGCCCCATTTTCATAGACTTCAAGAAAAATTAAAGGATGAGTGGAATGGGCTTCAGTTGAAAATGTTACCAAAATTGGTGATGAATAGAAGAATTACAATTACTGCATTTAAGGTAAATTTTTATTTAGGTAGTGTCTGCAGTCTCACAGAGACTCCTTTAATGTGTTTATAAATAAAACACATAATGTGTTTATAAACATCTTTTCCAGAACAGAATTGTGCAAGAGGATGAGAGTAGTGGCATTTACCTACAGGGAAGAAAAGTGGGAACAAAGACAGGATCATACCCTGTCATTAAGCCAAATATTAAATAATCATAAGGTCCTTTTAGCTTAAATTACACCTTGAAAATATGAACCAGAAAATATACTAAAAAGTAAAATTGGTGCAAATCACAGAATGTTAACATGATTGTTAATGGACACTATTTCATAACAACAAATTATTCACATAGGAAAATTTATTGCTACATAAAAGATAAATCTGTTCTTAACCAGATTTCTTGTCATTTAATAAAGAAAATTTTCTAAATACATTTCTTGGGAAAACAACATAACTAGGGCACATACTAGACGTGCTCATTTTCTGAATTCAGTTCCAATTTAAAAAATAATTAATCATAATCAGCCCTGCTGTGAACAAGCACAATTTCCACAGTTCAGAAATAAAATTGTGCATCTTCTGTTTTGTGAGACATTTTCCCTACCACAATTATAGCACAACTGCACCATTAATTTTGCACTCTCATCCCATTTTGATCCCTGCATTTTTAAAATAATCTTGTATGAGTTTCTATTAGTAAAAACACCACCTAGACTTTAAGCCTACAAATTTGTCTGGTTTTTGTATGTATAATACAGCTTCTGCAGGTAAGAGGAAAATACTTAAGGAGGGGCAACTATACCATTAATTTTAATCTTACAAGAATTCTGTCTGTGCACACATAACCAGATGTAATCTAACAAGTTAAAAGAAAAAGTTACATTTTCTAGCGAAATCATGTTTTTATTTATTAAAATACGTATGGACATGCTGTATTCTTGGACAGATCTTTTTAAAAATAAATAAATAACAAATTTCAAAGAAATCACGCCACCTTATGGCAGCAGTCAGCAACACGGACAGCTGGTGTTTCACACACTGTTCATACGTCAACAAAAAATCCAAATACAGCCTTTTTAGACCTGTAAGCAATGAACAGTGTTCAGCAAATGCCCATAAAAGAAAATCCATGGAATCTACTTACACTGCTCAATTTAGAAGATTAATTTGGATGCCAGCAGGAATCAAACCCACAAGCTCAGAGAAGTGTTTTAACTTCCAAATTTCACATTTGGATGATTACCTTATCCATTCTGCTAAGATAACTGAAAAGAACACAAAAGCAAGCAAGTAGCCTATACAATACATTCATGGTCATTATTCCAAAGGTGGAGTCCCTAAGAATTTCCTGCTATTGTTATTTCCTCTTCCACCAACCCTAAATAGACAGCCTGAAATAAACTAAACATGTATTAACACCATTGTGTTCTACTACACATAGGGCAAGAGTACATGGGACAAGTGCTGAAGCAGCAGTGTTGAAGTCTGAACCAAAATTAAAACGCCTCAACACTATTTTATTTTGACATTAAAAGCTTTTGGAATTCTTCTCTGGACTGCTATTTCTCCTGGTGGCTGGGATATCTACGATATCATTATCTTACAGCATGCAGAGCAAAAAAAAGGTTTCAAAGTGAAAAGAAGTAGTTGGACAGAGAGCAGTCTGCACCCACAGGTAGTAAGGGCATTCATCCCAATACAGATTTGAATACAGACCATTCCTTTGTCCAGTTCATACTGTGATCTAGAATGAAAGTTTCCCCTTCCAAAGTAACTCAGTAACAATGAGAATGTTTGGACACAGATCGACTCTTAATCCCTCCTGTTGGTGCTCCTGTTTACATACACTAACGACCACCAACTAGAACATAATGAGGGGAAAAAAGGACTTTTTAGGCCAGTAACTATCATATCTTTCTGAAATTAATGGAAAGTCCCAAGTGCCTATTTTAATTGAATATTTACGCAACATGAAACAGCTCCAACAACAGAAATTAAATTTTATTTTTGATATTTAAAACACTCAAAACACGAGATGTGCAAAAAACCTATATGAAATTTCAACCTGTAAGACTGGAAAGAACCATGTTTTTGCTGTTGCATGTGAATTAATAGCACTCTGCTCTTTGGTATTCTGAGAGAATTTGCTGTTACTGCAACCAGAAATTCTGTCAAAACTGGATATATATAACAGCAAACACTTTCAGTTTAGAAGAATCACCATTTTCTGATTAAGAAAGATGTAGCTAGATGGTTCCCAAAACCCTTTATCCAGAAGTTCTTGCTATGTTTAAGTTAGATAGTTACTGTATTAAAGTTATGAGTGCAAAGAAATTAAGGGTTTTCCATAACTTGAAAAAAAAGCAAGGAACTTAAAAGAGAACATAGAAATAGAAAATATGAAAAACAGAAAACTAGAAAAACAGAAAACTAGAAAAACATCTGATAAATAAGTAATTACAGTTCCTACCTGCATTCCCTAAGCATGCCAGAAGCTCCTCCATATATTCTGGTCCCTAAAAATCCCCTGCACTGAGCTCCCTTCTCCTGTAGTTCAGAGTCAGTGAAATGCTGTTCTTCCTACATTTTCCCACAGCAGAAAACTCAAAAGTGTCTCCTTCTTTCCTTCTCCCACCTTAAATGCTTTTCAAACACCTCCTTCCCATTTAGAGGGCTCAGTGTGCCACATTCCCTCCCGTGCTGAAGGGTGGTGTAGTATGTATTCCATGGCTCCTGTGCCAAGAGCTCTGCACAGAAAATTTTTGTTTCTCCCCAGTCACCAGACTTCCTCCAAATAAGCATGGCAAAGGGGTAAGGGAAGAATTTCTCTATTCAGCTTCACATCACTGCAGGTCAGGTTTTCCTGAGGAGGCACACTAGGAGTGAAGATACAGTGAAGCCACATTCCTGCAGGTGGTTCCTACAGCAGAACAGGAGGATGGCTTTTCATTCCTTGTTTTCACCAAAACCAATGTGGTTTGGCCACTGAGACCCACACATCAACTGATGCTACACCAGATGTAAAATAACATAATACTACACTTAAAAGGACCCAAAATCACCAAGTTGATTAGGAATTCCCTTTTCTCAACTGCTGTCAAAATTCATCAGCTGAACAAAAACCAGGATATGATGAACGTTTTTCTATTTATCATGATACATTCATTTCTGAGACATTATGAACATTTTGATCAGTGTAAGTGTGTTGCTTGAATTTACACAGGACCAACTGTGATAAGAGAAATAAAGTCAGAATTCCCCACAGAAAGAATGGCCACTGCTTGCACCAATGTAACCTATTAAAGAAATTTTGAAAAAGACAGGTTGATATTCCCCTCACAAAAATGTCATATGATAGTAAGTAACTTTACTATACTAATATATGACTAACTTTCTTTCAGCAATTATCAGCATGATCTCCTGTAAGTTCTCTAAGACTCACGTCTAAATTTTAAGTGAAAGTTAATTACCTCAAGGTCATCCAGAGAGCGAGTAATACTGAATCGCTTGGATCTTCCAAATGATCTTCGAGCAGAAGAACGTGGGGGAGGAGCCTGATTTAATCCCATTGAACGTCCAAATTTTGCACCCTAAACAAAACAAAAAATGTATATTAATTTACTTCTTTAATTTTAGCACATTGCTGATCATAGTGAGATCTGAATTTTAAGGAAATGTAACAGGACCAGAATTTCAAAACAAGTTGGCCATTTGCCATGCCCCTGTTAAAATCACATACTAAAGTTCATTAAAGTTGACTTCTCCAGTCTCAAGTCAAATATCTTAAACATTCAGCATTAAATTACTGTATTAACATGAGTCATCAGTTAGGTTGCTAAAATGTACACATGATACATGTCAGTATTAAAAGCAAGAAAATCCTGGCTCTTTCCTGCCTTAACTAGGAACCATTTAACTACAAAATATTTGTTTTCTATAGGAAATTACCATCCTAGAAAACATCTCACCCAGCTTCTCTTGGAACAGTTCTCCACATTTTGAAAAATCTTACTTTCACTACTGTTTTTTTAAAAGCCTTGCTACTGCGAAGTCCAACTTTTTAAATCACACAGTATAAAATTGCAGGAATTTTTGTTCTGAGGAAAATAACTGCCACACTTGAATGGTCCATGACTAGAACTAGTGCTGCAGTAAATAAATCTAATGGTTTTCCCTTGTCACCATAATCACACTCTTTCTCCCTAAAAAGTCACTAGATGTTGGTTAAGCTACTCAGCATGTACGTATCAAGTTTATTCCAAATGGCAAAGTGTAAGCCTGAACCTAAAATTAGGCACACAGTTGGTGACTGGTGCTAAACAGATGTACATAAACTCACTACATTACAAAAGCTTGTGATTATGTGCTTGAAATTTTGGATTCCTTTCACTGTAACATTCAATGTGGGAAAAATTCTTCCCTGTCTACTGATGCTTTTTTGCTTTAGAAAATAAAAGACTTTAAATCAGAGCAAATTCCTCTCTGTTTCATGTCAGCATCATTCTTCATTAGAGTAAGCTTTAAAAAATATATTTATTAGTACTTTTATAATTGCTCATCTGGCAGATCTGTAATATTTATTAAATTTTCTATTTGTGTTCATTTCTTCCTTTGGGCAAGTTTCTGAGCTCCGACTTCTGAAATATTTTGGTCTCCCTTTGATCACTCATTGCAAAGTCTATGCACATCACGTTAATCAAAAGAACAACCACAAATCTCACATCCTCACAGCCTCATGCCAACAACCACTCATACAAAGCAGAGAAGAGCAGCCAGAGCATTGTACAGCCTCAGAGATGTCTGCCTGTTTGCTAATTCCCATGGAGACAACACCATTCTACAGCAACTGGGCTCTGGCCATCGCCAGTGTTCTCAACAGATTCTGTTTACAAGCTCAAAGAATTGTCAAGACAAAACAGGAATCTGGATCCAAAGTATGCAGCAGGATTCATCCCCTCAACAGGCTTGAGAGCTCAACTTCATTCAGTATTAAAAGTGGTCCATTTTTCTATGAAATCTCTTTCCCTTTCAGATTTCAATTTACAAAGGGTTTGGTTTTGTTTTTATTGGCTAAGTAGTAAATTGGGCAGGTTCTGCCAAAGCAACCTGGAAATCTAGCAACTGGATATTAGCTTCCAAGATTTTAAATGAGCATTTAAAAGTGCAGAAAAAACAAGCTAAGATGGCTTTTGCTCAATGATCAAATAAATGTGAAGAGAGGAAAATTGCTCTCTGTAAATGTTGACAAGCAACACCCAGTGGAATAAAGACGGTTCCTGTCTTTTTGAACATCTTTCTGAGCAACTTTTAAAAACATCTGTTCATCCAGGCAGGTACTGCTGATGTGGTTCACATCTGCCTCATCCCCTGCAGCCACACCAGCCTGTCCTGTGTGAATGGAAAGCTTACACCTAATGCAGTGATCTGTGCCACACAGTGAACTTCACCTCAAACCCTGACTGAATTCAGCAGTATCCACTACTGTTGCTGCACTGCTGATCAAAACATTAACAAGGCTCCTCCTGGATTGATGTTTCTGTTAGAACATGTTAGAACAACATGAATATACATGTACATCTACTCGATTTCACCAACAGTCCAGTATGACCACACTAGTTCTGTGATTTTTTTTTTCATTTTGAATTCAAGAATTAGTGATAAAACTCTCAGACTGCCAAGGACCCAGCAAATTAATGGCATCATTAGCGCGAGGTACTTTGAAACTAATGAAACAGTTACACGGTATGGAATGCTTAATGGTCTTTGATGTGTTTCTTAAAAGTAGATGCATGCCTGAGAGAACTTCATCTTTCATTGAAAATAAAAGGGAGAAAGGGAAAAAAAGAAAAAACTATCACTAGCAGACATATCTATTCAGAACAACAAATATATGTTCACTTTTCATTCTATTTCAACCCCAAAAAGAATATAAATTGTCCAGCATTTACTTAAATAGTGGAGACTGCTATATATGATTCTAGGAGATTAAGATAAGCATGTAGAGAACATGCACTCAAATAATTTTTGAAACAGTAACATTACAAATTGAAGGAAGAGAACCAACTGCCCAAAGACAAATCTAATTAGATTCCACTGAGAAGCAGATTCTAGATAAGATTAATTAGAACCAGATGCCCCATTTTGGAAGTCAACGCTGCTTACCTATTTGTGGTCAGAACACATAACAAAGAGAAAGAGGGAGAGCAGACAAAAAACACTTGTAAATTGTGTAGTATTTTCTCTTAGAAAGTAAATTGGTATCCAATCAAAGTTCTTATTTATGGTTTTTGACATTGTTATGCAAAATTGACTACTGAGCCCTGGGTGGAACAGTAAAGATAAGAAAAGGTTAAGAAAAAAGAGACCCTGGGAATAAAACAATGTTTAAGCCATGATTACAAAATATAAAAATGCACTGAGCTAACCATTTCCCCAACCCATCTGGATAACAATTGCAATTAAGAAAATATTTTCAACTGACAAAAAATCTCTTCCTTGCTCTGAAAAATCAAATTAATCATCTAGGAAATTAAGGAGGGCATTACTAAAAAACCCAAGAAGACTGCAATTCGTGATTATTTAATTTCCTGAGAAGTCTCCCGTTTCATCTTTTCTTGAGTCTATTCCAGATATTTAGACTATGAAGGCAGGCCTCCTTCTCCAGATCAATTATAAAAATGGCTGTGCACACACACACACACACACACACAAGGAAAGAATCACATATCTTAAGCAAACAGCACCATTTTGGCAAATGTGTTTCATGGGACTCTAAAGAGCTGGAAATAAAAGCATCCATGACTCAAACAGAAAACAGCCATTGAAACTACAGTGTACTAATCAGCACAGCTAAAGAAACCCACAGTATTTGAGCACAGAGAGATTGTTAGTGCAATGACTGATATTAAATGTCATTTGTCCAGTCTGTTAGAAATAAAGAAATCATTGTACTTGTAAAAGTCTTTATTACACTATTAAACAGATATTAAAAACTCTTAAATTATCCACAAACATTTCAGAACAATACATGTATGACCAAAAAAATGGCCAAGTTGGAGCAACCTGGTCCAGGGGAAGGTGTCCCTGCCCATGGCAGAGGGCTTGGAACAAGGTGATCTTAAGGCTCCTTCCAACCCAAACCAGTCCATGAAAAATAGGCTGTTTCATTCTCTGTTAGCTGCCAAGCTAAAACACTGAAATCTGCTGCATGAACATTAGGCTGTAGGGTTGTTTGGGTGGGTTTTTTTTAATACAGATTGTTTTTAAGCCCTAGAACTGTTTATTATCCTACCTTACAGATTCTCTTCCAAAAACAGTGTTGCTAAATCTATGAAACTATAAAAATATCTAAATAGTCAAGAAAAATCTAAGAAATTCTATCAGAGAACAGAAACCTAACATTTTACTAAGTGCTTTCACCTTACAAATTTTAGGAATCCAGAAGCCAACAGAAAAGCACAGAAACTTGTGAAAACAAGTGAACAGTGAACAGCATGTGCTTCAGCAATATATCCTCTCCTATTTGCAATGCTGATACTTGCCACCCTGCTACTACTATCTATCATGGTGAAAGTATAAAAGAACATATCTCTAAAAGCCTTTATCCTGTTATGATTTGGCAGATGGAGAGGAAAAACAACAAAGGATTAAAGGAATTAAAGTACTGATGCTCTAAAAAAATCCATTCCTTTTTCTACTCTTACCAAAAAAAAAGTAAAAATTAGAATGGATTGAAATATCAGTTAAATTTTAAGAGAAAAAGGACAATTAATGGCTTCTGTGTCCTTTACCTTTTTTAATAAATTACTAGATCACCTTTTTTTTTTTTTTTTAGGCAAGCAGGCAATGGCAAGTGCAAATATGACGAGGAGAGCACTGAAAACAGGTCACCAGGGGAGGACTGATACAGCAGCATTTTGTGATCATGTCAAGTGAGAATGGTTTCTGTCTGAGAACAAGAATGGTGTACAAGAAAAGCACAAATGAGAAAGTGGGAAATGTTGTACTTCATGTACAAGGCAGAGGGAGTGAAGAAGGGTGTGACTCATGTCAGACTGCAAACAGATGGACAGAAAGAACAAAAAGGTTCCAATATAAGATGATTTGCACAACTCTAATTATTTAAAGATAGAACGAAAAAGGATGGGCTCTTAAAAGTATTTTTAACAGATAAACAAGTTAGGCAGCAGTTTTTTCAGCAGTTTTTAGCAGCTGTGGCAGCTTAAGGGTTCTGCATGTACCCCTGACCACTCCTGCAAGCTCACAGGAGTGAGCTTTATTTTTGATATTTAAAACACTCAAAACACAAGATGTGCAAAACACCCATATGAAATTTCAACCAGTAAGACTGTGGAAAGAACCATGTTTTTGCTGTTGCATGTGAATTACTAATAAATTTTGTAAACTGGAGTTTACAAAATGAAGTAATCCTGTTTCTAAGCAGATCCACAGACAGTCATGCCAGCACAACTCATGATATTCACTGCCAACTCTGGCCTGAGCACAACAGGAACTCTCTTAAGCTGGAACTACCAAAGAAACACAACGTGAAACTGTGACAGCCAATATGTGACTGTGACCTGGAGCCTGAGTGCACAGAAGAAAGTCCATGAAACCTGATCAATTATTCAGAACACAGGGAAACCAAACACCTTCAGAAAACACCTTCAATTAGCTTAAAGGAGCTCCCAGCTATAGCATGAGCTGTTCCATGCTCCTTCATATTCCAGCAAATGCACTTATCAAGTATAATAACCTTGTAACTAATTATCCTATGCAACAACCTGAAATTTCTATTTTGTGCTAAATAGTCTTTGTGCCTCCCTATAGTTATTGTCTGGATATTACTAATAAATTTCCTCTCCTCTGGTACCAGTTCTAAAGCTGAAGGTGCAGGAAGGGGTTAGCAAGGAAGGAAACAGGCAGCTATTGGAGTACAAGAGACTGAGGAGGGGGGAAATTTTTGTTAGGAATTTAGGCATCCCTGACAACGAAAAAATACAGTCAGTTAGCAGCAGGAATCCAGAAAGGGGAGAAAAGGAGAAAGAAAAACTGTGAGGCTTTAGGCCAGCTTCCAGCAAATTTACAACTTTTCATGGAAAACACATTATAGCTTGTGATCTTGAGAGGAAACTAAAGAGACTAAATATGATGGGACAAAGATTTTTCCTGCTCTGTGGAAGAGCAGCAACAAGGAAAGGTAAAAATATAAGAAGTGAAGCTAATCAAAAATATTTTAAAAGCACTGACAAGCCTGATTATCTACATTTATAGAGCTATGCTTTCAAAACTGTTTCACAACAAAAGTTAATCTCACAAGATTTGAGTGAAATAGTTTTAAAAGTTTAAATGTTTGATTAAAAAAAAACATAAGAAAGCAATTAAATGTGATAAAGTTCTAGGAGCTCTAAGACAAAAATATCATTACCAGTGTGCACTAATTTTCATAGAAAATGTTTTTCCTCCTGTTCAGGTGGAACAAGTACACTATCCTATGTCCTGGCCATTTAAGAGAATACAAAAGGACCATGCACATGCTAGAATGGTCACACAGAACTGCTAGCCTCAATTTAAGGAGCTCAATTAATAAAGGAGCTCAACAGAATTGTTACATTCTACATGTCACAGAACTTAATCATACTAACTATAACATCATTAAATTTTAATTTGTCCTATTTCCAGCTATTGAAGCTTCTAAAAACTCCCACTTTTTTTAGGTTTGATTCTGTGACTTTTTATGGTGAAGTGCATAACAGTTTGGAACCCAGATACACTGACCATATAATTTGAAACTTCTGTGGATATTCAAAATTTGCCAAATTTAATCCTAGCTGTTAAGCCCCTCAGGAGAAAGGTCAGTCTGGATGGGCAGTTCATCTTTAAAAAGAGTGCAGGTTTAAGAGTTCAGAAAGTTCATTCCTGATTTAGACCTTTCTGAAAAGGGATGGGAAACAAGGATGCCACAGTAATGCCAATAAAGCACACAAAATCTCAAAAAATAGTGAAAGGATCACAGGAAAAAAAAAATAAATAAAAAAAAAACCAGCTGATGTAAATATTATTATGCCATCAGTATTAGTCTTAAATCCTGATCTGGACTGGGTGGCTTTGTCTTCCTCTCTTGTCCACTCCCACCCTAAGCATCCTCTGACTCTCCTGATTGACAGCCCCTCTGGAGCAAAACAGGTCCTGACCTCCCTTTGCCCCCATCCAAAACTGAGAGTGACACTCACAGTTCTTGGAAATGGAGGGTCTGTGGGGCCTGAGAACAGGATAGATTGAAATATGGAATATGTTGGGTGAAGGCTTCTGGTATTCTGAAAGAGACAAAGCAATCTGGGATCTGGGGGGAACTGGGAACAGAGCTGGCTGAGGTCCTGTCCCCTGCTCTGTCACAGGAGGCAGAAAGTCCTGGGGTACAGGAATCTGTGCTGACAGACAGGGCTCCAGGTGCTAAAACCAGAGTGAAGTGACACCCTTCAGACTGCCCTGCACTTGTGTCATCATCAGGAGGGACAGGTCACAAAACCTGATTAGATGACAGAGGATTAATTAAAAAAGGTCTATCATCATTCAAACTTTACAGTCTTAAATTAAAATTAAAGCTTTTCTGCAGGCTTTAATTACACTGCAATTCCTGTAATTTTATTTTTTTTTAATGGGGGTACACCAGGATGACAACGAATTCAAATGCTATATTCCTTTTAAGATACTTCTTTACTGATCAGATGATAATGACGCATTTCACTCCCTTGCAACCATTACAATGGCATTTTAAATGCCAGTTTGGCCCATGATACAATGATGCAAAATTTCATATAAGATCTCTATGGACTCCAGGAAGACACATTAAATAGACTGCCCTGACATGAACTTCCAAGTAAATGAAATTTAATGCTTTTCTCCTGTACTAAGGATATTCCACATAAAACACTGACCCATCTACACTTCAGTACTATCCTCATCCTTTGTCAAGCGAAAAACCAAACCAAAACAAACAAACAAAAAAACCACCAACCAAACCCACAAATGTTGATGTTATTTATGCATATGAAAAAGTAAGATCATTTTCTCAGTATAACTAGATAAAAGTATCTTCTATAAGTTGGAAGTCTAGTAGTTGGAAATTGCAGAGGAACAGAAAGACCTAAGCAGACTAGGGGAAAATGTGAAGAAAACCACAAAAAAGGACATAACAACTAGTTTCAAATCATGTTGAACATTAGGTAGGCATTAGCTGGAACATTAATTCAGTATAGCCAAATAATCAGTAACAATCAGAACTCTAACCCCGAATCATCATAAAAGAAAAAAAAGAAGAAATAAGTCTTATGAATACATTGTCTGTCCACAAATTTTTAAAACTGCTTATAACTCTGGTAACCATCTCAAAAAATAATATTACAGCAACCAATTATATTACAATTATGAATAAAACTTTTGGACAGGATAAGACTAAGCTGACTTCTGATTGGAAAATAAGTGATTGGTGATTGAGGTGTAAGACAAAAATAATATCACTAAGAAAAAGTATAGAGAAAGATTGTTAGCATTTCTTAGGACAAATATTAGTAGGTATGAAATGAAACTATACACAAAAGTGCAATTATGTGACGTTTTCTTTCCACACTATTAAACTGCAGAATACATAAGTCAAGAAATATCAGGAATGCCAAAAGTACAAGTTCACATAAGCTTTAGCAATTCCATATTTATTTTTATTAATTAAAGATCTTTATTCCATCTGGCCCTATTTCTTGTCCAGTGAAAAACTGCTATTTTACAACACTTTTTCTCCTCTAAATCTTCTCAACTACAAGGAATTCAGATCTTTCTTAGTACAGACAATAACTTTATAATCTCCCATCTCATAAGCTCTTATGTTTAAAACATAGATATTGAGCTATTTTTCATTATTTCAATTTCTTCTGTGCTAATTATTTTTTCCATGCCATTTTCTTTCTAGCACACAAATTTGAAATGAGGGGACATTTCACAAAAGTCAGCATTGCTCTACAGACATTTACTGTCCAGATTTTATCTAATTTTTTTTTCAAAGAAACACAGCCAGCATTATTTGGGTTTGTTATACACTTTCAAGATCCTAGAACATTTTAAAAATAATCTTAGAAGATTACAATTCATATGAAAAGGATCCATGGAATTACTTTATATTTAAATGTTTTTCATTTTCTCTAATCAAAAATCAGAGGACCTATTTAATATAGATGTCTCTTTGCAGATTAATTCACATCAGTAAATTCTCAGATCTAGATTGGTGTCTGGGATTTTTCTTGAGTTCTCTTTAAGGTAAATAGGTAGATCTCAAATCAGATCAAAGCCTATAAATCCAAAAGTTAACATTAAATTGTACTGCATAAGAATAGCAATCCAGCTGCCATTAATTCTGCTTTAAAAACAGCTATGGTGGAACAATTTAAGCTATTGAGCAAACAGAATTCTAAAGGAAAGGGAAAAAATGTAATTATAAAACAAAAAAATAAATATGGGAACCACAAAGCTTTGCCAACATTGTCTCTGCATCTACAATATCTGCTTTGCAGTTAGTTCACCATCCAGTTATCAACAGTAAAAAACTGCAATTCTTGGATTTGAAGCAAATTACAAATTTTCACCACCACCACCACCAAAAAATAATTTTTAACTTGGACAGCATATCTTTTTCAGTAACACTTGCTTTGGAAACAAAGAAACTCTGAATTAGTTAAACTTTTGATCAAAACAGAGGAACAATAATAGCTGCCCGTGAATTAGATTAGCAAGGAAATCATGCCTTAGTGAACCACATAGTACTGCTTACCTATCTTCTCTCTTCTACATTTTTACTGTATTTTCAGCAGCTTAAATTATGAAGGTTACCAAACAGTTGATATATTTTATTGTTAAAAAAAAAAAAAACACACTTGCAATATTATTGTCCAGTGAGTATCATAAAATAAGATTTTCTACTTTGTCTTCCTCTAAGCTCTACAAATAAGATCCAACTACAAATTCAAATGTTTCATCAGCACAAACAATAATGTGATCAGGACAGAAGTATAACAAATGTGAAAAAGTAAAGGATTTCTAAAAGGCAATACCCAAAATTTTAAAAAGCTTTTTAATTACATTTCAATAGATTTGCCATATTCACTTGGAATAAACCTAGGACCCAAATGCTAGTTATCAGGCTCAGGTTGTAAAATCCCTTTTGATCTTCCATGTTTTACTCACTGCCACACTATTAAAACAGACTTTCTTTTTCTAAAAAGAGAATGGTGAGAGGTCAATGCCTAAGATTCTGTCCTTATGGAGAGGGAACCAAAAAACTAAACTGACTGTTATGAAGCTTTCCAGTGGAAAAAGGAGTATTTTCCCAATAAAACTTAATTTAAAACAGTAATGGGTAGACATATTTTTGGCCAGGCACTAGCCTGAAAACACAGAGTGAGGGTTGAACAAAATCAAACGTATTTATATTAATTTAGTCTAGAGGGAAAGGAATGCTTCCCTGTTCAGCAGTTTCTTAAGTCCCTTGCCAATTCTGACATCCCCTGATGTTTTCACATTGCTTATGGTGCTTTTCATTTGCGTCACCCAAAAATCATGCACAGGAGTGAGTAGGTAAGTGACTGGAACTTAGCAGGATGCTAAAGGAGGTGGAAAGAGCAATGCAACAGCAAAGGCAGGACAAAGTGCAAAAGTGCAACTGGAATTACAAAAAAAAAAAAAAAAAAAAAAGTAGAAATTACTCCATTCCCACTGAAACCATAACCAGGCTCCTCATGTTGGTCTCACAGAGCTCAAGAGCACACACTCCTACCCAGCACCAATCTTAGAGCAATTTAAAAGCTTCTTGTCACCAGAAATCTTCCTTAGTTGTTCCCAGATTGAAAGGCACCCTGCCTTCCATGATTTGCCTTTTCAGTAAATTTCTGCAACATCATCAGGCCCCTCCCTGCTTGTTTGCATCTGAAACCTACAGAATACATGGATACCACCAAAAAATTCTCATTAATTGCTTCAATAGAAATGTGTTCAAGTGACACTTAAGAAACAACAGAAATGTGAAGCTCAGTACAGGCAACAATATGAGAGGTGACAGGGCCAGAGATGTCTTCTAGTAAGTCTCAGTCAAAAGAGGTGGACTAGAACCAAAATCTCCCTGATTTAGTTCTCCTCTTGCCGTGCACATAAACCTTTTTAAAAGGTTTTAGGAAAAAAATAAAATATCCAGCAATCATGAAAGTATGTGTTCAGTAATCTGGGGATAATTCATAATTACAACATTTTAAAGAAAACAAGAAACCTCATGCTAGCCACTAACAACAAAGTCAGGCATTTTTAACTATTTCCTACTATTCACACATACTGGATTTTAAAACACCTTATAGCAGCATAAAGAAAATTATTATTTTAAAAGTGGGTTTGCCAATTATCACAAAATTAATCACAATTCTAGTCTGTGAGCTGAAAACATCATCAAGAAAGGGAAAACAAAGCTCAAAAAATGTGTTTACTTGCTTGTAACCTGAAGTCTGAAATGCCATATCTATTCCTACTCACTTCCCAGGCTCAGTTCTGAATGTGCAATTTTAAATAGATATGTTCACTAACACTTTCTCACATCTGCTCTTGTGTTCTCTACAATTCACAAATGTTTTGTAAGTGCAGCTATAAAATCTGGAAGTAGTTTATGCCCATCTTACCCCCCACTAGCATTGTACAGTACAGCATATTTTTCAGAATTACATGCTGTGATCATCACTGTTTATCTGCACAGCAGCTCTGCTAGAGCAGAATTGCATCCAGGAACTCATGTGTAATGAAAATTCCAAGGAAGACAGTTTTTAATATGGAAGTACAGAGTCCATCACAAGAATCTCTAGCTTTGGGTAACCTTTTCTCCCTCTACTGGCTTCTACATTCCCACTCACAGGATGTTTTACCTTCAGTATTGATGTAAAAGACAATTAAATGCAATTTAAGTACCGTTCTGCAAAATTAAGACTTAGACTCAGCCATCAGGTTGTAAAAATATGAATGTAATCCTGTGTGGCCACTTTATACACTTTATTCCATGACTGGAATGAGTCTGAGCAAGCTGTGTAAAGTAAGTCCTTACCACTTAAAAAGGTCACAGGCAGCTGAGAATATGTAATTTTCTAGAACACAGGAGCTAACCCACTTGAATAATGGTTTGGAATGGGCAGTTTTACATCATCCCTTTACACAGAGTAATAAGAAATTCTAAATTTCCCTCTTATGAAAATGAACTAGGCTTCTAAAATGCAAATACAGATATTCCTTATTTCTGCAGCACCTGAAGTACAGAGGTATGATCATCAGTAATAACATCCCCTGATTATTTTCATGAAAGATTTAAGAACATTGTACAACTTCATCTCTGTGAATTACTCCAAATAGCCTTTATGAGTTTTTCTCATCAGTTTCAACAGCCTTCAATAATACTGAAAAATAAAATTAAAATGCAGAAGAGGGTCTGTAGCCTTAATGAAGAGATTAAATGCTAAAGACATGTAGGAACATTTAAAATGTGTCTTGCAAACAAATTTATTAATCAAAGAACAGAATGCCTATTTTATTATCAGATAGACTTAAAAGGGAGGTTTGAGATACTTAGTGTTGGTTTATGCTGATCTGAGTGATCTGAGTAGGTGAAATATTATTACACTTTACCCACATATAGAGCATCTTTCATCTCAAAGTGTAAAATTTTCTATGAGATTTTTAATTAGTATAAGCTTGACTTCCATGAAATAAGTGTTTCTGAAAAATATCCGATCCATATTACTGTCATGGACAACACTGCAGACACAAACTTATTACAGAGACCCCAAGGGAATTATTTCAGTAGCATCGAGTTCAGCACGTGGGACCAACATCCATCATGCACCTGTACCAGGTGCTGCACATAAAGAAGCCTTTTCCTTGGTCCATCAGCAAACAGACCATGAAGCACACAGACTTCAGGGCAGCAGGCAAAATTGAGTCTTAAGTGGTTTGGGTGGGCAGTGTTTACAAACGTAGCATTTCTGTTTGGCTTTTGAAAGTGTGAATCACCTTGTATTTAAGAACATTTGAAATTTAATTTTATTGTGGGTCTGGAAAACATTGCTGCCTGTAGCAGTGTTCACCTTAACAATACACTAGTGTATAAATATTATAGATACTGGTTTGTTTCTTTTTATTTTCAGCACAAAAAGCATACAATAGAACATACACAAGAGTTGTTTGCTTTACAGTGCAGGAAAAGCAATAAAAAATAATTTCTTTTTCCATACCAAACCCAAAATGTTCTGAAGTTCTGCAACCTAATCCCCAAAAAGGTTTTGTTTCTAACGGTATGAAGCAACTAACAAACCTCTACTGTCATCCACCTGATCAGAAGTTTTATATTTTTAATCAGGTGAGTAAACTCATTTTTTCAAAACAGCTTTGGATAGCATGATGGACATCTGAAACAATCATATAAGTAACACACAAAATTTTCACATACAGTCTTTTGTATGCTTTTTGTGCTGAAAATAATAATAAAAAAGAACTAGTGTATGTAATAGTTATACATTGGTGTATTGTTAAAGTGAACACTAATATAAGCAGGGAATGACAAAGCTTCCTGAAGGCTGATTTGGAGTAGAAGATTCTGTCTTTCCCTGGAGTCAGCAAACATTTCAGATACAAAACTGCTAGTGATCCTTTCAGTATCACAACAATAGCCTCCACTTTCCAGAACTCCAGTTATCAACAATAGACTCCCCTGAGATTAGTTCCCTCAACAGCAGTGTGTGTCTCAAAGGGTATGTAATCATGCTGAATACTCTTCCCACACCATTTTATGTTTTTTAAGTCTCCTTGTTTTGTCTAATAGTAGACAAAACAAGAAGAAACAGTAATTTGGAAAAAAAAAATGTTTTACAGGCTTGCTGGCAGAATGTTAGATTTGTGACCTACCACTACCATCTTTTTATATCAGTTTTTAATGATACTTGTATTGAGAGGTTTGCTGAAGTGAAGTTTTATAATAAAACAGCATTACTCAGTTAAAAAGTGTACAGTCCAGGTTTTTGACTAATGATTAGACTACGTCTCTATAAATATAGATGCCACTAAAATAACAACATTTGCAAGCCAGCCTTCTACAGAAAGGAACCAGACCAAAGATGCAGGCTGTTTCCATTCTTTTGCAGCTGAAGGTCAGAAGAAACTGAAGCTGCTAAAATATCATGCCTCCTTTTCATTTCAGTGCCACTGAAACATTTGGAAACAATGAAGAGACTAAAAAAAAGTGAGAAAGCCCTAACAAGACAATACTTCCAGCAAAACTACAATTCCAGAGCTGCTCTTAATTAAAGAAGAATATGCAATGCCTCTGCAGACAGGAGAGAAACATATTATTTTCTTCATCAGAAATTTTGTAAATTATATAATACACGTTTAAATATTAATATGCAAATATTACTGTATAAAACTACCATAGGCAGATGGGTTTGGGTGTGGGGTTTTTTGATACTGTTAAGAACCAACACCAGCACATTCTCACCTTTTTATCTTCTTTAGATTTCCTGATACTGTGCGGAGGGCCGAATTTGTTCTGAATGCAGAACATCTTCTTGGACCACTCACTTTTGTGAGATTTCAGCTGTGGCTGACCAAAGCTGCCTTCGACTCTGTACCTGTCAGCTGGAATCTTACTCATTGGTGGGGGCAGGGTGCCACAGTTCACACTGGACCAGCCATCTGTGGAGTCCGTGTACGACTCCTGGTCGCTGGCATTCCCATGCTGCCACTCCTGCAGGACATGCACAGGCAGCCACCTCTGATTGCCTGTGCCTGCAGCGTTTTTCTTTGATGGGGGCACTGAATTTCGGGAGGAAACCAGTGGAACTTCAATACGAGCAGAAGGGCTCAAGTGCTTGCTCACATTTTGGGACTTATCATTCTGAATTGCCTCTAAAGGGAGGTTTCCCTCTTGCTCATGACAGAAGCCATTCCAATGGGAAGCAGCCTGATTTTGTCCCCTTCCTACTGGATTTTCCCATATGCTGCTAGGAATGTGTTTACTTGGATTGGTCCCTAAATCAACTACCAGAACCCTATTATTCTTTTCTTCTTGGTTGAAATTTCCAATTCCACTATCACTGTTACTGCTCGTGCTGTTATTCTGATGAGCATCTGCATCACCATCAAGGAAGGCCCTCGCACGCATTCCCTCAATCAATTCCCCCATATCTCTATACAGGACAGAAATAAACTGCAGGACAGGTAGAGATGATGTTGGGAACTCCAGACAGCCATTTGTGTCTGGATCTGCTGTACATTCCAGTCCGAAACGTCTTGCTATACCCTGGTGAATTTTATGATGAAATAATTCAGGATCCACCATAAAAACATGGCAAGATGTCCTCAGGACCCCTTCATCTTCCTGAGCCAGGCTTGCATCATCATTTGTCTGCATTGTAACTAGCCCAAAGAATCTTCTATCGTCTGGGCAAACAGCACTGAATGCCAGTTTCTCTGCAGGATATTCTGCCACGACACCTGATTTGTCACTGCAGAGCTGGATACAGTCATGCATTATCTTCATCATCACCAAGGAATGGATTTTTTGCTCTGCCCGCAGACGCCTCATGCACCCACGAATGGCCTGCAAACTCTCAGTTTCCAAATTCACCATTGTTGAAGGAAGTTCAATGGAGCCTAAGTAACCTACAATCATGGCAACATTCAAAATACTTGCATCTAATCCAAAGTCTTCTGCACCCTCCAGTCCAATTCTAAAAACTGAATCATCATTCAGAACTTTGGCTATTTCTTCCTTTGACAGTAGGTTTGGATTGCTTACACTTTCATTGCCAGTTTCAAATTTCATAGCAGCAGAAACTGGAAATGATCTTTGTTTTGGTGCAGAATTATCTGAGTTACCAGCACAAAGAGCAGGATTCTCAAAGATCATGTTGAAAATGCCACCAGACTGCATTTCTTCAACAACTTTCTCTGCTCTGTTTATACCCAGAGCTTTAGAGTCAGGTTTGGGTTTCAGCCACCCCTTCCCATCATAAAAACCAACTTCTTCATCGCTTGAACATGAATCCATATGACTAATCCCTTCAGCAATGACCATGTGCAGGACTCCAGAACATTTCCCTATGAGCTTCACTACATCTTCATGAGAGGCTTTTTTCACATTGATTTCATTAACCGCAAATATCTGATCTCCTGCTTTAAGCCCAACATAATCAGCAGGGCTTCCTTTCATCACACAACTAAGAACACAAGGAGCTTGTCCAGAAAGGGTAAACCCATAACCTGCTCTTCCTCGAGCAACTTCCACGCTTCTTATCCGTGGAGGAGCATGCATGTTGAGTCGACGTTTGACCGTTTCTCCTGGTCTGTACATTTTGGATTTTTTTTTTTCCTAAAATAGGAAAACTTCTATTTAGTCCAGTTTCTTGGTCATGTTTCAAGAGTATCACTCCATCTGATGAAGATCTAAAGAAAGAAAGAGAGAATATTTTAATTCACATCATATTTCAGGTTTTTTAGCACCCAGTATTCCTTCTACTGTTGAGAAAAAGATTGCTAGTGAACTCTACCAAAAACTATTGCCAGAGAATTAACTCAAAACAATTTGAAAAGAACAGGTACCACAGTGTTAATTTTAGTGATGAGAAAGGAGTTGCAAATGCAAATAAAGTGACTGTCCAAAATGACAACATGACAGAATGGCAAAGAACAGGATCCAAGTCTTTTATGTACAGTCAGTGTTTTTTATACTAAGCATGTTATATCTTCCCCAGCTCCTCCACATTGCCTACTATTCAGTTACCTTCTGGCTTACTGCACCATTGTACTACCACTGCATTTTACAGCATAGAGAAAGTCTTTATTTAAGCTCATACATCCTTTCCCAGCAAAATAAAAGTGAGAGCTCACACTCATCTACTCAGCTATACCTCATCCCCTTTACACTCAGTGTACAGAAAGAGGTACCACTGTATCATATAAAGGAGATTAATTACCCCTAGAGTTGCCTGTATCTCTCCACTGACTGTAAAGGCAGCTTAAAATAAGTATCTCAGACTTCAACTTCCTTACATACATTTCACTTACATATGCAATGACAAGTGGACATTCAGTCATGTATCAGACTAAAGAGATCCAAGATCAGATTTACTGTTACACTCATCAATTAATCTACTCAAAACAATTTGTCAGATAGCAAACACTGTAAAAATGCATTTCAGACCATCATTCCAACATCCATGTGTTTTAGTTTAGCTTAAACATTCAAAAAAGAAAAAAAAGGAGTGAAAAAGACACATGCTGCCAGTATTATCTAGTCATGACTTTACAATTAACATGTTACAGCTCTGTATGAACAGCAAGAAGTAGAATATTTCACCACATTTTGGTGTCAGCACTAAAGTCTGAATGTTTTGTTCTAAATATACTTGGGCAAATTCCATTACTTTAGAGAGGTTTCTCCCACTAAGCAGGTTAAAATGCATGAAAATGACTAACACAAATGTAATAAATTACAACTTGTTCAACTTCTGAAACTATCCCCTTGTTGCATGATATAAACCCTCACTTCCACAGGTCTGGAGGATGACTGACAGAAATAACCATGGGACTACAGCTACATAAAATTGCAATAAACTCCATCTGAGCAAGTGAGAACTAATCTGACAATAATTACTCTGAGTTGGTCCACAGGCTTATTCTTAACTCAGTCACACTGTAACATACTTAAAGTGTATAAAATACTTGAAAGCAAGTATCTTGCACATGTGGACAAAATGCAGAATACATTTTAGATAAATGCATTCACGTAAAGATACAAATGTACATACACACAGAGACAACCCATTTCTTTATCATATCTAAAGTGCTAAATTAGTGGTGTCCCACCCACTACTTGCATGGATAAAAAATGACCAAGAAATCCTACTGACATTGCTCTCAGCTACAGAAATAACAAAAAGACCCACACTCAGAATGTGATTAAATCCACAACATACTACTTTCACAGTACTTCTGCCCGGGTTAGAACAAACAAGGCAATTACTACAAAAGTTTTACCAATTAAAAACCAAACCAAAATTAAACATGAATTAGGATGATAGTCTTAACTACTTACCTACATACAAGTTCCTTGATTACCAAATTTAACAAACCACAGCAGTTTCTCGAATATTCTGCTAAATACTCAATTGAAGGACGTAATTCCCACAGGATCCTTCAAAACCCAAAATAAGACAGATTTCAAGATACCAGAAGACATCCAGTTGGCTTTCCTTTTTGGGGTTTAGTTTTCATTTTTTTTTAATAAAGAGACACCAGGTTTTTATGTCTCCATGGTGCAGCTGTGACTATTCAGTGCAGTATGGTTTTTGCAAATTGTTGCAATTATCCAGCTTCAATAATGATACTTTTCCTATAATTTGAGACCAAAAAAAAGGCACCTTGGCTTTAAGAAGTAATAAAACTTCACACTTAACCTTTAAATGGAAATCATAACATAGGAAGTGCTTTGCAAACACTTAACCAAACTTAACTCTTACATTGCTATAAGAAATCCCCATCAACTTGCATCCAGTATCATATCTTAAATGTAGTTTGACCCTTTCCTGATGGGGCTAAACTTGGGAACCAAGAGGTCACTGTGCATTCAGCTATCTCTAATTAGGTCTAGTACTTTTTGAGAATAATCATTAAATATTTCAAGATATAGTTCTCAAAAAAATAGAACTAAAAAATGCCCAACAGTAAATAAAAACGGTCTATCTAGGCACAGGAATATGTATATCTATAACATGTTCTAATATATAGCAGCATGTTCTAATTTGCCCTATAGTGAATATTTCAGTTCTCAGCTGTCTGGAGAATTGCCTAATGTGACCCCTGGGTACCCTCCAAAACAGTGCTGTTAACCTCCTCACCATAAAGCCCAATAGTATCTGGCACTGTGCTACTAGCTTGCAAGAAGAAAGGAAACAAGAGAGCATGAGGTTATAAATAACCTTCTCTTAAAAATATTATAAAAAGCACTTGTTACTAAAAAGCTTAAGATTGAGTATTGTAATGTTGAAGTGGCTAATAAGAAAAACAGATATTTTTTTTTTACAGCTGTCTCTCTAATCTATAAAAACATATCCTAAATGCCACTATAAAAAACACACAATGAAAATGTAGTTAGGCTGCTCTTGGGAATAGGCAAACCCCAGTACTGTCTTACCTCACAATCCTGCATTTGCTAAGAGAGGTTTTCCTTTTTTAACTTTGTTTGCAAGTCAATTTACCTACTTGCTTTCCTAACCTACAACCCTTACACATCAAGCATTTATTGTACATGATAACCACTGATAATGAAATGTCATTCAAAAACCTGACAATTCTAAAAACAAAACAGCAGGCTGCTAACACGTTACTTTACTCTAATAATAATGTTCCAGAGGTGTGAAGACTTTCAGCTGTTAGTGTATTTTTGAAATTTTGTAGGTGTAAAGTTAGGAACTAATTCAACATTTAAAGGGTTTTGCTATTAATGTGTCTATTCACTAAAAAACCCAAAACAAAAAAAATACCAACCAAAGAAAAACTGTATTAATTCACTAGATCATTTCTCCCCTCTCTGAGTACCTGAATATTACTGTGCATTTTTTATGCTAATTACACCCAGGACAAACAACAGCTCATAGCTAGTAAACTTCAAGACAAAGGACAAATGTATCTCTTCTACAAGAACCATCAGCATCCAAGTATGTTTTGCTGCAATAATGACATGACAGGCAAATAGAAAAATTATGGAAATCGTGTTTCTCATAAGCAGGTATTAATTGATTGTCAAACAGTTAACAAACTAGTTCAAAACTAAATTATCAAGTTATTCTAATTGCTCACTTTTCACCTAATTTCTTTGCAGACTTGAAATCTGGAGCTGAAGAGATATGGCACAGAAGTGGCAAAACTTCCACAGTTCCAAAGTAATCATGTCTGAATATCCTTCTCCTGTAATAAATTACAAAACTTGTAGCATATCCAGTGAAACAAAACCACCAATTCATTTGCACTGAAATAAAGCTTTGCAGCTTGATAACTACAAAATATTTCACAGAATATTTCAGGCAAAAACATTAATATGTGCACATTAGGAGTTGTTCAAGTATGTGAAATAACATAATTTGTCCATGCACATCAGCTTTGACACAGAACTGCAAAACAAAACAAAACATTCAAGTTTTCTGCCAGCATACATTCTGGTCTACCATTTGAATCAATTACTTGTGGGGTACAAACCACCAAAAATACCAGTTACAGTTGAATTGTACTGTATCCCACAAACACTGCATTTCTGTATGCAATGTTTTTACATACCCATGCTAGCTTTTCATGTCATTTTCAAACCCTCTGCACCAAAGAAAATAACATGTATTTGCTTACTTTCAGGGGAGAGAGGTTTGTTTCCTGCTTCTGCTCTTGTTATCTCATAGCAACAAAAAGAACAGAAACAGGAGGCGCACTCCTGCCACGGTCTGTGTTAAACTGTAACTGAACAGCCACAGAGGGCAGCCAAGGAGCCCTTGAAGACCAAGAGTACACGACTGACCACCACTGCCTTCCAAAAAGCCTCTGGAAATGAGCCGGTACTCAGCCCTACAGGATCCATGTTAATGTGCAGAGACACTGTCTGGCTTCATTTTGTTTTTCAATAGTGGGACTGTAGGAGAATAAAGCATGCAAAGTGGAAATGCACAGAGGAGACTGTTCCCTCATCCCTCACACAGGTCTTGAAGTAATGCAAAAGACTCTTCAGCATGGGTGCCAGTTGTTGGAGCAGAACTGATGCCAAGTCCCTACAAAGCTCAAATGAAGCTGTGAAATTTGAATTCCACTAACTATTCAAATGTGGTACATGTTTATAGACAAGTCACACAAGAAATGTAACAGCACAACCTGTAGAAGACAGAGACCAGTTGTTTGAGAACTTGGGCAGGACAATGTTTCAATTAAAAAAATCTCATCAGCATTTCACAATTGGCAAGACAGACAGATTATGTTTCTTTTAGATGTACCTAGTGTGATCATTCAAAAAATACTGACTGTAATTAGTAACAGCAGGCTATAAAGTAGTTGTTTAATAAAACCTCTTCTCCCACTGCAGACAGTGTACCGAGTGTAAGGAACACAAACAGGACATTTGCTGTTCTGTCTGACAAGGCTCATGTGAGTAAGGACAAAGTTTTCTAACGCTATTGTACAGACAGTCATGCGCCTGCAATTCAGACTCATTTATTTGCTGCATTTAAGAAAGTGGAAAGGTTTTCTTGGCAGTTCAGCATTTTTCTCCCCCTTCTTTCTTGCCAATTCTTTCCAGAACTGCTGGGACTCTGCACAGAGGGGCTGCAGCAGCGACACCCGGGACGGGCTGGGGGACACCCGGGACGGGCTCGGGGACACCCGGGACGGGCTCGGGGACACCCGGGACGGGCTCGGGGACACCCGGGACGGGCTCGGGGACACCCGGGACGGGCTCGGGGCGCTCTGCCGGGGCAGCGGGAGGGGCAGGGCGGGCTCGCCGCAGCTCTGCACACCCCACCCGCCCGCACAGCCCCGCTCCCGGCGGCTGCGGGGACACCCCGCGGGGACACCCCTTGGGCACCGGGGCAGAGCCGGGGGCGGCGGAGCGGAGCGGAGCGGAGGGGCGGCTGTGCCCCGCGGGGTTACCCATTAACTGCCCGGCTCCCGGGGCAGCCGCTTCCCGGGGGGTGGAGCTGCGGGGAGGGGAGAAGCGGCACCTGAGCCCGCAGGGACGATTTGAAAAATGAAGCGGTAAAAGCCGGGAGGGCACGGAGCGCCCCCCCCCCACCCCGCGGGGGTCCCGCCGCCCGCTCCGCGCGGCGCTCCGGGGGTCGCGGGCGGCGCCGCAGCCCGGGGGGCGCGCACAGGGGCGGCCGGGGGCTCCCGCCTGCCCCTTCCTTCCCCCCGGCCCCTGCCGCCGCCATCCCCTCCCCCCTCGTCCTCCCTCCCGCCGTCCATCTGCCGTCCCCGCTCCTCCCGCCGCATCCCAGCGGGGTCCCGGCCCGGGCGCTCGGCGGCGAGGGGGATGGGAGAGCCAGGCGGGCTGCGGCGGGCGCTGCCCCGCTCGGACACACTCACCTCCGTCCCCCGGGACTCCGGCTACTCCGCCGAGGCGGCGGCTGTCCCGGTCACCGGGGAGACGGCGCCGGGCTCGGCCGCACGGCGCTGCGGCCACTGGCTGCCCGGCGCTGTCAGTCACCGCGCTCGCCCGGCGGGGTGGCGGTCGGGTTCCCGGACAGAGAAAGGGGAGAGACAATACCCCGCGCCGGAGGACTACAACTCCCGGCGTGCCCTGAGAGCGATCCGCTCGCTCCGGCTGTGGGGAACTGGCCGCGCGGAGCATGACGGGGCGCGTAGTTCGCCGGTCTCCCTGAGTCGCCTCGCCTCGCCCTGGGCTCCGGCGGGGCGGGCAGTGCGCAGGCGCGGGCTGGCGGCGGCCGTTCGAACGGGGCCAGGAGCGGCCCCAGGCGGGACCGGGCCGGGAGCGGGGCCCGCGGTCGGCCCCAGCCTCGCACGGCGGGTCCGGGAAATGGAGCGCAGCCCGCAGCCCCGGACGGTGCCAGGGGTGGCACTGACAGCCCGCGGCTCGGAGCGCAGGTGGGGCAGGCAGGCGCTCAGACAGGTGTGCCGCGCCTTTGAAGGCCGGGAGTAAAGCGAGACAGACGGCGCAAGGTAAAGGCACGAGAGGGGGGGAGCAGTGTGGCTCTGCCTTTATCCGGGGAGGCTGAGGAGGTGGGTGAGGCACTCGGTAGTAATTAGGCACCTAAAGAGAAAAGCGGGTGTGCGAAGGCGCTGTTTTCCTGCCCGGACTGAGCAGGGCACAGGCAGCAAGTGCTCAAAATACACCGGGGACAGCTCTTCGCTTCAAAAGGCAACACTGGTTACCCTCATTTCACATAGGAGAAATAGGAAAATGGGAAAAAAAGTTAACAGCAGCTAAGAAATTCGTAAGGAATATAAGAGTCAGGAAAAGGGAGGAATTAACCAAATCTCTGACTTTCCTACAGAACCTGAAAGGATTTTGTGGTCTTAGCAGAAGGATGTTATCTTTAATTGTTAACATGTACTTGTAGAAATCCTTTGTATGCGGGGTATTTAATTTTATTTCTTTATGCACAGGAAACCTGACGCTGTACCTACCAGGCAGATGTTGAAGGACAATTTTTCTAGGGTTTTGTTGGGTTTTTTTCCTGGTCTCCAGAGCAGGATATCTATCCCACAACTCACTGTTGCTGTTATATCTGTAATATAACATCTAAATTGTAATACTGTGGCTTAATGGTTTAACTTCAGTAATTTGTCCAATTTTTATCCAGTCTAGGAAATTGTTTCTTAATAATTCTTTCCTGAGCTGAAATGCTTACAGGATACCAGTGTCTTCAGGAAAAACAAAAACACAGAGCAAAAGAAAAAGCTCTTTGGAAAAACAGAGGATCCTGCTCCTCTACTCTGGCCTTCACCTTCTCATTCTGCTGTTTGTTTGTTTTTTTCTTTGTCAATCAATCCCAAGGAGATTTCTACCAAGCTGAGACATTTCAGATTGACCTAGATCCCAGTTCTGTTATCTCTCTTATCCAGTTTTATGGGGAAAGCTTCTGAAAAGAAAAAATAACCAAATAAAATAAGCATTGTCTTTTTCTCATCCTCACAGAACACCTCATGGCAGATCAGTGTAACAGACTTCCCAGCTTCTTCAGATGTACTGTGTCTCATAAAAGTAATTATTAAGTCCTTAGGGAGGCTAAAAATTCAAAACATAAGGAAGAAAATCAAAGGATTGATTTTAAACCTCACAGTTGATTCTTTCAGGTGAGGTACAGTGATTTTAAAAAATACTCCAGTGATTTAAGTTTGCCCAAAGAAGCTAAATTCTTTATCCTTTTGACAGGGAAGATGTCACAGGCAAAGGATTGTGTTCTACAAATCAAAGGTGTTGGTTTGGGTTGCCATCCCTTAATAACCCAATTATTTCCAGCTTCTACATGAGGTTGTCAAGACTTTCTATCTTTTGCCACTACTTCTGCTGCTGTGTTACCCCCAAAGATCTAGGACTGACTTGCACAACCTCCTTGCCTACAGAATGATCAATGTATTTCAGCCTGACCTTGTAAACAGCTGAAGTAACTGAAGAAAATCTCTTGGAAAGTGACAAGTAAAGTGGAATTGTAAGTATCCCACAGAGGCAACTGCAGGTCTCCCACTGTGTTTTTATGGAGTTGATACACAGGAATTCTGCTTTATTTTGTTTCAAAGAGGAGGAATGCTAAAAAGTGCCATCTAACTGTAAACTAATTCTTATAAACTAATTACAAAGTGCTAACAATAACTAATTACTCCATGGCAGTGTCAGATTACCCCTTTCAAAATTTACTGAACCTGTTGTATTTATGATAACCACTAGAATTGCTTGCACTTTTGTAATAGCACAGGAGCATAGTAATTAGTCTCCTTCACAGAAGGCTGTTTCGTACTACAGCAGAATTTCCTATTTAAGTAATGCTCAGGAAGGAAGAAGTGAGAACTGAAGACTGACATGCCAACAGGTGTGCTCACACACTTTACTTGCAGTCAGAAAAATCCAACTCACCCAGAATGAATTTAGTGCTTTGCTTCAGTGCTTTTGGAAATGGTGATTAAGACTTCATGTTACAATCTGGAACAAGGTGATTAATGGCCCCTCAAAAATCCACACAAGGTTGCAGCTGTAACTTACTGTTTTCACCACTGTTGGAGACAATAAAGGAAGAAAGAGTGTGAAACAAAGTGATAAGGATTTGTGGCTTTGGGGCTGGAAAAGCTTTGGCTTATAAGGCTAAGTAGCTTAATGTTGAGCATACAGACATCTCAATCACACCGAGGGTGGCTGTCACAAAACAGCTTGTCAGGCTTCATCTGGAGAGGTTTACAAAGCATCCTGTAATGGAGTGTGATTATTGCTGTCACAAACGCCAGATGAGAAGTCAGAAAATAAACATAGTCCAGCATCTGACACAAAGTCCAAGGTATTAATTTCCATTGTTTAATTAATTACCCTAGTTAAAGGAATTGAAGTGTTGGTTGGTCCAAAAAAGTTTTTAGACATACAGAAAAATCCTCACATAAATACCACTTTTATCATTTAATGTTTTCAACCTGTTTAATAAAATTGTACATGATTGTCAGTATCAAATGCTCGTTCAGTTTACAAACATGATTCCAACTGTCCTAGCTTGATTTTGTTCTGAACAGCAGGGAAGACTATGTATCATATACATTTTAGTTAGCTTGTGTTGGCCAGCTAATACATAGTTGGGAGCAAAATCATTGTTTTAGAACTTACTAATTTTAAAAGCCCGTCTGCCTTCTGTTGTTAAGCAGCCAGTTCAAAGGGTCAGCAAAGATCATGTTTTGTACACTGGGGACTGTATGAACACACAGCCATCACAATCTACCCTGGTTTACTAGTTCATCTAATATTTAGAAATGCCTTTCCCTTTATTTTGAACATAGTTTTCTACCTGGTGTGAGACACTCTTGGCAGTAGGAAATGGAAGAAAATATTTTTGTATAAACACATTTTGGTTTGGATGATGGTGTTTGCTATCCATGCTGCTGTACAAAAACCCTTACATGGAGCTGGGAAGTAGTAGAAATAAAGGGAGATGGATACTGATCCTGTTAAATCTTGACTGGCCAATAGAGTCATATCCTCCCATGTTGGGGTCTGGAATGTTTTATGTACTTTTGTTCATGTTTTATGTACATTTCAGTTCTGTGTACCCCAGTTTTATGTTCCCAAAATGGCTTCCCTGGGCCCTGTCCCCCTGACTCCATTTTGTTGTTTACCACTTGAGTCATATAACCCTTTGCCTACCCTCCCCAGAGACAGTCCCTGATTGGCCCGTCCTTCCCGCCACAGGCCCTGTCCATCACCCTCACCCCCCCATGCCAATCTCCCTGAGGCCTGAGCCTGGGGATTGGCTGGATCCCTTCCCGCCTTTTCCCTAGTCACTCCTGGTTGGATCTTCCCTCACCCTTGCCACTCCCTGGTTCCTGTTCATTGGTTGTTCGACGCTCTCCCCACACCCACTTTATGTTGTATATAAGCCGGTGCATTTGTTTGCTCGGGGCTCTCCTTGGAGTGCCCGGGCAGGAATAAACTCCTCTGACCCTAAGCTCCCGGAGAGTCCTTCTCTTCTATCACCGGCCTTGTGGCTGCAGCTCAGGTGGTTGGCCTAGGTGGAGGACCCCAAGCGGTTGGTGTACTGCTACGTGCGCTCCGGGCTAGCCGCAGAAGGCAAGCGCACGGCGGCACTCCCAAATCCTATTTAGGGTTAAAAGGATTGATCCTTGTGCATCTACTTGGCTTTGTAATTGTGTCTTTACCTACTATGATATTTAATTAAACATTAAAAAATAGTTAAATAGATTTTTTGTGGAAAGGTTCTTTTGTGCACTTAAATATGTGGATGGTGCCACTTGCAAAATTGAAGGTTCAAATGGTAAACTGTCTGGAATAATGTTTTCTGTGTGAAAACAGGCACAGCCAGGCTATGGTCCTGACTGTGCCTTTGGAAAGCACCACAATATAAATATAATTCTTTAATAGTCTAAGAAAATTAATTCCCCTGCAATAGAATGTGCTGTATTTATTTTCACAAATTCACTACCAGAGTTCAAATGCAACATCTTGCTGTAGTCAAAAACTGAAAACACAATAGTGCTCACTAATGTCAATTTTTCTTTCCTTAAATATGGCTACATGTTTTTCAAGGTGATGTCATGTTAAATCTTCAGTGCTGATGAACAACCTTAATAAACAGAACTAAAACTTCTGCTGAAACATCTACTTCAAGGACACGAGCATACTTAATACTTCTGTCAAGAACTGGAAACCCGAGAATTGAGTTTGGCCTTAGGTGTTGTCAGTGAAAGCACAGAAGGCACTTCTACCCCATTATTTTCAGTGGGCAAAGAGTTTAGACCCAAAATTCCTCAGTTTCTGATAAATACCTTGTTGAGCCTAAATGAGTGTAAATTTTTTATTTCATATTGTGTCATGGACACCTTCTAATATTATTAAAACACATATACCAAAATGAAAAAAACCCAATTCTAGTGCATTTCTTTCCTTTTTTCCTCTAAAGAGATTGTTGGTTTTGTTTGTTTATTTGATCTTTAAGCCTTGAAGCTTTAATTTTCTAATTCAAAATTGGCTGACTAATTAACCTGCTGTGGTTTTGTAGCTCCACTGAAGCTGTATCTCTTGTCCCATTGGGCTCATTTAAGCAGAGTGCCTTCAGTTCCATTTGGTTTAAAAATGTGTATCATCAGCAGCGGAATTTACATGTTGTGAAGGAGTACTATGTATTTTTGGGGTTGTAAGGGAAACAGATATATCAGGGAGGTATTCCTTGTGGCTCTAAGTACCGTGCCAAAAAAAGTCATTATTGTCTTATTCTGCAATACTCACAGAGTGAGCAAGCTCTACCCTTGCCTCTAAGCAGCAAGTGAAATTGGGATCATGCACAATATCCTCCAGTATTCTGCTCCTGTCTCCCTCATTTTTCCTCTTTGAAGCCATTTCCAGTGTGACTTGCAGGTTCCTGGACCACACAAGAGTGACACATCAGGACTCTGCTGGCTGAGTTATCACTAAGCACATCTCCTAAGTGATGAAGTACAAATGCCAGTCCAAAAATGCCCCTCATATCCCTAAGCCTCAGGAATAAAAGGCGTGCTGACAGTTATCCATACTCACATATGATTACATGAAAAGAAACTGAGTGAAAATAAGAGCCTGAGGCACTGAAGACATGACGCAAAATCGACTTTGCATATGCCTATTTAACATAATTCCCCTGATAAAAGACCCTGGCTCCAGGACAAACAGTAAAGTGGTGAGGAGGGATCCTCTACTCTCAGCAGTTAACCCAAGAATCAGAGAACACATTTCACCTTGCTCCAGTCAGTATGTGGCAAAGTCAAGTCCAAGCATTTTTCCATTTCCTCATACAAGCTTTTTACCTGCAAGTTTGGAGAGGACAGAAAGTCCTTTTGGACCAAGTTCAGTCTGTGTTTACAATACCTGCCAGAGACACAGTTCTGCTCATGGTTATCTCTTCTGCAGTTCAGGTGACAAGGCATGGCATGACTGCAGTGACATTTAGATCCACCTTGACAAAGGTGGTTTTGCACCACCCATTCCTAGTAACACAGAATGTCAGGATTTTGCCCTGGCTCTTAAATCTGCTTTAGCTCAGACTGACTTCATCTTCCCTCACCTCATAACTAGATTCTGAATAGCTTTTAAATTAAATTAGAAGATACTTGTGCATTCCAGGTAAAAGCCATCATGATTATTAGTATAACTTCAGCAATTAAAACTCATATAAAATGCACTGAGATATACTTACATAAAAGAGGATAATTTTTTTGTGTTTACCAAAACTTTGGTTTCATCTAGACTTGCATTTATTCTAAATGACCTTCTGAAATGGAAGTTCATTTATTAAGAGTCATTTTGGTCTTGACAGCATGTGTGGAATTCTCAGTACCTTATCCATGGCTTCTTAAATTCCTCTCAGAACTAGGTTAAGGTCTTGCCTCCTACTAAAATTTCAGTCCCATGGTAAAAGTTGAATGTTAATGGATTATTTATTTCAACCTGTGGCAGCATACTTCCTCTATCACCTTTTTATTGAGGATACAACATCTGTGGTCTCTTGGATGAGCCAGGTGATCCAGGCAGTTCCTGATGAAGTCCTGGTGATTATGGCTGGTCTTCTATAAGTATTCTCACATTCTTTCATTGATAACTGGCATCCTCCAAGTTATTGCCTAGCATAAGCATCCTAATTTCATGTGAAATAGAAAATTAGCCCATGCTTTTTTTCATAAGATGTATTTTTCTTAATAGTGGACTTAAACCACATATTTGCATACACATCAAAAGTAAGTCCTTTTCATTTGGAGTGGGGAAGGTGAAATCACAAGACTGCTGTGTCTCCAGCTGAGAGATTCAGAGGCACAGCTGTGGCTGATTCCTGGTGTCTCAGCACAGGGCTGTCAGCTGAAGATGCTGCTACCCTTCTGCAAGCAAACCACGATGCGTGTGGGATATTGCATAGGGTTCATTGCACGAATGAACACATTCAGATAATCTTACAGAAGGAAAGTCTGCTTAAGAATAAAGTTCTTCAATGTACAGAATGCCTTTTTTAACTAACTTCCTAAAATAAGGCCATGGATCATTCTCATGAAAATGCACAAACCAAATCACAACTTCTTGACAGCAAGGAGACACAAAACAAGGCCATCATTTCTGTTATAATCTGTATTTTAACTCTGGTGAAATTCATTCTCATTTTAACTGATTATTAACAAATGTTAACACTAGAACTAGCTCTAATTAGGCTTAACTCCCTGAATAGATGAGCTGTAGATTTAAACCCTATGTGGACAGTTAGTTTTGTTAAAGAATTAACACTGGTGTATTTAATCTTCATTTAGTAAAGTTCTAAGTTAAGTTGAATGAAACGGAAAAATATAAAGCCTTATTCATCTAAGTTTAAAGAAAGCATAGGCATTGTAGTTAACATAAGTTCACATGGGCAAGGTTTAATGCATTCATAAGAGATTGCATTTGATCTGATTATATTGAATTAAAGATAAATTATAGTTAAACCTCTAGGGAGAAGAATGAGGATCATGGAGAGTTTTTTAAGTAGTTTTAATTAATTTTCTAAATATGTTTACTTTGCGGTTTATAGAAAATTGATATTCCTATAGCTTCCCTCAGTGAAACAAGCCTTCCTCAAGCTGTGATAAGTGCTTCTCAACATTTCAGTCTGTTGGAAATTTTATACCTTTGATGGTATGCACCAATTCATTTTTTTTTTCTTGTGATGCATAGCAATCCAGAACTTACCCCTAAGGTAACAACATACAGTCAAGAATTTTAGCTTGCTTCAAGCTCAGTTGGGATAGATTCCCTGGGAGGCTTCCATGGAATATTAAGGAACTTGTGAGTGCTTTCAGTTTTTCAAGGACTCTCTCCTGGAAGCACAAAACCAGTTCATGCTCTTTAAGGGTAAGGAAAGTAGGTGGAGTAAGAGACTTCCTTGGCTTAAACGTGAGTTTTAGTCTGCTCAAAACCAAAAGAGAAGCATGCCACAGATGGAAAACCTATAGAGAACTACAAGGGCATTTCCAGGGTGAGATGCAGTTAAAAAAGCAAAAGCTCAGCTCAAATTTAAATTGGCCAGAGAGGTCAAAAAACACAAGAAAGGGTTCTTCAGGTACGTAACAAACAGAAGAAAATACCGGTTCTCTGTTAAGCAGCAGAGGTGAACTGGTCGCCCATAATGCTGAAAAGGCAGAGATTCCCAACACATTCACTTCTGTCTTCACCTTAGGACACAGGTCCTGGCATCAAAAATCCAGGTTTATACGAACACCAACAGACAGTGTCAGTAAAAGAAGAGTTTGTCTGTGATCTATCACAGGAGCCTACAAATTGATGGGTCCTGATGTTACACATCCAAGGGTTTTTAAGAGCGCTGGCTGATGTTCTAAGGATGAGCATTCCAAGGACACTCTCCATAATCTTGGAGAAGTGAATATCAGGGGGCATCCTGGAAGACTGGAAGAAGGCTAATGTCACCCCATCTACAAGAAGGGCTTAAAGGAGGATCCAGGAAATTACAGACTTGTCAGTTTTACTCCGTTTCCCTGGGAAAGTTGGGGAACAAACTCTCCTGGGGGCTATGACAAGTCACATGAAGCACATGGTTGGGAAAAGCCAGCAGGGATTCACCAAAGGCAAGTCATGCTTGATAAACCTGATATCTTCTGACAACACAACGACCCGCTCAGCTGATGTGGAGTGAACAATGGACATTGTCTCCAAGGCTTTTGATATGTTTTCCCAGAGACTCCTCCTAAAGGGAAGGGTGCATTAAGATCTAGGCAAGTGCTCCATGCAGTGCACGCTCAGCCAGGGGATGGTAGTAAATAACTCCTTTTCAAACTGGCAGCCTGTGACAAGTGGGGTCCCCCAGGGATCAATATAAGGTCCATGTCTGTTTAATATTTTCATAAGTGGCCTGGAGGATGGGATCAAGTGTATCCTGATGAAGTTTGCTGAAAATACCAAGCTGAGGGGGAAAGTGAACACTTTGGGAGGGAGACCCACCCTGCAGGAAGACCTGGATAGGCTGTAAGAGTGGCTGCCAAGAACTTTATGCAGTTCTACAAGGACAAGAATTTGCACCTGGGAAAATACAATCCAGGAGTGCAGCACAGGTGAGGATCTGTCTGGCTGGGAACCAGCTCTGTGGCAAGGGACCTGAGGCTCCTGGAAGAAGCTCAGTATGAGTGAGCAGGGTGCGGCTGCTACAGCAAAGAAAGCCAAGAAAGGCTGGACCAGGGTCCCTTCAACCTGGTACTATGTGATACTAGGATCAAACTGAGATCTTACAGCCTAATTACAGGTAGTAATTAGTCAACCCTAGGTAACTAGATGTCATTCACTATGGATGACTGGTCTGCTTTTTATAGAACATACCTGAAATTATTCATCCTTATAAGAGATGTGGTTCAATAAACACCTTAAAATAAGCTGTAACAGAATGAAAAAAAATCAGCCAGAAAAAATATGCATAAGAAGAAAATTTCACACCCAAAATGGCAAAGAATTTCAAATGTTTCTGTTAAAACACTAAAAAAGATCAACACAAAAGTTTAATGATGTAGTCTCAAGCTTGCAGACACAGGAAGCATGCTACCATAAAATCAGGGGAAATAGATTAGCAATCTAGAGACCAGATGGTTAGTATTTACTTGCTGACATAACACCACCAAATGTTCCTAAATTTCTTTTTTAAATTTGTCTTTCACATTACATTATCAGCATAGGAACTGATCTTGCAAACACATACATAAAGATTTCAATGTATTTATTCATTTGGGTAGTCCCATTGACTTTAGATCAGGAGACTGTTCACAGAACCAGGGTGTCTACTTAGGGTAAGTCTACAGAGTTGCTATTTGCCTACACTGAATTGGGCAGGCTAAGTCTGGGGGAAAAAAATCCTGTATACATGGTTTTGTTCTGGTTTTGTTCTTTGCAAGAGAGAGTAGTTTATGGAGAATAAGATAAAAGATATTCCCTGTCCTTAAATATATCTCCTGGTCTGGTGGATAACTGTTAAACTTGGCAAGGCCTGAAATAAACTGAAATCTTAAAATTCTCCGATTTGAAGTCAAGGAGTCAAAAAGAAAAACATTGTAGGGGTTCTCTGTTCAAAATGTACAGAATTTCACTAGCGTTAGCTTTTCATACTTGAAGCTTTCTCCTTCAACTTTATATTTTTTCTTTCATTTTCACTTTCTAAGGTGTTGTGTTCCCTCATCTCTGTCATTATTGGGTTTTTTTGGAAGCATTTATTTACACTGCTCCTTTGTCCAAAGTATTTTTTCCCATCTTTCATCAAAATCTCCTTCTCAATTGCTTGCATGTTTCTCGATGTCTTGTTTTCTCATCTGCCTCTTCAGGATCCATTCCCTTTATTGTCACATCACTTACAAAGTCACCTGCCTCCAGGCAGTGTATTTCCTCCCCTATTTAATTTTTCCATTTGCACCATCTGTGTGTGTGTATGTGTAATACAAGCACTTCATTTGGTGGAAGTGATATCAAACTGAGTTGACCCCGTTACTGCCCTGAAAATAAGAAATTTGTTTTCCTATGCTTCAGTTTCTTTGTTGATCACACCTCTAGAAGCCATGAGGGAGTTCCATTAATGTCATAGTTAAAATGATGAGCTTGGGTAACCCCTCATGTGCTCCCCTTGAATACTTATTGTACTCAACTCCCTACTCGTACAGATACAGAAGCAGTGTCTGTCTCTGTTCTGCAAAACCAGGAATTCTACCAAGAATTTTAATTCTAGGCAGGTCTTTCAAGTTATAATTTGTCTGAGTATCACAAACATTCAAATATCTGTACCTGCAGCTAACTGTCCCATACAGATGAAAAGGCTGTGACTACCTTAAACAAAATAGAAATCCCCACAAAAAACACTCAACCTATTTTTTCAAGTAAACGTTCAGTCTTTACAGGAACAAAAGAAACAGCAGCACAAAGAAACGATGAGTAGGTGGGGAATTTTCAGCTTGTCAAAAAGCATTAAAAAACTTCTGTCATACATGAAACTTATATTTGTCTACAGCTTTGCTGTTTTCACTCTCTAGGCAAAAACAAGGCTAGAACACAGGTAATCTTCATGGATGGCAATAAAGCCTTTTGTTAAAGAGATGATGATTTAAAATTGAACTTCTAAATAAAACTACTAAAAGTGAAATTGTATATATAGAAAAAAAAATCTCACAACTCCCAGAAAACACCATTTTGTTTAAAGCACTTATGTAAGACAACGTTCAGAGTCTCATCTGAAATGCTGTGTATCATTCTGGTCACTCACCCTTAAAATAGATGAACTCAAAAGAGCAAAATTAGCAAAACCTCCTAGTCATCAAACCTCTCAAAATATCAAAATCATCAAAATCCTACCTTATAAAAGAGTATTACCCATTAGAAGAAGGGTTGCATGGGGCATGACCTCTGGCTCTCAAGAGTAAATGCTACATAAGGCAGCAAAATTAGTGTTGATACAAGAAGAAATTGGTATAAATTAATCAGGAATTATCCTAAAAGCAATCTTATAAACTGCATTTACCCATCTGTAATGCAGCTTTTCATATAGTTCTGGGGACAAAACACCTAACTCATTTTAAAATACAGGTCCACGCATTTACAAAAGGGATTATATGACATGGTTCCTTGTGGTAGCAGGCAAGGAATAACATTTTCTCCATTTTTGTGTTCCTACAGATCTGGAGCTATAATAACATGGAAGGAGGGGGACTACTTACTCTACAGTACAAGGTTCAGCTGTGCTTCCATTGTTATTGCTCATTAATTGGATTTAATTACTATATGATTCAAGTAGATAGTAACAGTAAATACAATTAATTCCTGTGGAGTCAGGGGAGAATTTCTTTATATCTTGCTGTAAACAAGGTAAAGTGTCACGAAGCACTGAACATGTAGCCTACCTGAATCTGTGACAGATCTACATTTGAAATGTGAAAAACTGTCTTTGGAGAATCAGAAAAGAGACTTGGCATTTTGGCATTTTTCCAATCGTGGAATCACTGTAGTAAGGGTGGGGTGAGGGACAGTTACTTTGTGTATATTTCATCAGCCATCAAGTTCAGTCTTCTACTAAATTTGCTTTATCCTGTTATCATTAATTAAAGCCTGTAGGAATAGGCCACATTTAGATATTTAATAATTCTTAATCTTCATACCTGGAGGATCTTCTAAGAAATATTTCCACATAGTATTATTTTGCTTGATGAGTACAACTTTTACCCTGTTCAGCAAGCATAATTAGAGATTAATTTGTTGTGTCAGGGATTTAAAATATTTTAGCTCACCTTTACATAGGCAACAACACATTATATAGGAGAATGCAAACACTTTCAAAGACAAAGCTTCAAGAGGGTCATTATTCAATAGTGAGAATGGAAAATGGCCTGAGTTCCTGGTACTAATTCTTTCGTTTCTATACTGGAATCCAACCTTTGCTCTTGCCTATACAGTAAAACAGGCAGAAATGTGGGGTTTTCTTAAAGGACAACACAAAAGGAAAAAGCATTTAGGAAATCCTGCCGGCCAATTTTCAAATTCAAGTGAAAGATTATTTAAATGTCACATTTCGTGGAGGAGCCCAACGTGAGCTGATGCTCCATCTCAGCTCCCTGGGCACAATCCTCCGTGCCTGCGGCTCCCTCGTGTGGTGCATCCCTCTCCATCTGGGCATCGGCACAGCGGATCTTTACCCTGCAATCAGTAACTGTGAACCTGTCACTGCGGTTATCGTTCCCAGTATCCTTAGCTGTCCCAAAGCATACTATCTGTCCAGCAACCAGGAGCAAGTTTCTTCTTTTTCTTTATTTCATTTGATAGACATTATATATATGTATATACACACAGTACAATACTTTTCTTTTGTGATAGAGAATAAATGAAAGTTCTCATTGCTGGTTGTTTGTTAAGTCAACAGATTCCAGTTAATAATGCAAAAAATTAAACGTTTAATATCAAAAGCAACTTCAAGTATATTCTATACATTTTAGTATTCAGTATATAGTAAGGTGGTTTGGGGGATTTCTTTTTATATCAAAAAATGTATTTGAATAGACTATTTTTACCCTCATACTTCAGAGTACTATTCATATCAGGCATGGAGTTTAAAATTATGTATCTCATGGTCCCAACTAGCTCTTCACAAGAACCATAGGTCACTTATACAATCAGGCATATGTTTCAAAACAGGGTTTAATCATCAGCAAAGTCAAGGTGTGATAACCATGTTTAGAAATGCACTATTTCATTCTCCTAAAACAGATTAAGCTGCAGACCTCGATGGGAAGCAATATACAACACCACTGTTTGCAAAACAATACCTGACTTAGGCATAAATAGTACTTCAGTTCCCCGAGCTATTTATCCCTTAACCTTTCTGTATAAAAATAATTCAATTTAGGCATATATTGCACTAATTTTATCATACTGGATAATTCTCGCCCTGCATTATGTTTTCTTTACTGAACTAGGATTACACTAGGGTTTTAATTTCCATGGAAAACCTGGGAATAGGGCAACAGACACACATATGGTGTGCAATAAATGGTTATCTATAATAGCAATAATAATCTCAGAGGCATTCACAAAGGAAACTACACATTAGACTTGGAGATCATTTTCTCCAGTAGATTCATCATTCTCTCCTGTAACTGTAAGCTTTGAACTTGAATGATGTTCTGCTGGTCCAGGATCCTGCGCACTTCTCTACAGGTTTCTTCCATGGCTCTGCTCAACTTCTTTTGTTCTTCCAACATGGCTTCCATTAATTTTAGCTTCTTCTTTTGGAAACTGCAGTTTTGCATTTTTCTTTTCTTAACTGGTCTTTCTTCAGCTCTGAAATGTGAATATTTGTTAGAAATTAAACTCATTTATAAAAAAGAAAGAACCCAAAATTCAATAGCATATTCTTGGCCAAGCTATAACCTAGTCATATTTTTAAACCCTTGTGTTCTCCAATAAATTCCCTCTCAAGTTTGTGCCAAAATGTAAGTATTTAATGTATTATTGCATAGTGTTACAGATTGAAAAAAAAAAATAGGAGGTTTACATCTCATTGTTTTAAATAAGAATTTTCCCTGCAGAATGCCAGGCTCTTTTTTTTTTTTTTTTTAAACTCGGCATGTCTTACACATTGAATTTATACACTGTACTGAGAAAGACATTTGGCTTATCTGGCTGTTGAAACTCCAATTTGAAAGCTTCAATAACCATCCCAATGCAGAGAAAGTGCTGCATGGTTACATGTGGTGGTAGCTTACAGCTTGTTTTTTAAGGCATTGCATCAATAAAGCTGGTCCCACTCCATGATATATCTCAGAATTTGCCCTTGTGCCAAGACACAGCAGTGGCACTGACCATTCTTTTTTTTATATTCCATCACAAAACATTTTAAACAATGTTAAAGCCTGAAAAGACAGAAAAATACCTGGGAGTGCTGTTTGAGAGTGGCTAAACATGAGCCAGGTGTGCCCAGGTGGCCAAGAAGGCCAATGGCACCTGGCCTGGGTCAGCAATAGTGTGGCCAGCAGGACCAGGACAGTGACTGTCACCCTGTACTTGGCACTGGTGAGGCCACACCTCCAATCCCGTGTTCATTTTTTGGGCCCCTCACAACAAGAAAAACAGGGAGGGGCTGGAGTGTTTCCAGAGAAGGGCAATGGACATCCTCATCTGAAATATGCAGAGCTGCCATGTGGAATTTGGGGAATATTTTTTAAGAAATTCCTCTATGCTTTTTCATGCTGGGTTTCTGTTTTGGAAGAGAGATAAACATGGCAGTAAAGACAGTGCTCTCAAGGTGTAAAGATCACAGGGCTGTTCTAACTTGGGGTGGCAGAGCAACACAATCAAAACCAGCCCATGTGACATACAAGTGAGAACACAGACAGAGATCTGTGTCTCTTAACCTGCAGCCTAAGAAGGAATCATGCTAAAATGTGAAAGAGGAAGAAAGGCAAGTAAAAGGCATAAGTGTAAGTGTACTACACATCTGAGAAATCTCCAGTTAGAGCTGGATAACTCCTTCCCTAACTTAAAGTGAAAGACCATGTCTTCATTTACACTTTTTGTAACTCCAGGCTGGAGTCCCCAATATCAAAGATATCTGATGATGTGTCTTGAAGTCCCTTGACACAAACAGCAATCTCAGTCGTGTTCTGCCAAGTGCAGTATCCTTTCTAGGTGAAATGCAATAATGAGATAGTACAGTTGTGACTAGTATGCCATGTCAACATGCTGCAGATTTTAAGACATCCTTGAATAAGGATAACTTGAACTCTTGAAGAATGTGTTTTTATTAATGTGAAGAAGGGTAGTGGAGGTGAGGTCACTCAGCTGTGGCAGATTTGTATCATAATTTGATTCATGTTCTTATCCTACTTGACAGGCTTTGTGCAGCAGTGACTGTGACATTCAGATCTGTCAGCAGGAGAGATAAACAATCCTTAGCACCTGAAAGGCTTAATGCAAATATAAGAAAAAGACACAAGCCCCTTGACATTTAAGAGTGCAGTGACCCAAAAAGGGTGAGATACAATCTACTTTGGAAGGTATACAACAAACTCAGCTTTGCAGGTTCTATACAGAATATTTGATTTGGGGCATCAAATAAATGTAGATAAAATAAATACATGTTGCTCTGCTCAAACTGTGGGTCTTTTCAAACTGTGGGTCAGGCTTACTGCTGATCACTGAAATTATAAGTGTCTCACGATCTTGTGAGAATGGGTCTTGGCTAACACTAAAACACTAAATTTGTCTCCCTTAACTCTAAGGGCCAGAATTACTTCAAATATGGTTCTCAAAGAGGTCAAACAAGTGGAAAATATCTACAGCAGTCTAAGGACAACACTGAATCTGTTATTCCAAGGTTCCCATCACTGTAGTCACATTCACAAAGAATTTGTGCTTTCTGGTAGGCAGAGCAAGAAACTTTCTGAAATGGTGACTTTTTTTAGCCAAAGTCACCTTTTGAATTTAAACTTGTCTTCACAGAGGATTTAAATGTTGGAAACTTGATGAATCTCAATTCTCTTCCCCATACAGTGTTAGAAAGTAGCTGTGGTAAAACCTCTTGTCTTGAAACCAGTACGAAGTCACTCCACAAGAGGGCTTGTGTGTTGTAAACCTAAGCACTGGTGAGAATGATCCTTAACAAGGAATGAGAGAGAAAATCTGAGGCTGGTCAATGGTACTGAGATGCAGTGAGTATTGTGTGTCTTTCTTGGTAACAGTAGCTACCATTTGGGTTTTAATTTCAACTGAGACAACAACAATAAAAATAACACAAAAAACTGAGATGGAGTGATTTAGATTGAAAGATCTAAAATAAGCTTTATTTTTAAGAGAAAAGAATCTTTGAAGTGTTTTCCTAGAGTCTGTAAAGGATTTTACCTATTTTTCAGTTAAATCCATGAAAGAACTGTAAGACATGAAACCATACATCCAAGACAGTCAGTGCCTTGCACAGCTCCAGAGAGAAAAGAGCAGCAGATTTTTACTGTGTCAGCAGTATCTGCAGTCTGCTAATAACTAAAAAAGTACTCACTGAAGAGTGCTGGCTCAGAACTGTGTTTCAGCACAGAGAAGTGCCCCCAAAAGCAATGACACAAGGATTCTTTAAGGTCTTCCAAGTACTCTCTACATTTGTTTACAACAACAAACACAACTTGGTAACTAGCCTTCATTAAAAAGAAATACTTATTTCAGAAATCTTCAGAAAACCCTAGCTTTGGTGATGGTCCTGATCTCTTTCTCTCTACTGACTGATAGTGAAAGGGTTCTATGGTCACTCACAAGTTCACAGTAAGGAACTGGCACTTACAATCCTCTCCTCCTGCAGAATAGCTGCTGAAAGGGAGCTCTTGAGAAAGGCCCTACTAAAGAAGGGTCTGAAGAATTCAATTTACAAGCAAGCTTGCAACATGAAACAATGTAAAATGTCCAGTGATGCCCACCCAGTGATGAGTTATTTGAATACTGAAGTGTCTCCTCAGATACTGAGCCATCCTTCTTGAGAAGTTCTAGGTGTCCTGAGCAGCCTGTCAGAGACTCCTCTCTGTCAATGATTTTTTATAACAAATTCAAGAGGGAAGCAGGGATAGGAATATGGGTTCAGCATTAAATAACACAAGCAGCATCAGTATCCTCAAACAGTTCCAGCTAGGAGCATGTCTACTTTGCCAACATATAGGCACAAGAATAGGCAACGACAGACGATTGCTGTAGCATTAATCAGTTCCTGTTGCCCATTCTCCATGTTGCATTTCTGTGCAGCCAACACCTCTGTGACAACAGGGGTGCAGCAGATCCTGACAGCATCCACAAGCTGCTTAAGAAGCACCTCCCTCTTTGCCAAGCGTAGTCTCTGAAGGTAGATTTTTAGGAAAATCTCAGGAAAGAGGGGTCTAGGGAAGTAAGGATCTCAAATACAATCTGCTGGTACTCTTCAGCTGGGCTTCCAGTGCCTACACCACAAAGCCTACAGGAGATTGGCATTGGTATTCCTCTGACCACATGAACGAAGTGTGGAAGAGCTCTGGCACTGGGACTGTACTCCAAACAGAACCTCACAAAGCTACTTCCCTGCTATGCTTTAAAACAGACAGGCAGTGTTGCAAGGAAGCAAATCAAGGGAAAGAAATTGTTCTTTCTCACCTAGGAGACTGAGCAGAAATGATTGTGTGCAATGGACATGAGGGGGAACAAAGGAAAACCTCCAGATTCAATCAGGCAACATATTAGGCAAGTCTCAAATGCATTTGCTGTCTGCCTAGCTAATAACAATTTAATTCATTGTTCAATTAAAACTTCCTTGATTGATTGCTTACACTTGTCCAATACAGCTTGTTTCAGGGACGTGTGTGAATAATTAATGAAGCAGGAGTTGAATACAAAGAGTTCTCTGTTTATCAAAATGTATTATCTTCACAAAACCCTGACAACAATTCCTCATTTCCAACTACTTCATGGCGAACAGCTCTTCAGTACCATCAATTCTTGGAATTTATGGCTTTTGACACCTAAAAGCTGTTTCTCACTGGTTTGGTTTTCTTGTTCAAATCCAAGCATACCTCCATAATCCATGTCTTTCTAAACAAATTAACAATGGTCTGGATATAAACAATATTAATATTAGAGATTATATGAAGATCTTCAGAGCATAAGGACTGAGGATGAGGCAACCTGGATCTTCTGGTAAACTAGGCTGATTCAATCATTCAAATGCATTCAGGAATTAATGAGACTCATCCTTGAAGTAAAGCACAGAAAATAACCACAAAAATGGCTTGGAGCCTGGGCAAAGCACCTTGCTAGGATAACAAGTCTGAATAATGAGTTAAGCTGCACTACATAATGCACATAGCCTAAAGCTCAAAGTTCTTTGTAGATGATGCCCATTCAGATTTAAATAGCCGTAGCATAATTTTAGAAATAGTAAAAGCTTTGCCAAAGACGTTGTTTCCCAAATTAGCATCATCATCAAGTTTTAATGCACTTCTTTTAATCCATATCTTTGCTAATTCATTACCAATTCTCCAATTCTTATTTTTTCTTCCTGTGTAAACTTTCTGCACCAAATTAATTAATCTACATTTAAAAATTTAAAAATAACAAAGACGGTACAATTATGGCACAGAACCACCTTGCCAGAAAGTAAAAAATACTCAAAGTCTCTCCAATATACTGAAAAGAAAGGTAAGTAGAAGTAACATCTGAAAGTTTCATTCACTACATTCACATTAGAAACAAGGACTGGTTTAAACAAGGGTTTGCTTATTACTAGAAAGAAGGGAAGAGTGACTTCCCCATCTTCTAAATTTATCTGGTCTAGTCCAGACATTTAGTGTTTCACAGAGTGAAACAAATCATAGAAACAAAGAAGTGAAGGACAGCAGAGACAGGGGCTGCTGGATGCAGAAATGCCCTGCTGAGGGAAGGATGTCACAGAACCCTCTCCATAAAAACTCTGGGCTCCACATCAGAATGGCCAAATTCAAATGGTATCTAACAAAGAGTCAGACTAGATAGCACAGTGGTTTTATTATGGTCTTTTTAATCTATGAAACTAACTCTTTCACCCCCATTTTCAGTACAATAGAAATGAACACATGAAGAACTGAACTACATTCACAGCCTCTATAATTATGTTCTGTCATTATTTTACTACACAAACAAAGACCATAAATTAATCCACAGGGTGAAAAAACACTGTTTTCAATTAGATAAAAATTCATTTATAGTGGTGTCAGGAATTTGGATTTTAAAAGTTTAAGCTGCAGTACAAGACTTAACCACATTGCATTATATTTTATGACCATAATAGAATAATTCTATTATTGTCAGATATTTTGTACTGTATAACAGTGTTAGAGCAGTGTTAGAACAATACTAAGCAAATATCAGGCACCCCTTTAGAGGGATTCCAAATGTTTTCCTCATCTACACACTTGAAACAAAAATTAAAATTAATTTTATCTCATATTAATTGTATTATCACAAACCAGCAAAATTTTGGTTTTGTAAGAAGGTCCCAAACTCAAAGTTTTTCAAACAGAATGCAAAGAAAACCAGTTTCAACTATTTTTAGCTTGACAATGTGTATGTACTGATTGAAGTATAAAGCTTGACATTTTTTGCTATCATGAAAGCTAAACATTCAATTGAATTTTAAAAGCTATATTTTATATAGCCAAGTAGCCTCCTGCTATGTTCAAAGATACTGTGGAAAATACAAAGTTGACACTCTAAAGCTGTGTTGGAGAGTTTAAAGGAATAACAGGAAAGTTTTCAGAAGTTTAAAAGTTATTTAGAAAGAACTACTGTTTGAAAGGTTTTTCCCTTTCAATTGTTGCCATAACATTAGGATTTTTATTACTGAAGGAAAAAATCCCATAATGTAAGTTGTAAAATATACAGCTGCAAAACAGATCTCTATTTTACATATAGACATGAGTGGGTATTTTTCAAAATGTGTTTCAAAGTAATTGTTTTGCCTAGCCATAAAGTAGAAAAATAGGGAAATTGAGGACCTAAAACATTCTTTTGATTTCAATTCCCAGAATTGTCTTTAGTTCCTTCTTTGAATCTGTTGGATCAATTATCTACTGTTCAGAGGCAAGGGCATTGATAAAATAGCCAAGATGGACCCAAATTTTTTTATGCTAATTCTTTTCTCTCTTGTTGGCTATTTCAAAGTGTTTTTCAAATACAGGATGACACACTAATTGCTTAAGCTGAAAATTGCTTCCTCAGTTCATAATTTTCCATTAGTAACTCTAAAAGAATTATCTTCCCTGTCTAAGCATGGCAGCTCTAAGTGATTTTAACCCATGTGCTATCATTAGCAAGTGCTGTATTTTCTTCTGGCCAAGAAAGGGTTCCCTACTCTGCTCTCATTCATCAGCCTAAATTAAACAGGTCAAAGCTAGACTAGCTTTTCAAACCCCCTATGACTATTGGAATAACACTTTTTCTCCTTCCAGACACATGCCCCATTATCACAAGTGGTTTCTAATTTTTAATCCAATCACGATGCTCACCTGTAATATTACATTGATCTCTCATGTGGTATCTACTGCTCAACTTCTTCTTTTTTTAAACAGGGGAACTGTATTTTAACATGTGACTGTGTGACTGACTGTCTTGCTGTTAAATGATATGCACAATATTCAATTGAGCAAAATTCTTTCATAGTGGAGACTGCAAGAACAAGGTTGAATTCCTAAGTTATGGAGGCCCTGAGAGCTGCCCTGCCCTTCCCTGCAGCCCCCAGACCCTCCTGAGCCACCCAGCACAGCCACTCCTGGCAGGCAACAGCAGCAGTGCAAGGGCTGAGGGGCATCACCTGCCCCAGCCTGTGCTACTAGGGGCTTGATTTAAATAAGCTGCAGTTTCTAAATTTAGCCAAGTAAAGGTAAAATATTTTTTACTAGAACAGATTAGGTTATTTCCTTGGATAAAGCAAAAAAAAAAAAAAAAAAAAAAAAAAAAAAAAAAAAAAAATCAACAAACCAGTGAACTGGAAGCTGGCTAAAAGGTATCATAGCCTAAATTTTCCGGAGCTTATAATTTTATAATTTAGTGACTGAATTAAGTCCACTTTAGCTGTAAATGAAAGCATCTATATGAGAGTGGGAGTCCACCTGCAAACTGTGGGCACAGCAGAAGTGAGTTTGGGGTTGATTAACTTGATCTCTGTGAGCACTATGTTCTGTAGTGAATCCTGGCATGGTGACCTCTGTCCTCTCTTGTGGTACAAAATCTGTTTTGTCCTGAAACTTCACATCCAGCAGTTTTAAAAAGTCTGATGTTATCAAGTAGTCAAGTTATTAAACTCAACAACGTCTGTGGAAATATGACCTTCTAATTAAATATTAAATAATGTTATTGTAAATCCAATTGGGAATAAAGTTATTGCATCTGAAATGTGCCTGTAGAGTTTGCAAATCCTCAAGTCAAGCGAGTTTGTGTATCAGGAATATCAACTACTTACAATGAACTAGGATGAAAAAAAAATTGTTGCTTGTGAACAAAAAGGTTGCTATAATTCAAAAGTTATACGCCCTAATAAATATTTGTGGCTAAAAAAAAAAGTTTTTAGAAACAAAGACTTTAAAATTCATTTTCTTGAATGAATTTACCTTAGTTTTATTCATCCAAGAGTGGGCCTGGAAACAATAATTCAAACTTGCTGGGTTGGTTCTTCTTCCAGCTCAACATCTTTACAGTTGCATGACTGACAGGTAATTTTACTGTTACAGTTAAAGCCTTACAGACTCATGATAAGGATCTCTAGGATCAACTCTTTTTCTGCCAGAAAACTGTAATCGACTCTTATTTCACACCACTCTGGATGAAAATTGAGACCAGTAAAGTCTAAAATTTGTATCAAGAGTACAACCCTGCCTTTTGTTAAAATGCTGCCTTCCAGGGAACTCCAATTATATCAAAAAAAAAAAAAAAAAAAAAAAGAAAAAAAGAAATCACATGTCTGTATCTCAAACTAGCATTTACTTTAAAAAAATTACATACTCAATTGTGTTTAAAATGTTGCAATGTACTTTCAAACTGCATGAGCAGCTTTTCAGTGTCCACAGAAATATTTATTTTGCATCTTTTCACCATTTTAATAATAACTGAAGCCAGAGAAATTTCATACTCATATCAAAAGCAAAACTAGAGCAAGCCAAAAATCATCTGAGCAGTATGTTATATCTCTGATTGCACCGCGGGACTCCCTTGAACATGCCTGTACTCCTTTTATGAACACTCTCCCTGATGTGAGCCGTGACATGCATGCTGAGTTTTGGCAATAATATACAACTTTTTGCTCAGCTCTCCTACTCCCTTCCAGTCTTTCATAAAGAAATAAAGAAAATGCCCTAATTCAGCAAAGTGGCTGAGATTGGGGAACAGATCTCATTTGTGATTTACTGAAAAAATACAAGAACCGTTAGAGAAAAATGTGTGTGAGGGTGTTCTCTTTAAACAGCAAATTTGGTTCATTCTGCAAAATACTAAAAAGAGAGGAAAATAGATGCTACCTCAGCTTGTAAGAAAGCAAGCTTGATGAGCTCTCTGAATGTTCATCTTCAAAGCATTCTTCCCTTCCTTCATATGTAAACTGGTTATATGGCAAGTACAGAGGTGTAGACTTAGCTGATGGAGACTGCGAGGCCTCTGTCTGTGATGTAGAAGGGCCTGGCTGCTGATTTTCATGCATTTTCACATCGCTGTGGTCTGTCACTTTGGATAAGATCCTATCAATGGTTTTGTAGTAAGGCCAGTCAGGTGCCACAGTTTCACTGTCAGTCATGCATTTTAATTTCCTGTAAGAAAAGGCACACAACATTAAAGTTTGTTTTTCTACAAAAAGTACTTTTCATACAGATATATCTCAAAACATTTATTCTGGTCACATTTAGGAGTCAAACTCAAGACTTTTAATGAGAATAAAAAAAGACACTTTTCTTCTTTAACCTCCAGTGAAGCCTTTCAGGTTCTTTTCCTAGGTTTGACCTGTTACAGAGTTGCATGTAAACCCCCAATGAAATTCAATAAAAAGAAAGAACATTAGAACTTCTAATGGAAATGGGACTGTGTTGGTGGTTGAATATTTTTCTTCCCCTTAAAGAATACCCAACTAACCAATCTGACAGCAGTCCCTGACAACTGGACTAGACAACACATCACAGCCTTTACTAAACTGAGGGCAGCCCTGCACTTCCATGCTTTAAAGAATGAATATTTATTTTCTATAATGAATACAAGTGGCTATAAATATAATGCATATCCTTTTCTAATATAGCCTAAAAGCCCTGAAATGCCTTGATAAATATCTTTGTAACAACCATGAGATACAGACATCTGTTCATTTGTTACAGAATAAAGATCAGGGTAGGCAAAAGTACAGAGAGTCATTAATTTATTTTTTTTAAGGAAAAAAACCAACAAAAACAGTTAATAATGCATTAGAAACAGCGTGCACAAAAACACTACATTACAGTGGACTATCAACCATGGCCTTGTCTTTCATGTGTATCTTATTATGAGATTTATTATTCAGTCCTCAGACAAGTTCACTGCTATCCCAGTAGTTACCCAGTGTTATTTTCTTTTTTTCTGAAAAATATAAAACTGAGGTATATAGTTGTAGTATACATCTCAAAGAAATTCCAGAGTCCCACTAGACTCCCAAAGTTTCTTTTCATTTGCCTCTCCCAGTTCAGATCTTCTTACTCTAAATCAAAATGCAGGAAGGGAACACAACAGGAAAGGCAAGACCAATGACAAATGCCCCATTTTCATAAACCAGATTTCATTCAAATTAACAAAACGCTGAACCAAATCCGATTCTCACAGCTAGAGGTTTGCATTTGCAGGGAAAAAAAAAAAAAAAAAAAAAAAAAAAAAAAAAAAAAAAAAAAAAAGGATTAAAAGTATTCCTGGACACCTGGCCCACCCTTTTTTTTCTTGAAGCCTTTCAGGTTTTTCCTTTTCAGAATCCATCCTGCCCACACCAGTCCTGCAAGGGGTAGACTTAAAAACATGTAGACATGAAAAAATGGTACCAAACTTAAAAGTGAGAACTTGAAGTTCTTCCTTTTAAACCACTGTCAGCCTAGAGTAAGGGGAAATCCATGAGTGTGAAAAGAAGGCAGAAAGATTTGCTTAGATTTTAAAGCCATTTAAGGATTCTTTTTTCCTTGTCCTTGCAAGGTCTGATGAGCTTTTCCAGCTGTTTAGAAATGCACATCATAGTCCTGCAAAGCAAAGCCTCACAGCCATCCATACTTTTATGCCCTCTATGCATTCAAAATTTTAATTTCATACATATTTCACAACCTACTGCTGTGATTTCATAGTCAGAGAATATCAAGCACAGCCTACAAATACATGTATATCCATCCAGCACAGGCAGAAAATAGCTAAACACAGGCCTGACAACAACCATCAATTAATATTGATTATTTTTAGTTCAATTGTTGAGGCTATTTGCATGAAAACCGTATCAATTATGCCTCTATAAGCTAGTAGCCAAGCCTGCATGCCACATTTGTTTGCCTGTGTTGAAACCCTCAGTGTGTTCAAGCTATGGGGTTTAAAGCTGAATTGCAATTATGGAGTGCATTCACCATGGTCAGTCATCCCCATGGTGAGATGGCCAAAGCCAGGGGTGACCCCATCTCAGCCAGGACACTGCCAAGTCCAGCAGCTGCATTAAAACTTCATAGGACATGGTTTGAGCCTTTAGGACGGATAAGCATTCTGTCAAAAAGGGCAGGACAAGCTTAGAGCTGATACTCTGCTGCCTGCCCTGGGAACAGGCTTGTACTCATGTCAGCCAGGAGCCCCAAGTCCCCATCAGCAGAGCTGCTGCCCAGCCAGGCTGTCCCCTGCCTGTTCCAGCACTGGCCATCCCAGGAGGAGGACTTTGCATTTGTCCTTGTTGAATTTGATGGGGATCCTGTCAGCCCATCTCTCAAACCTGTCTGGTCCCTCTGAGTGTCAGTCCTGCCCTCAGAGGTGCAGACTGCAGCCCCCAGCTTGGCATCACCTGCAAAATAGTGCACGTGCACTCCACCTTCACCTTGGGATTGTTGATACTAAACAGGGCATGTCCCAGTACAAAATATCTGCAGTCCTCCACTGGGAATGAGCCTCTAGGCAGAATACAAACCATTAACAACTACTCTGTGCCCAGAGATCCAGACAGTTTTCTAGCCAGCTGGTAGTCCTTCCACCTGCAGTATACCATCCCAGCTTGGACACAAGGATGTTCTTGGAGACTGTGTCAAAAGGTTTGTACTGTCAGCTTTGCTCTACCCTCATGCACAGATCTTTTAAAAAAGAAAGCAAGCAGGTCAGTTAGATGTGACTCAGTGCTGGTAAATCCATTCTGGCTATTCCCAGTCATCACCTTCTCCTTTACATGACTGGAAATTGCTTCCAAAACTTCTTGCTCAATGATCTTCTAAAGAGTTAAGGGAAGAACTCTTAATTCCTGTTCTTGCCTTTCTGAAGATTCAACAGCCTTTTTCTGGTCCCTAGAGACCTCCCTCAATCTTCACAAACTTTCAGAGGTCATTCCTGACTCAGTTCTTTTCTACTGCTGGTATTTCTGATAACTCTGCTGCAGGCACACCCAACTGAGACATCTGGACAGTGAAGGCTGAAATAAAGACACCAAGTATCCTCAGCCTCGTTACTTGCATCTGCTTTCAATAAATCACCAACCCCTGTGGTGATTTTTGGGGCAACCCAGGTATAACTACAGTCTGAGGGATGAAGAGATTGAGTGCAGTCCTACAGGGAAGAAATTGGACATGCTGGTCAATGAGAGGCTGAACATGAGCTGGCAATGTGCTTGTAGCCCACAAAGCCAACCATTATCCTGGGCTGCAGCAAAAGCAGCATGGGCAGCAGGCTGAGGGAGGGAATTCTGCCCCTCTGCTCTCCTGAGACCCCACCTGGAGGGCTACAAAAATACTCAGAGGGCTGGAGCAGCTCTGCCACAGAGACAGGCTGAGAGAGTCAGGATTGTTCCACCTGGAGAAGAGATGGGAAGACCTTACTGTAGATTCAGACTAGATAAAAGGAAGAAAATGTTAACAAGAGTGGTGAGCCACTGAAACAGGCTGTCCTGGGAAGCTGTGGGTGCTGCATCCTGGAAGTGTTCAAGGCCAGTTTGGATTTTGGCAATCTGGTTTAGTGAAGGTGTCCCTGTCCATGGGAGGGGTTCGGAAAGAGACACTCTATAAAGGTCCCTTCCAACCTGAACCATTCTGATTCAATGGAAAGTTTCCAGCAGTAGGTATTTTGCCTGAGTAGGTTGGTACCTTTGTGTTGTTGTTTGAGCTCAGCTGTGTACCCAGACCCCCTTTTTTTACAGAACTATGACAATTTTGAAGGAAGAGCTGTTGTTTATTGTCTGCTCACAGACCTGTAGAGTTACACTTACATAAATGCAGGTATTTCTCTGGCTCTGAATGTATTGAATGGATACTAATTCTACTTCTGACTACTTACCATAGCTCTGGGCTAAATAAAAGGATCACTACCAGGAGGTAGACAAGAGAACTGTGTTAGCTTAAAAGCAGCACCAGCAGCAATCATCTACCTGTATGGAGTCTGGCTCAAACACACAGAAAAAAGGATGAAACAGGGGAAGAGATGAGAAGATAAGGGGAAAGGGAGTGTCAGTCCTTTGGAAGAGAAGTAAAGATGCTGCAGGTGGAGGTAAACAGGGAGAACATTCACTGCAATAGTGTTGATGGTTTAGCTTTCTGGCAAAAACAAACCAAATAGCTACCTTTGTAATACTAATATCAAGTTCCAGGATTTACTGGCATTTAAATGTTTTTTTTTACAACTGCCAGAAATCCAGAAAATCTAGTGAGACAGCTGAAAGCTTTTGCCTGCATTGAAGGAAATGTAACCCTGGAAAAACTGGAGTCTAAAGCAGAGATTAATTTACTGCCCTCAGTCATTAGCGTAATTCATCACAGCAATCTTACTTGCTTCATAGAGTTGGGGTTTTGTTTGTTTTAATGAAACATGAGGATGTTAAAAGAAACAGGGCAATAGAAAGGCTGGAATGCAATAGTCCAGAAATGAGAGAGCCAGATGAGCTAAACATTAACACTTTGAAATTGGGCACATCACTGCCTGAGTGAGCAAGCCAGGCAGGAAAAATGAGGTAAGAAACAGAGGTAAGCGACAAAGTTAGCAGAGCTTGCAAAATAAATTCACACTGAGTTTATCTAGACCTGTTGCTGTTTCAGGAGGGTATATTAAAATCCAGCTGAGAGCAGAGGCAACTGAGAACTCTCAGCAAAAAACTCAGGGATCAAAGTCAGATTTCCAGTGGACAAATACCCAAAGCATGCCAACACAGTTAATTTGAAAGGTGATTGCTTGTCTTATTCCAGAGAAGTGAATAAATAAATGGACTTTGAGATCCACTTCCAAAATGCTCCACTGAATAGACTGAGACAACTGTTGAGTCATTTGTGTTGCCACTGACCTTTTTTCAGACTTTATTCCTTGTGCCTATTAGTCCACCTTCTAAAATAAAACTATCACAATATTACATTCTAAAGAGGTGGAGTTTGTTTTTGAATCATCATTTTAGTCAGCAAAAAGTAAGCAATCTATAACTTGTTTCATTTTTTTTTAGACTTTGCTCAAAGCAGTATTGCTTTTTTATTGTTATTGCAGCATTTGATATTACTGCTTGCCTTAAGGAAAGGATACAAGATCCCTCTCCTGGGGTTTCTAGGAAAAGCTTTCAAAATAAATAATAAATAGCAACTGTTTATGAACCAATCAATGGTGAGGAAAAGGAGGATGATGAAAGTTCAATACTAAGTTGTGCGTCTGCCATAAATTATTGAAATTAAAGAGAAAGATAGTAAAATACTCAAATTCAACTTTTTGCAGTAATTTGGCTGCACTCATATTTTATCATTTGCTGTAACAGAGGTCAAATTTTCCAGTTGCATAATGTCATAGAGTATAGCAATGGATTACTCAAGCAAAAATGTTTAATTGCTATCATGTACACATGAAAATAAAAAATTAGACTAGTCTTTCATTCAAATCATGAGACTGATTCAAATTTACCAATCATTAACATTAATTGACTGTGATTCAAATCAAAGAGCAACAGCTGCATCCTGTTTTCTAGGCTTTGGGGAGGGTGATGTTTTTGAAAATAATGAATTTGCATTCACACAGTTCTTATTTTTAAACATCAGAAGGAATCAGTCAAAACTGTGGATCACTGTGCAAACTGTGCAAGCCCTGCTTCCTTTTAATAAGCCAGTGTGCATTGTGTCAGTGGCAATATTCTAACAGCAGTCACAGAGCACTGTGAGATCAGCACATTAGCAGTGACAGGACAGGGCTGTCTTTTAGAAGGAATAATTACAGGTTCACATGAGCTGATAGCCCTGAGTAGGCTGCACAGCACAAAGAACTGGGCACATACTCTAAGAGATGCTAAGCCTCAAGAGCTGGCACGCTAATCTCAGGAAAACTTTTGATGACCAGCACATCTGAAAGCTTAATTCTGAATTCCAGGAAGCTTGACTCAGCCTTTCCTTCTTCCAGGATGGATAAATGGGGAGGTTCATGCAGCTCACCACACAGGTATCTTTGAAGTCGAACATTAAAAACCTGGTGGCTGATCTATCCACAGCAGATATTTCAGATTTTACAGCAATCCCTAAAAGCAGAATTTTATTCAAATACACCTGCAGAAAGAATTTTCCTTCCACCTTTGGTGCTGCACAGAATTTTCCACCCAGTCAATTTCCACGGTGGATGAAATGGTCCCTTAATATACTGAGACTCCAGTAAGAATTACTTCAGGTCACGGTATATTTTTCCCTGATTAGTTTCCTCCAAATGCACTTGGACTGCAGTAATGCAGAGGAACACAGGAACCATTGCCAGATCAGTCCACCGTCTCACTCTCTTCTGACAAAGGTCAGTGCTGAATACTTCAAGAGTGAGTTTGACAGACAGATTTTGAGGGCACATTCACCCATAAAAACACATGATTATTTTTCCATCGACAGCCAGTAATATCCTGAAACCTGCTGTCTTTCATAACTCTACCTAATTGGAAGACAAACAACATCTGTTTTTTTATTTAATAAATCTAATCTTTAGTAAAAATAATAATACTAGAACAACCTGCTGCTCTCTTGGTTCAATGATTTGCAGTGGCAATGAGTTCCATGTGCTTATTATGCAGTGCAATACGGATTTATATGATTCTAACTAGTTTTACATTTCTTGCCTTGCAATTCTTATAAATAACTTCTTGTATTATGGCCAAAAAAATCTGCTTTACATTCTGAAAAATAGTGCATATTTTTATGCACCTCTAAAACTCCTTTAGCATTCACAAACTTTTCCACTTCTCTTAATAAAGAAAGCTTTCCACATCTCAGCCTAACTGTTCTCTAAACAGCTTTTCATTCTCTTGTCACCTTGCTGAAATATAGGGCAGGCAGAAATAAACACAAGAATTCAAGGAGGAAATAATGAGATAAAATAGATTTCTGTCTGGCATTTTAACAATGTTTTCACCTCAGGTGTGGAGGAATGGGATATGATCATGCCAAAATTGCTTATGTGAGAGATGTTCGTGCACACTGAGCTACACCTGAAGTAACTTTACGTGGCAGCACAAGATCCCACAAGGGATCCAAACACACCCAGAACCAGGGTGAATACCTGGGGTGGGAGCCCCTTCTGAGCCCCCTGCCACTGCACACACCCATGTAGGCTGCACTTGCTGCAGCAACTGCAATAATTATTGGCCTTAACACTCCTTCCCTACTTGCACACGCGTTTGTCTGACTTGGACACCTTCTATTCATAATGAATGGCTTGCACTAAGCAGAATAAAAAACACTATTTACTGAACTGCCTCTTAGAATGCTATGGGATCCTCAAACTGGAGAGGACTATTATAAACATGTTCACTGCTTTCTATTTCAGAACCTTATATGTTTCAGACTATCAATATCTGTTTCAACAGATGTCCTAGGATAAGACATGCCAGTGACAGCATTTTTAAAACTGAACTTGGTTTAAAAGACTAGTAGAAAAATTCAAGTACTGCTTTTTCCTTTTCTAGAAAAAAAATACACATATATATATATGTGTACAATTACTATTTGTAGGACAGGGGGTTTATGTTCCTTTATGGAATTGTGACACATAGCTAAATAATATGATCTGATTAAATATTTTAATGCAGTTTATTTCTGACTGTTAAAGGAAGAGTAGAGGCCACTCCACCTCTGCAGCACTGTTCAGAGTTGTCTAAAGAAGTACAGGATCCTGAAGTGGGGGAAGAAATAAGCTCCGAGGTGCAGAACATCCCCCCTCACTCCTGCTCCTGGTGCTACATTCTCCCATGTTACACTCACTAACCCAGTGTAATCATTACAAAGTATTATCTCAAAATAGAGCATTTCCCCCCTCTCAGAATCTTCTTTTCCAGTGTGTGCCACAGTGCACCAATGATGCTGAGAAGTACAGTGGCGCAAAGCATCTTCAGTGTCCTGCAGGCACCAAAAGGTAGATTAAAACTCAGCTGCAAAGCCAGCAGTCGATGGCCACTCACATCATTTACAGTTTCACCACAACCTTCCCTATCCTCACACACCACCAAAAAGTACCAAGAAAACTAGAAATTGTGAGTAACAGCTTCTGCTTGTCCCTGTTCTCCATGCCAGCTCACCTTGACAGCAAAGCACACAGGCATGTGAACAAACAATAAGAAGATGCATTTTATATTCCAGAGCACAAAATGAAACAGCTCTGTGACAGCACAAGGCAGTTTTTAACTCTCCTAAATTAGCATCTCAATCAATAAGCAGGGAGCTGCCATGCACTGCAAAATAGAAAAGCAGATTGACAACATGCAACAGAAGCAATCTTAGAAGTTCACAGAAATAGAAGGATATTTCTTAGAAGTGCAGTTTCTCACACACACACACAGCGCATGTATGCGAGTGATCTTATTTCTTCCCTTCCCCCAGTGCAACTTTAAAGTAAAAACACTAATTAGGAAAAAAAATGAGACTCTCTGATTGATGACAACACTGTAAATTTAGAACAAAGGCTGACAGAAATAACCTATTCCACTTGGCAATTACAGCACTTAACTATCGTGCAGTGTTGCTGCTACAGACACCTGTAAAATCTCAGTGCCGCGAGATGCAATTCCCAGCAGGGAGGACTGCAGATTTAGCAGACTAAGCAAAAGCCTGGTAGCCAGCAAGTCCCGACTCCTAAATCTGCATCTGAGTCTGAATTGCTGGACAAAAATTTATCTTACTTCCAGCTTTTCATTTACAGTCTGGGTGAAGAAAAACGTAGGGATTACAGCAGGGTTGGTAAAACATTTTGTTTGGAGACGTTAGCATTTGCCACAAAACATCAGGTTTAATTTTATGGCAAATGATGTTAAACGTTGTGCCTGTGGATCACAGAAATGTAGAAGGACATTCAAAGTTAAGGGGTTTACAGGATTTTCCCTAGTTTTCTATTTGATGAGCAATCTCTGCATTAAATACAGTAAGGGTGCCTTACAGAAAAGCGAGCAGTTTTAACATGGTTGCCTGCTGTAATAACCTTTTTTATTATTAATATGAGCTTTGAGGAGAGATTAAATAAAAGAGTCACATATTTGATTTTCTTGCATTACAAGCACCTAGCTCAAATCACCACTCAGGATTTCCAGTATGAGGCAGTTTGTGCTTCACAGAGATAAGAATTAAAAAAAAAAAATAAATTAAAAAAAAAAAAAAAAAAAAAAAAAAAAAAAGAAAAAAGAACATGAAAATATTTCTGTTAAGTTCTAATTATTTTTCTCCCTGCAAACAACAAATCCACAAATGCCTCACATTTTCTGAAGCCAACTTCCCCTCCTGACTGCTTGCCTGTTCTTTATCATCCCCTCATAGACACCTCCGCCCTCCCCCCGACTCCTTTGGAGCAGTATTGACGGTGCACATTGATTCTCTCTGCAGATAGAATAGTTCTTTCACTGCTGCTGCTTATAATTATAGCAATGTGTGTCACTCAGTAATAAGACATTCAATTATTCTTGGCCCCGTGAAGTGTAACCCTTCAACTCACAAGACCGAAATCGAGGAGCATCAGCCCCCCCCAAACATTATTCTGTTCTAGTTTTCTTTTTTTTTTTTTTTTTTAAACTTTGCCTTGCAATTCCGATCCTCAGTGGCCACTTGAAACTGCAGGAGTTCCACTGCAAGGAATTGGCTGCCAAGCTCACACAATCAGTCCCCTCAGCAAAGAGCAAAAAAAAAAAAAAAAAAAAAAATCTATTTTCCCCATTAAATACATTTCAATCCCTCTGCATCATAACAATGCCAGATAATTTTAAAGAAACAAAGTTGTCCCAGAGTTTGACATGAAATGGGGGGGACAAATTAACAATGACGTAACAGCACTGGCAAGAGAGAATTTTAAAAGCGATATGAACAATCTTTAATCTTTTATCGACAGATTTCCTCTAGGAGACTTCTTTCTGAAAGGCAAAAATCACTGCGCCGTCCCTGCTAAAATCTCTTAAAATAAAAAGAATTAACTGAAGCTTACCTGTACTGGAATGTCATATTTGTAATTTTTATCTTTATTTCCTCTCCGTGGCGAATTTCTCCAGTCATTTCAAAGAGTTTGTTAGCCATTTTCTCATAAACTTTGGCATTCCTTTTAGTTTGTTTCAGCTCATCAAAAAATTCTTCCCAAACCAGCATTAAACCTCTCATTTCTGCATCAGTCCAGTTTCTGGCCCTCCTGTGTTTCTCAGTCTGAGAAGAGACAATGTAACTGGGAATTTCTGCTGCAGCCATTGCTGACTGACCTAAAAGGGTTTTAAAAGAGGACACTTAATATAGATTGAGTTTTTAGTTTAGGTTTTTTGTAGTGCAAGACATGCATATGTGGATAAAGAATTTGAATGACAACAGAACATATGAAACCTTTTTGCAACAGCTTGAAGCTTGAGTGCACAAAATGGGGCCTACATCTGACAGGCAGGAATTTAGTTAAAAGCTTTTAAACAGAGAAACGTCATTTTGATGTCACGTTTCCATAGCAACAGAGCAACTGCATAAGCTACAACAACAAAAACCTTTTAACTGAAAGCCAAAGAATCAGGACAAAGTTGACAGGCCATCAATATTAAAGCTTTTAAACACTTTAGGTTTAACAAAAAAAAAAAAGATCTATGCAGCCTTTGAGAAGCTACTTTTAAGTTTCTACTTCTTTTTTAGCTTTCCCTTACCTTTTAGGCAGACAATCTGCTAGCAGGGGGTCATGGTCGCCTGAACGAGCTTTTAAGTTGTGCCTTGACAGACTCTCTAGGAGGTTGCAAGGACTGAGGCCATGTACACAAAAAATGAAAAAAAAAAAAAGAATTTTTTTGCAAAGATATTCTGCAAAAAGAATCAGCCAGCTTTATGAAAACTATACATCTCTAAGCTAATAAATGTTTAAGCAGGCAGGCTCATTAAAAAGGAGTCTGCATCTGGGCTTTCGAACATGCAAAAAATAGTATATAAGTGTTTATATAGAGAGAAATATATACAAAATTTCAATATAAAGCCACTTTTTTTCCCCGAGATGTTTTGCTGCTGATAAGCACACACTGCAGTCCTGTCAGTATGAATTTGCCTTTGTAGGTATGTATTACTGTATGTGTATTTTGTATTCCTAGTAATTTAGATGCTATTTATGCAGCCTGTGTTCTGCCTTAGGACTGCAGCAGAAGCATTTCACCTGCTTTATGGGCAACCTAAAAGGATTATTCAATGAGTTAAAAAAAGGCTGCGAGATGCTTAGAACTGTGAATAAATTGCTTTGCTGTAAAACAAGCATTTTGAGCTGGTTTTTATATAGGGCTAAATTGTGCCAGCAGTTATATCAGAGAAGCAGGGCTTATTCATTGTATTAAACACTGCAATACAAGCAGTGGGCCAAATCCTGCCCCACTTACACTCCTGCAATCTGACAATAATCTTCCACAAAAGAGTGAGATGCAGGAACTGCATTAATTCCAGCAGTACGACCAGCTAAATAGAAAGATGTTCATTTCCTACAGTCCCAATAGAATTGTGTTATGTAAAATATAAATAAATAATCCACGGACCTTTCTTATTATTATTTTTCTGTTTCAGCATATAACAGCAATAACGACCTCACTGCAGGGCATTTCCTGAAGATTAATGGCAGGCAGGGGTTAATGGCCTGAGGCTCACCCAGTCAGTCGTTAATCCCCAGGAAATGTTCTGTGCCTCAATCCTTAATGCTTAAGTATCCTATAAATTGTAAGTCTTCTCATAACCACATCCTTGATCTTAACAATAGTTTAAAAATGCACTGCTTGGTTTGCATCCTGGAGATGGCAAAGAGAGCACATAATGTTCCTAAAAGGTACACTAGTGACATTTGTGGGACCATTGCCTTCTTTCTGTTTTATTTATTCTACTGCATATTACAAAAGGCACAGCAGCATACCATAGAACAAGGTGGGGGTATGAGGGGGTAGAATTACATATACTTTACATAGGAACTTCCACTGATCCAACCCTGAACATGTCTCTGTTGGAAACATACCTGCTGAGTCACTGCCTTCCTAAGGGGAAAAAAAAAAAGGAGAGAAATAAAGAAAAAATCCCCTAGCTTCCAAATAACTGCTTTTAACTACTAATATGACAGCCTAGCAACTATTACCTTTAAAAATGTGTAAATAGCAGCATATGTTGTGGTGATGATCTTGCATGGTTTGTCTCTTGGGTGGCCAGCTGGGAGACGTCACATGATCAGGGGACAGATGGTGGTCAGAAGAGGATCAGCTGATGACACATTCATTTTATTAATTTATTGTTTTGTTTTGAAATTCCTGTCACTTAACCTTGGGCTTCAGGCAGCTCTTTTAATAAAACCATACCAACCTCGGCTGTCTTCCTGTCATTGCAGGCAGTGACTGGGGATCACCAGGACAAGTTTAAGAAAGCAATGCAGAGTCCAAGAGGAAAATACCATGGCTTTGGGTCTGACTTGGAACTAACACACACTACTGTAAAGCCAGGCTTGCTTTTCAACCTTTAATCATGCATTAGAGGTTTGTTTTTCTCCCTCAGACTTTAAAACACCTCTGTTGTGAAAATGCCGATTCACACCACTGAAACCCATAGCATGATACACACAACTTGCCAAAACCCAAAGTTATGTGTCGTCTCTGCTTTAAGGATATTTTTAATCCCGTTTCAACAGGACAACCAGGACAGAGCGGGTGAAAACCTTTCCAGCTGCACCAAGTTTTTTCTGTCATAATCCATAACTATTCCTTCCCCTCTCCATCCACATGTGCCTGGCACATGTGTGGCTGCTCCTTGTGCTCCGTGCCGGCCCCCAGACCCCGGGATCCTGCAGAAGGGGGGCACTTGTTTCCCTGTGAAATTCACATCTCAACTTTTCTATATGCTGTTTCCTATTAGTGTACTTGACAGATTGATATAGTGGTATAGTGCTATTCAACATCTGTTAAATAAAAGAAATGCTTTCTAATAATACCTCCCTTATTCCCCTCCTCTCAGCACCTGAAGGGAATCTAAATTTCAAGGACTCAGGTTCTACCCCTCCTCTGAAAAAGTCGTTGATAATAATTATGGAGACCCCACATGCCTCCTCTGCCTCGCCAAAGCACATGTGCCAAGTGGTTGATAAAGTGACTGTTTTCCTACATGGGTCTAAAAGCAAGAGAAGTTTGTTATCACCAAATAATTCCTGCAGTCTTTGCCAGAGCCAGGGGAGAGAAAATACACTTCTCTAGGCTGTGCCTCTCTGCTGATGTCCTGCAGATCTGTGCAGTCCCCAGGCATCACTGAGCCCTTGTCCTGATCCCTGAGTTGGGACAAACAGCTAAGACAGGACCAGCAAATCTTTTAGGGGAAGAGCAGCTCTGTGCCAGCAAGAGCAGTCCCTGCCCAGGACAAGAGCACTGGGAGGAGAAGCTCCATTAGCATTTGGCTGCTTGTTGCCCATCTCAGGTTAGAGGCCAGTCAAGGTTTGTCATCTACCTCAAAGACTGGCTGGTCACTGAACCCAGAACAACTGCTGACAGGATAAGCTGCAGCTCTGCCAGGCTGAAGGCTTGGATAGCCCTGCTGCACTCCCCTGAGACACCTGATGGCAGAGTCCTCCAGAACCAGCTTCCTCCAGACCGAGAACCACACAAGAAACTGAAGCTGCAACTGTTCTCATCAATAAAATAACGATATTAAAGTCTTGGAAACCACTGATACACATAACAGAGCTACTGAGTGCACCTTTGTACATTACTTCCCTCTGTAGGGGGAAATTGTTCTCCACTCTCCTGCTCACCCCAGTCCTTCCTCTGATGGGCACTGCTGTGACAAGTTCAGAAGATACTCTTGTGAACACCTCACTGTGCTTGAGAATCTCACTTCTGCCTTCCCTCTCAATGCACACCAGCTCAGAGGAACATGAATTTAATGATCCTTTTGCAAATCGGTTCTTCATATCATCTGTCTAAACACCCTACCTTTTTTGCAATCATTATTTATCAGCTTGAATAATAGCTCTCACAGCTGTTCCACCTTTCATGGTGATCTCTAAAGATAACAAACCTCAAACAGGGTAGAAGGGTTTATAATTTGCAGCTGTGGATCTAATGAAGTTCCCCTCTAAACGCTGCTCTCACTGAGTTTAGACAACTCCATTATTCCTTACATATCTGTTGACTAAACCTCAGGTGATCTGTGCTAACTGACTGTGTATACAGCCTTGAGCTTTGCAAGGGTGGGCTAATGCATGCCAAATCAAACTTCCTTTAGCCAAGTTTTAGAGAATGGTGTTTTCCCACGTGTCTGCAGGGGGATAACGGCTCCAGTCACTCAAGCACCAGAGCCCAGCCCACAAACTGAGCCATTACACTGTGATTACAGAAGAGCATGTCCAATCCTGCTGATGGGGACTGTGGTAGAAGTCAGGCAGAAACTTCTGGGAAAATCAGGAATTATTCCACTCAGACACAAGAGATTTCTCCAACTTCTCCTAAATGTACTTCTGTGTCTGAAATCCCCATGGGAGCTGTCTACAGGGATGCTGGCACACAGGTCCCTGCCTATAGGGATTTTTAGAAATGGAAGAACATCAGCTTTGGTTCAGGAGAGTCTTGATACCTATTGGCAGCAAACACCCTTTTAGGCAGCAACTTGGAGCAGTGACACCAGGAAGAGTTTCCTGCTGAAGGAGCATCACCCCTCAAAGACACAGGTACAACTCTACAACACATGGGTACCTCAGCAGACTATTTTGTAATGTCTTGATTACATAAAACTAAAAAACGCCAAAACCCCACCAACCAAAAAAAGCTGTTCTCACCCTTTGTGTTTGGGGCAAGCTGTTAAAAGCAAGATTGTCCAAAGCACGGGGTGGTCACTGCTCCTTGCACTCCTCTGGTCTGGCCCACCAGGAGCTTAACACATGTGGGTAATAACAAATCTTAGAATGGATAGTGACTGCAGACCATGTGTTCATTCTCGGGGAATTTCAGTGCAGACACACCTTTATAACTCAGCTCAAAAGGCTGCAGTACTGTGTGTGTTTGTCTGAAAGCATTTGGAGTTTGCACTGTGGGGGATACTGTGTTGTAAGTTCAGAAAGGCTGCATGTGTTGGGAGGCTGTCTCCGGCCCCACATTTTGCCATCCACTGGGCTAGAAGGCTCACTTTCTACAGTCTTACAGAGAATTATGGGTTCAGTGTCTCTGGCTGCTGCCTGCTGCAATTTGCAAAGATGATTAAATGCAATGTCAGTATGGACAGGCTGGGGAACGAGACACTGGAGAGCAGCAACTGTGAAAAAGGACCTGGGAGTCCTGGTCAATGGCAAGCTGAATATGAGTCAGCAGTGCCCTGGCAATCAGGAGGGACATCCATGTCCTGGGGTGCATCCTTGTGGATCCCTTCCAACTCAGGATCCTCTGTGATACTATGATCCTCTATGAGAGAATAAATATTCTGTGAAATACTCTGTGGGAGAGGAAATATTCTTCCAATACTTCTGAAAAGCTTGGCCAGAGAAGATAGGCAGGGACAGATGATCAGGAGGAGAAGCTGCCTTTTTTTCTCCTCCTTTAAACCACCAATGAAGCTGCTGTGCTCAGAACAGTGCTGGAAACAAGGAGCTCACCTGGAGGTGGGGAAGCACCTTGCAGGCAGTGGTGCCTGGCTTAGGAACTCCAGCAAGGTCCATGCACTGTTTAGTCTGCCAGTCTCCTTGGGTGATGGGGTCATGGGAGTTTGTAAAGGCTCAGAAGAGACAGAAAACCACAGGGCTGTGAACACAGAGCCATCAGGGCAGGGTTGTGGAGCTGCACACAGACACAGCTCGTGCCACCCTACTGCCTGTGAGGGCATTTTAAGAGTACAGCAGCAAAGGAAGCCCAGAGCTATCCAAACTGCAGGACGCTCTATTACAAACACAGAACAAAAATATTCAGGCTGAGGAAAAACAGTCAGTGTCTCAAGATACATAAAAAGGGCAGTCTCTTTCCTCAGAGGGCCTGCAACTTAATTGGGACACGCCACAAAGGGAAACAAACAGGAGAGACCAGAAGGGACAAGTGACAGCAACACATCACTGAGCAAAGGCCATTGCATGGTTGGATAGCTTTTATGTACATCTGAAATAAGTAACACCTGCACAGAATTCTGACAACAGAAATGGGTGCTGTGGAGGAGGCTGGCTGAAGGGAAGGCACCCTGACTGGGGCAGAGAAGAATTTGTTATGACAATACTTAGAACAAAACAAAGAAAAATAAAGGTTTCCACACAAAAGCCCTGCCACAGGAATGAGTGACAGGTCTCCCTGATGGTGGAGCAGGGCACTGGGCAGCCCAGGACTGTGTTCTGGGAAGGTATAGGTGAGCTGGAGAAAGCTGGAGAGGGTTTTTTTATCTCATTTTGCAAGAAACGTCCTGCTTGAATTTCACTGTATTCAGAACATTTCCCAAAAGCATTTTGATCTTGCTGAACTGGCAGATTCTGACCAAAAATATCTCCTTTGCCTATTTTAGTAGTAACCATGGGAGCCAGCTTTGCACCGACATTCAGTTGGAGAGAGGATGGCGAGAGACAGCGAGGTGAATGCAGACAAGCTGGGAAATGAGGCTTCAGCAGTTTTTGTGGTCAGATCAGGAAGCATTAGCAGGCAAGGGGGAGAACTGGAATTATATGGGGCTTTAGAAGAAGGAGCTCATGGACTGCAGGGAACCAAGAGAATTCACTGTTTGGAGAAACCAGGTACAGACTGCTATGTTCATAGTAATTAGACTAAAAATTACAATAGTAAGGGTTTTTTTAAATTATTATATTTTTTTAAAGTTTAGCAGAAACACAGACACTCGTGCTACAGACTCTAGTTTAGCATATTGGAGAGGGGAAAAAAATCCCTTATGTCCAGAAGGTACAAGTAATCACTGCCCAAACGTCTGGCACTTACCGTATTATGCAGGCAGGATGCCAAACTAGATGGACTTTGAGCCACACATGTTCCTAAATTTTCAAGCATACAGGAAAAGACAGGCCATATTATTAAAAATTTAGTTATATAATACTGAAAGCAAAGCACATCAATTCTACATGTGTCATACTCCTAATTTGTAACAAACAGAGAATCTCCTAGATTTCCTTACTCCTAAGAAATAATTTGCAAGTCCTTAGCATATGGAACAACTCTGCAGTACATAGTATCAGATATACTCCTTTTCTGGCAAGCAAGCAACAAATCATATCACAATGAAAATCGCTCAGTTCATGATGAATGGTTTCCCAAATCCCACTTGAAAGAAATTATTTTGGCCCTGTTTATTTACTGGGGTTAGTCAATAAGTCCTCCTGCCTTGTTTAGTTTTTTTAGCACATTTGAACAAGTTACATGCTGAAAAGCGTCTGATTCATTAAAAACTGCTCCTACAACGCTATGCAAATATTGCTCTTCCAGAAGCAAATTCCTCTGAGAACCTGCCCTAAACACTTCGCTTTAGACATAAACCGTGAGTTGATCCAGCCTGGATTTGAGCCGTGTCACAGAAGAAGAGAAACAATCCCTGCGGTGCCCCGCTCTGCCCCGTGCCTTGTGCCGCTGCCGTGACTCAGCAGGGCGGGAGGAAAAGCCGTGTCAGGGAAAGGCGGTGACGGCAGCGGGATGGACCAGGTGCTGCTGCTGCCGCACACAGCATCGTGAGAGGCAGCGTGTTCCAATAAATGCTGGCAGGAGGGGATGGAGCGGAGCCGCAGCCGAGGCGGGAGCGGCCCCGGGGCTGGGCTGAGCTGGGCTCTGCGGGGCTGTACCACCGAGCGCTGCAGCTGCCATGGAAAAGCGGCTTCCAGCTCGCTGTTCTTCCAGAGACAAGAGCGGTGTGGGCCCTTTTCCAGCAGCCTCAGAGGAGCTGCGGTGCGAGTTGCTGGCAATCCGCTGCCAGAAGCCCGGCCTCGCTGCTCAGAGCCTGCTACCGGCTTGGCAGTCTGCGGCATCCACCGCACAGCTGTTTGCATCCCGGGAGTCTCTGCCTGACTCCCTGCCAAGGCTGGCAGTGGACATGAGCAGCCCCTTGTCATCCCTGCCCCGAGCCCAGGTGAGCCCAGGGAACAGCTCACACCGGCTCCTCTCGTGGGGACAGCGACGGGATCAGCTCCTGATGCTCTGCAGTTTAATCACCCACAGGCTTTCAAAACAAAAAGTATTGAAATCCAAAGATGTCTGCCAAATGGAGAAAGGCAGGAGCTTTTTTATCTTACGTTTCTGCTTGGGGACCCAAGCCTACCCCCAGCTGCAGCCCTTTCCCCTAACAAGGGTTCACTCAGCTCTCGAGTCCCTCAGAGGAAAATTTAAAGATTAAAAATAAAAAAAATCAGAAAAATATTTAGGGCACTGGAGATTTTCATATCAGTTCATAAAATATTTAAATACTAAAATGTAAATGGTGTTTTGGGTATTACTGCAAGGCAGCCTCAGGATTGGAAATTCAAGGAAAGATGCAACCTATAAAGTTCAGACAGTGCTCTTAAAAGTATTCTTAAAAGCCTGGCTCATCTGAGAGCTGCCAAAGAGGTAAGTAAAACCAAATTCACCAGCACCCTCATACTGTGATAGAAAAGGAGTAGATCTACTTCAGTGGCTGCTAATGGAAATTGAGACCATAGAAGAGGCAGATGTCATTTCTGGGATGGGCTGACAGCAACATTGCCCATCCCACAGCATCCATGTCCTTACATTGGAAGCATATACATTTTCCAAGTGAACTATACTTTATTGCCAACGCCATGCTCAAACTGTTTCAGGGGAGTTAAGTTCCCCTGAGAGCTACTCATAGGGCCTGTGAAGTCCTATGTGGTCTGTGTTTGCTAATCCTGCCCCCAAAAGGATGACTTCTGCCTTTGTGCAAACGATCCACAGAAATTCTTCAGCTACCACGACACTGGGTACCATCTCCAGACAAAGACAGGATTGGGTATTTAAGCATCAACTCTCAGGTCTCATGATAGGCAGAAGGATGACCCATCTCAACCTAGAAGGGTTTATTGCAATATGCATGTGTGTAACATTGTCCCTTTTAACACAGAGGTTTGGAGTATCTGGGGTCCTGTGATCCTGATGCCTTGAGAGGCTACCTATAGCAGAGGCTAGACAGTGTTGAAGGAATAAAGTAGGTATTTATTAAAGAGGCCTTCAAAGGATACACCTTGGGCAGTACAAGAGCCTGGCTGAGGCTACACCCAGGATGGACAACTGGTCACACGTTTTCACACTTTTATAAGTTTTGGTCCACTTACATATTGGGTTTAATTGTCCAATTACAGCTTCAGGTTATGAAGTCCCATCCTCCCAGATTGTTCTCCTCAATTTGCTGTTGTTTATACTTTTTGGGCCTGAAGCTGCAATGGTGTCCTTGGTTCTCTGGCTGGAAAAGGATTGTTTTGTCTAACTACACTGTGGAGAGAACTTGCTAACACTTTATATGAAGCTCAGAATTATATACTAATGCAGTACAGAATCTGGAAAATATGAAAGCTAAAATTTAAGGCATCAATCCCCCTTGGCTAAAGGATAGAGTCTTGTTCCCTGGTCATCTCAGGGACAGCCAGGAGGGGTCATCTACCCATCTCACATCCAAGTGTGCCCCTCCAGCCAGCTTTCTGCCTCAGGACCCAGCATCTCCCCTTGCTGCCTTCACTGTAAGCCTGGACTGCAATTGCTGTTATGTTCTTCATTGACTCCTGGCTTCTTCCAGCTGTTTCCCCCTTGCACTGGCTCTCTGCTATTTATCACACACTACTCTGCCCCAGTCACTCTCCACCCACCAGGGTTCAATTTATATTCCAGCCTTAGCATGCCACTCTGATCCAGCCATTATGTTCCACTGTTCTGGCTAAAACTAAACCAAGGAGTGTGTCCTCACTTCCTCTCTTGGCTGCAGTGCAGTGCTGTCAGCAAACCCATCGGCCCACAGCCCCAGGACACATTTCCCAGCTGGCACAGGAGCATTCTGGCCAGCCTGAGGAAGCCCATCTGCCTCCTTTCATGAGTTCTCCTGAACTAATGCATACCCACAAACCACATTTGGATGCAAACTTCTCCAGGTTCAAGACCAGCTGTCCAGTACCACCAGTGGTTTTAAAATCCTCCCTGGTGCTTTTCATTCAAGGTGTCATTCAGTGTTGTAGCCCAGAAGATGTGCCCTAAGAGCAGGTCTGTGCAGGGAAAACAGAATCATTTGCTTGGCTATAAATACCCACTGCAATGTGGTTATTCACAGAATCACAGACTGTCTCAACTGGGAAAGGACACATCAGGATCTTCAACTCCCTGCTATTCACAGGACTACCAAAAACTGAACCATGTAACCAAGAGCATCATCCGGACACTCCTTGAACTCAGCCAGACTTAGTGCCATGACACCTTCCAGGAGCCTGTTCAGTGACTGACCACCCTCTCTGTGAAGAATCCCTTCCTAATGTCCAATCTGAACTTCCCCTGATGCAGATTTGGATGCAAGCAAAGCTAAGACTGCACCAAAAACAGTGACAGTGTAGCTGCCATCATCCACTTCTCAGCTGAGTCAATCATGCAAGTGCAATCAAAAAGATTAATTTAAATTATGGATTAACTGGCCTCAGTTCGCCTGTGGCAGATTAGCAAGCACTCAAATGACTTCTTTTTGGGAGAAAAGCTGCCTCCAGTAAATCAGCGAAGATTTTTCTGAAGAGTAACAAAACTGAAGAGCTATGGACCAGATTTTCAGTACTGGAGAGCTGAACCTATTTCCAGCTGAGTTTCATAGGGAACCAGGCATATACAGCTTAAATAAGAAATCTAACTGGGATGTTTGAAGGGGAAGTGCAGACCTGAAGTGCATGGAGCCTAAAACCACCCAGATGCAGGAGACATGCAGTGTGAAGATGCAAGTACAGACAAGCTGTCTGAAGGGAGTCCATGGCAGATGTGAAAGGCACCAGGGATTCTAATTTAGTTTCATCCCTGAACATTCAGTTGACAGATTTCTGCATAGCCAGAAGGATGCCCATGTTCTTAGCAAGTCTTCAATTGCTCAGAAGGTTGGGATTCTTTTGTTATAAAATACAGCTTTAATGACTGTAGGACAAGGGACCTAAACAAAGAAACAAGGAACCACCATCTGATCACAGAGAAACAAGACCACACAATTTACAGAAAATCAAACCAGTTCACAGCACAGTGTCTCATTCTCTCTTAATGGCCAATGTTTTCCATACTCTGTGCAAACAGGAGGACACAGTGTGTTCCAGGGGAGGCACTCTTGTGCAACTGCTATTAGAGGCAATTGGTCAACTCCAAAGGACTTTAAAAGTCAGCCCAGTTCTCCCCCCACCTCACTCCCCTTATTGTAAAAACTACTTGGACTGGCTTTAGCTCCTCTTTTGCTGTGGTTTTAAAAGAGCTCAACAGCCTGATGCACAAACCTTGCCAGTCAAAGGCAGAAAAAGTACAACTGCATCTCGTCATTATCTCACCAGCCATACAGATGAAAATATTCCCCACACTGACTTTAATGCCTGGTAGCAATATCCCAGGGACTGAAGCCACTCAAGCAGACCAAAAATGCATCACAGGCAGCAGTCTAAAACATTCAGTGCTTGTGTCATGGTTTTCTCCATTTGCAGCTTCTTTCCTCTCTGCACACTGCGCTTCATGATAACTGGACAGGCAGATTATATTAAAGCCCATGCTTACTCTGTCAAATGATTTCTCATCAAGTATCAGCAGGAACTAATTGAAGACTAAACTAATCATTCCTTGAGGCCTCTTCTGGAGCATTTTATCACTGTTTGCAAATCCATTAAGGAGAACTTCAGTGAAGTGTTGATCTGGCAGGACCACTGAACACACAAGCTGGAGTGACTGGGCAACCCAACAGACATGTGAGAAATGAGGGCTTCAGACATTCTCTATAAATGACACAAGACCAACCTTTATGCATTTATTCTGGCTGTAAAAACCAGCCTAGCAAAATGGTGATAAGTGTTTTCCAAAATAACATCCTGCCTTCCTGAAAACAGAGGAGCGTCTTACAAGAGCTGCTTGATGCTACACAAAATATTCCTGTGGAATTCTCTGATCTTCTCTGCCTGAAATCTGGAGAATATCACAAGCAGCCACCAATTACCAGCCACTGTAGCTTGTGTTGATCCCTGCTTTAACCTGCTTCCACAATAGCCAGATTCTTTCATCGACCAATCTGTAGCTTCATCCCTGACCTCTGATCCACCCAGTGCCTCTCTGGGTATTGTACACAGTTATCAGATAATAACAATTGACATCCAGGCTTCCTCCAGCCTCGGGGTAAAAGCCATAACCACTGGGCCATGGCAGACCCCCAGATGAAAAAATTAATGTACTTTTTCTGCAGAGCCTTGCAGAGTTAAAGGAGTCATTTATCCAGATATGAAAGCTGAGAGAAAGGTCCAAAAATCCTTTTTTGTTTTGAAGCAACAGAAAACACCCCCTGGAATGGCAAAACCAGATGCTTCACTCAGTAATAAAATTCATGGTCCCAAAAGCAGGATCAGACTTACAGTTACTAGAGTCTGGTTTGAAAAAAATACACATTTCCAAGCCTCTTCTACTGTAAAAGCAGAAGAGTACCCTGAATATTGGTCACCACAACTATTGGGATTATTTTGAGAGTATTTTATACATCTCAGTACTGCAAATGTTTTAGAAACATTTTTGTGCCATATTCTACTCTGCCTCCCTATGTTGTTTTTCTCTTACAAGTGAGAACTCCTTAAGGCAGGCATCACATACAAGTTCCCATGTAAGCATTTAAAATACTACAGGTGGTGTGAGTTTCTGGAATCAGTCAAAGTTTCTGGAATCACTCTCACTTTTAAGATAATTTAGATGCCTCTCAATACTTTCAACGTGCTACAATATGAGAAAGCAAGATCAGCTTTGGTTTAGATTATTAACATAATATGATTGCAGTGCACTCAGAAATGGTAAAAAAATCTCTTTCATTCCCAATTGCTCAGTTCAGTATGAAACCACAGTAAAACTGTAAGCAAATCTAGTGAGTAAGGTTTTCATTTGAACTTGACAGAGAGCCAGCATCTGTGTTGCTATTTATTTATACACACACATATAAATACACACAGTTTTTAAACATATATATATACACACACAAGTATTATTTTACCTGGTTGCTTTCTAACAGTAAGTATTCCAACATAAGTCTTGGAAGAGGAGAAGAAAGAAGAAAGCTGAAGCAGGACCAGGCCTCACTGTAGAGCCCAGGGAAAGATCTCTACAGGCACATTAACCTCACAAACTGGAAGAGCATTGCATTTTCCCTTCAAAAACTCAGAAATGCATTGCATGTCCTTCAGACTGCATCATCTCAGGACAAAACCAAGACTACTAAAAATCAAAACCATGCTTGGATGCCACAAGTTGTTTTTCCGTGTCCTGTAGTGTTACATAAGCATCACCATAAAAAAGAAATTACTTTGCTTGTCTTTAAAGCAATATTCTCATCAGGGAATTCTGCAGGTAAAATATTGGGGAAATATTAAGTCCAATATGGAGCTGTAAGAAGGTCTGTCCCTCATGAGGAACAAAAAGTTGCTGGACTCTTAAAACCGTGACAAAAAAAAGTCAACACATTTTAAAATACACCCTCCAGCCTACTGGCTAAAATCTCTGAAATGATCCATCCACAGAGCACCCCCAGAGCCAGTGCATCATGAGGAATCAAATGGTTCAAGGACTAAGCACTGCCCAGTCAAACCCTGTGCAAACTCAGGTCAGTGATCACAGAGAGCAGGTGTCACATCAGGGGCTCCTCTGCCCAGCAGGTTCCAACCTGTGAAGTGACTCCCTACAAGGGACTGAAACTGTGACCAACTCGACCTCCTCTGGCTGAACAGAAGACAACACAGCACCTTCTACACACTCAGAAGTTGCAGCCCTGAACCACTTGGCTCCATTCCCTTCCCCAGCTTTTCAGAGGAGCAGAAGGAAAGCACAGGCTGAACACACAAACCTGCACTTTTATAACCATAAAAATTTTATGGTGTGGAAGAAAAGCTTCAGTACCTGCTGTCCTTGGAACAGAAGCTCCTCCATGAGCCTTAAAGTCAACGCAGGGCTGCTCACAGCAGATCACCAACCCAGAGCAGAACTTTGCATCTGGGAAGAGACAGTTTGGCAGGACAGGGCACCATGTGGTGAGGGGAGTGAGGAGACATTTCCTACCAACCCAGAAGGGTCACCCACACTCTGCCAGGGCTATCTGAAAAAGGTCTAGCCAGGTGGGTTTGGTTTAGTTTTCAAACTGGACCAACAAAGCCCTTCCCCATTCCTCATTCACATCACACGTAACCTGTAAGCCTTCAACAAACTCACTCCTGTGTGCTGAAAGCTGCTCACTTGAAGCCTAAAGAATATGAGAGACACTCTCATCTGCATATCTCACCACTGCCAACCAAAGATGTCTCTTTAAAAAAGTCATTCCACTCTCACCCAGGGCACCAGCAGGTTTAATTTTTCCTGACTTTTCTCATCTGCACAACTTTTCCATTAGTGAGGTAACACTCAGTGCTCAGCCTGCTGTCCTTCAGAGGATCACAAATCTCTCTTTAACATATGGTGGGTCCTGAAGGTACTGTAATCTCTATTTTACACAAGGAGAAGGCAGAGACAAGCAAAGGAGAAAATTTCTAAAGCTTCTAAATGACTGTGAAACTGAAGTAATTTTCAAAAGAGAATTGGACACTGCAGAGCTGAAGTTAACCTTGCATGTCCTTCAGTCACATCTCACAAAGAAATGCCCTCAATTCACTTCAGACGAGGTCTTCAAAGCCACACAGGGACCTGAAGAGTATCACAACAGGAAATTCCAAGTCTAAAATGCAGAGCTAAATGAGCCATGACTTCTCCCCTCCTCCAACCTGCCAGTCCACAGGAAACCAACTTTTTCACCAAAAGAAGGTATTTGGGTACCTCAAGTTTTCTTTCCTCTGTGCTGAGATCCAAACATTGTGGCCAAGCTGAACCTCCCAGCACTGATGCCTGTGAAGCCCCCTCGGGTCTGAGGAGCGGTGGGCAGGGCCAGCTCTCCTCAGCTGGCTCTGGTGTCAGTGTGAGGGAGCAGACACTCCAAGTTCCATTTAAAGATGTGGCTGGGGGAAGAGGGTGTGGCTGGGGTGGCCCCAAAACAGCACCCGCTGCCAGGGCAAGGTGGTTGCAACCTCTCCCTGTGGATAGAGGCACTGGGTTTGGACTCTGCCTCCAGGGCTGGTTTTGATTTTTATCCAGAGATGTTTTAATGTAAATTATACAGTAAGCAGCCTTGGGAATGCCGCCAGATACCTGCTCCCCACCTGCCTTTAGGTAGGCAACAGTCAGGCCCCCACTTGCTTCTGCTCTCCAGGTCTGCAACTCCTTCTCTGCACCATGGCACAACTTCAATAGGAAGGGCTGAGAGGTTGCCTACAGCCTGGGAAGGGACAGGTGGATTTGAATATCCCTTGGGAGAAGGAGGACCCAAACCCAAGTTTGACCACTTCTGAGATGAGTATTAAAACCATTAAGTTATTATATGAAAACCACCACACCAATCATTTGTATCTTAAGCAGCAAGTGCGAGGCTGTGAGCTGAGACCTGAGCAGCAGGGGCAGGTTTGACTCACCTGGCCGGGTTTGGAGCTTGCAGAGTGTGGGAGCTGCCCGTGGGATGCAGCGTGAGAGCTGGCATGGGGATACAAGTGGGAAAAGGGTCTCCAGGAGTCTGAGCAGACAGCAAGAAAAGGATTGCAGAGGGAACCAGATCCTGCAAACAACGTCTGTTCCCACCATTTGAAGTCCTAACCTTACTTCAGGGTTAAAATCTCAAACTAAAATCTCTCTTATCACCACCTAAGTGCTTTTACCTTGAATTTTTAAGCGTTTGTTTAAGCTGAGGTTAAAAAGAGTCTGGGCTCCTTGACTGCTAAGCAGATCATAAAACTCTCTGGAGTACAACAGGCTACAGAAAGTTTCTAAGTTTTCGCAATGATTGCATGCCTAGTGAGCTGCTTGCACCTTCTTCATTCTCAAACTAAAAGAGCTTAGCTGCAAAAGTTTAACTAAAGGCATTTTTTAAAGGAATTTTTAGAGTAGCTGTTAAAAACACATTGGCTAACAGCTTAGAGTAGCTGTTAGCCAATGTGTTTTTATCACAACCCACCACAATAAAGTATCAGCTAGCTCTACATTTTATTGTTAGGAAAAAGGCTTTAATTAAAGAGCAAGTCTATGTGTGCGTTTTTAAATACTGTGAGCCTGATTTTCTTCAAATTCTCTGTTTCTTCCAATCCTTTAGATATGCATTTGAAAGAAGAGAAGGGCAGGCAGTACTATTTGGAAGTTGCAAATAAGTATTTTGAGGAAAAAAACCCCCAGATTTTATTCTCACAGAAACAGACTAACCCTAAAAATAGGAGGTATGAGGTAGAAAAGTGGCACTTTTTGACAAAACAGGAGGTATCCCTATAAATAGGGATAGATGAATATGCTGAGTAAATGGAAATATTTGCAATTCATTTTGGATATTTAGCAAGATAGTTTGGTAGGTAGATGTGTACAAGATTTCCAGAATTTGTTTCAGGCCCATTCAGAAATAAAACCTGACACAAGACTTTGATCTAGATTTCAGACCCATCTTGATGACACAGTCATCAGTTTATCCAGGAGCATTAAAAGTGAACAGCAAGTGCCCTACACTTCCTCCCACAGAATAAGAAAGCGAGAGGTAAAATTCTCTGTCATTCCATGCTGATGATTTTTAGACAGGATTTCCCACTCACCTTAGCAAGGTGATAATTAAAAAATCTCTGCCAAGGAACACAACCTCCTCACTGGACCCCCGCAGCTCTGAACACACCTGCTGCTGGAATTTGATATCCTGTATCTAGAGCATTACAAAGTGTTAGGGAGACTCATGTTAGGAAAAAGTATACAGTTGCACAAAGATTAAATTCCTTGGAAGTCCCTTCCTTTTTTTTTTTCCCTCCGTTAAGGAAAAAGAAGACAGAATCCTGCATTTTGCTAAGTCTGAACATAAGGACATAGACACAGCTTATGGTCTGTCCAGCCAAACATCTGATGGCTACAGAAGAAATACCACACAGTTGTGTCTCCAGTGGCTACAGCTATTTTTTCAGCATTTGCAGTGGTACGGGAGCATTACAAAAAGTTTACTATTCCTTTTGTCTTTTGGAGAGCAATGCCAGCCAATCCTCCTCCTATCATATTATTTAATCAAATATCAAAAAATTAATTATACCACATGCCAATACAGAGTGCAGTCTTAACAGCCCTAAATCAGGGTCAGGTTATGCTTTTGTAACTAATACTCTCTTAACATGCTCAACTTGATTGAGCTGTACCCTCTGCCTGCTGAGAAGGATTTCCCACATGATTTCACAGGATGGATCCACACCCCACAGGGGATATTTGAGCTCAGGCTTTTTTTTTCCCCCACAGAACACCAAGGTGCAGATCAGAGCTTGCACAGTTGCTGTGTTCTCTGTCAGTGTGTGTTCTGCACCACAAAGAAAGAGAATCCAGACTGTAGCAAGCCCTGCTGCACACACCATCACCTCCCTCTGAATCCCTCTCTTAGGAAAGCTTTTGTGCCCACTGTGTCCCACTCCCAGCACGGGCTGGTATCACCCAAACCCAAGGCTGGTACCAGCACCAGCCCTTACTCAGAGCCAAGAGAGCTCTCACTGCCCTGTATCCTTCCTCCTCTTTCACATCTGTCCTAGGGTGACCTAATGATGATTGTATCCCCAATCATCTGATCTGTTTGTGCTGTATACTGAGTTCTGTGCCTTTAAGACTGGTTCTGAGGGCAAAGCAGGGAGAAGGAGAAGCTCTGAGTTTGTCCTGAAAAAACTGCCTGACTCCTGTATGTTCCTCTCCTGGACTGTGGTTCATCTGAAACACAGACCAGCAGCAGGACAGAGATCTCCTTTGCTTTTAATTCACCTTGGCTAGCTGAAGCAGAGAAGCTCCCTGGACTGTTTTTTTCCTGTTTCTTGGGACTGTTTAAACCTGCTCTGGACTGAAAAACCCAGAGGAGCACCAGGAGCTGCACCTGTGGCCCACTGGGACCTGGACCTCTGGTGGGTCTGGTAAGAGACTGAGCGAGCTGAGCTACCTATGGCAACTTTCTGAATTTACCATCTCACTTCAGAGCATCAAGAGGCTTTATTGTTTCGAATTATTCAATTTTTATGCTTGTGTGCACTTTTTTTGTTAAATAAATAGGTTTTTCTGATTTTCTCCAAGGAAATTATTTCCTGGACTGCTTAGGGAATGGGCTGTTTGGGTTTGTTTCCCAGAGGAACCCCATTCGAAGGTTTCCTCCCAAATTTGCACTAAATCAGGACAACAACTCAGTGGAGAATTTTCCTGCTTGGCCCTGGAGCTCAGCACTGATTTAACTCCCCACAATTTGGCAGCGTTTGTTTTCTCAGACCGACCACCATCATTCCCCCAAAACATGGAAGGAAGCAAAGGCCATGTGAGGAGAATCCAACACTCCCACACAGCACCGTGGGCTGTCCTGCAGCACCCACCAGCCTGTCCTTCATGCCAGCCCACACCACCTTCAGCCCAACTGCCAGGCAGACATTCCAGTAAGATGGACATTCACTGCAGAGCTTTGTCAATGACACAGCCCCTTCTGTGGCTGCAAAATACAGCCAAAATCTGGAAAAATGTCCCCTCTAGTTCACACTTCTGTCTAGGTCAGTCATGAAAGATGCTCCACATAAGCTAGAGACTGGGTGTTGGTACAGCACTCAGTAGCCAAGAAGAAGCAGGAACTCCCAATGAAGGCTAAAAACAACAGCTTCTACTCAAATTCAAGCTATGTCCCAAGGCAGGAAGGGTGGTTCATCAGGAGACTGGTCCGGCCTCTGAAACAAATGCATCAAATGCTAAATATTATTTGATTTGATCCAAATGGATGCCTTTTCTGGGCCTGGCAGTAACCAAGATAAACCCACATGCTCCAAACAAGAAGTGGCACCAGAACTGCAAATGTCTTTTTCCATAGACCAGGACAGTACCTCACCTTTTCTCTTCAGACACAGTCACAGTGCTCAGAGCCTTCCCAGACTCCCAGAGAACAGTCTCTAGAATGTATTGTAATAGTATAGATGTAAAATGGTTATGTGGATCACAGAAGGCAACTTCCACTGATTCATGATGTTTCAAGAACTTTACAAGCAAGAAAATAACATGAATCAAGCCATGAAAATGAAGGATTTTTTTTTCCTACATGGATTATATAAAAAAATTTGGCCCACTTAAAACAGACATCCTCAACTAAAATTGTATCTGGCTACAATGAGGTAGTGATTTTGTTATGACTGATTCATTATTGCACAGACTTGGGTTTTAGTACAGGAAAAAAAGGGATTCACTTGTATGGAATTGTTTCTCAGATAAAGTAAGGAAAACTGATATAACAAAAGGGAAGAATTCCTTTAGCTATGGCTATATGGGGGATTTTGTCAGCCTAATTATTCTGCAACAGAAACAACTATGAACTCTTCTCTCCCAGTGATTATCTCAATCATCTCTCTGAACAGTACAAGCAAAACATTCCTCTGTACCTTCCTTCCTTTAATGAGGACTATGGGAAACAGCAGAGACATCAGACACTCTACATGCTTACCTCTCCCCATATGTCCCACAGATGCCAAAACTCAAAAGTTTCCCTTCCCTGATGTCAAAATAAATATGAAAAATGATTTTCACAAACATAAAAGAGATGGGGAGGGGGAAATTGGGCAGCTTTTCAGTAGATATGACAGATAATTCAGATGCAACCCCCAAAAAAATTGTTTCAGAATCTAGCTCAGCTTTCAGGATGAGTGACACTGCTGAACAAGGGAGGAATGCACAATAGGTGGTGTAACAAGAGTAGGACAGCTGTCTGCTGACATGTAGGCAGAGCTGAACAAGCTTTATGCATTCAGGGACCAGACAGTTCTCTGGCAGCATTTGAGAAACACATGAAAAAAGCTGTGTGCCATGGTGCCAGCAGCAGAGTCTGGACACAGTGATCCCAGGGGTCCTTTCCAACCTGTGTTTAAATCTCTTGGCAGAAAAACCCTTCTGTGCCTATGACCATTCTTGCAGCTTTCATATGTCTTATTTCTACTTCTCCTGTATTCAAGACACAGTTATTACACTGTGCAACATTTGGGCATGTTGTGGATTTTCACACAAACCTTTTTTTTTTGTTTCATTTTAGGTCTTCTTTAAAGTCTTTTACATCCTATTTATCATCCTGATCATTCCTAAGGATTGGGCTCATAGCTTCCAAGAACTACTCACAATGACAAGACATTTTCCCGAATGGTGACATCTCTGTAGATGTCTCTTTCTGCATTACTTTGCAGATGTCTAGATTAGGTGAGAAAATGGAGAATATCCACAGCCAATTTTAATTTTAACCTGAATATTTCTTACTGGTGAGTTTGTCAATTCTCCTTTTGTCACTAATCTAACAACAGAGCAACCACCAGAGATTCTTGCCACCTGGTGATGTCCTGCAATTTGAAAAAGGATGACTCAATCCCCATCTTCTATTTTACCTTTACCTAATTAGAACCATTACCAGTTCAAAACTACAGGAACACATTCCCTTTTATATCTGGACTGTTTAGGGGATTTGATGACTACTGATAAGGGACCTTGGAAGTCCAACTATGCCTCATGAGCTGAATCACCTCTGCACAAGGGCTGCTGGGTTTCAAAGTACACAGATATGTGACAGCTTACTTCTAAAAAAATCATTTTTACATTGACCCGATATGTCATATTTACAAGCCTTCATTTCATTTTCCATAAATTTGACCAAGGCAGGTTTGATTTACCAGTGTAACCAGCCCTTTAAACAGCAGTTGCATTTGCCACCTTCACTTGCCACATCAATTATTTAGTTCATATCAAAGGAAACCATTAATTTAAAAACTCCACATTTGGGACTCTTGGGTGGCTACCATGGCTACCACCTATTTTTATCAATAGTATTACGCATTTATCCAATTGTTCTAAACCTGTTCTGCTGACACTTCAGTTTAAAACACACTTTTAAATGCTTTCAGATACCAAAATTCTCCAGAAAAGAGAGCTCTCTGAGATGTTTCATAATGAACAGCAAATCAAAGATTTATTTAGCCTTGCTGTAACAGCCCTGTGCACTTTGAGTGCAGTTATTACACTGCAATTGCCTATCAAGCCTGCTGATGGACAGACTCCCTAACCTTCATGTGTTTGAAGGGGTTTTCTCATTGTTTCTTTGAGTTTTGCAAGTTGCTCCTCAAAATTGATTTCACCTGCCTTATTTAACTTGCCTTATTTAACTTGTCTGTATGCTCTTTTCTATTTTCTCTGTTCAAACACAACCTCCACTTTCTGAAAGATGTCTTTGCACTCCGAACATCATTCTGCTCTTCTGCTGAACAACACCAGCTTTTCAGAGTCCTCCTCAATCCTTTTGATAGAAGAGGATGCACATTTCTTTGGGCTCATATTATAAAGCCTTCTCACCAGCTGTCTGATCTCTGCAAGTATCTTACCCTTTTAGCTGCTCCTTTGAACAGCAAAATTCATGTAATCATTCATATATTTATCTAGTCCACCTCTTAAAAACTGTATCACTGGCACAGGGACAAGAGAACTGAGTTTGTCATGGCCATTGCACATTGCTCTGGGTTAAAATCAGCACTGTCTTTTACCCATTACATTAAATCACAGAATCATAGAACAATTTTATGTTTTTTCACACACCCACATTGCTTTCCCTGTTGTCTCTCACATCAAGATCTTTCTCCTTTTCTGATCCTCAGCTCAGTGTCTTTGGTATTTCTCCATTTACCTCTGCAGAGAAATGTCCCTTCTTCCCTTGGACTTCACTGATCCCTCTGGATAACAAGCATCTCAAACAAACGCCAGCCTCTCCTCCAAATTAAATTGCTCCACTTGCCAAGGCAAGGGCAGCCCATATTTCCAAAACAGAGTCCTCATATTTTCTCAGCCAGCATTTAGATGTAGAATTTTCCAGACAGTTTCATGACCATGTTTCAGTCATCACTGTGCAATGATACCAATTACAAACACAGTCAACATCAATACCAACACTGCCACCTCCACACATGAGACAAGAAATGTATTCCTCTAGCCTTTTTTTCCTTTGTTTCCCACAAGAGAACTGAAGTTCCCTGGCAGGGCAGTTTCTTCACACCTCCAGGACAGTTTGGATGACAAGCCTAAGAAGATTAGCTTTTGTAATGCTTTCTAAAAACCACTGTAAGGAGGATCACTGGCACGGATGACTGATTTTCATCCAGGAGATTCTAGCATTGTTCCACTATCTCATGCATTTGCTAGGATTTCATTTCCTTCTGGAGCCTCAAGGGAAATTTCATAATCAGCACACCTGGTATGTGTAGTATAAATAATTAAGGGGATGCCCTCTCTAACAATCTATGCAGAAAGGCTGTTCTGCTCTAAGAAATTACCTGGATCACAGCCTTGTTAGAAGAAAGAACGATTAGGATTGCAAGATCCTTTCCATTTCCAGACTCAAAAAATCTCATGAGCATTTTCTGAACCAAAAGGGGTCAAGGTAGAGGGACCTACTCAATCAGTGTGTGTATGGGTTGTTTCAACATTTTTCTTTCTATGCTGTCAGCATAAACGGTACTTTGTCACTGTTTTTCTATCCCACAATTTGGTTTATTGCTTGCCTTAAGAAAAAAGATCATGACACCAATTTAGCTTATAATCACACCAAGAAAAACACTTTATTAGACAAATCTGGCAATAAGCCAGCGCTGCATAAACTGGTTTAATGACAAAAATACTTAAGGCAGACCATGTAAAAGAGGATAAGGATCATGAGATGCTCTCCACACTTGGTTTTATCTGTTCAGCAATTTGCAAGGGCAGTAGTTGTTACAGCCCAGGTTCTGGTGGTCTTTGGTGGTTTTCCCCCAGAAATTAAGAGCATCAAAGTCCTCACAAAGTGGACATTAGAAGAAAAAGGAATTACTTTATTATCATAAATGGATAAAATGTGCAGGATGCACAAATTAATGTCTGACAGCTCACATTAATATGGTAGTAGCATCTGCACAATTTTGATTTGGAAATTGGGTTATTTTGATTTGGGGTTTTTTCCCCTGAAAGTAAAGCTCCTCAGTAGCTGGACATAGATTCTATATCTAGAAATTTTCACTTAAGTGCTTTGTGCCTTTCTCTGCTTTACCAAAAGAACTCTTTGTTCTGAATTCTTCTGTCTGCTACCTTTGATCAATCCTTTGTGTTAATCTGTATTTATTACTTACTCTACAGAGCTCTCATTGGAAATATTTATTTTCTTTTCCTAAACCAAAACTCAAGTTTTACTTTAAAGCTTCTAAAAAAGTTTTATCATATCATGTGCTTCACTTTATGGTGCCATCTGTAACTAAAGTACAGCACAGTAAATGAGGTATTTGTGATTTGGAATCCAGTTTTGCAGATAACAGAGGTTAAGAAGCTCATTTAAATATGCCTCTTTGATACATAACTGAAATAGATTAAAACACTGAGATTCGCTCACCATCATTACTCTCCTTTCCAACACATTAATTGGATATAGGAAGCCAAACCAAAAAAGTCAGCTTCTCATCAAGGACTGTGTCTTAAATTCCGATTTTCTTTTTACAGCTGGAAAAATGATAATGAATCATTTGGCACCCTAATATTAGACCTGATATGAACAGCACCAGACATGCAGCATTGTGTGAACACATTCTCACCCTTTCAAATTGCCCAGTTACCTCAGGTCTATCTGAAGCTCTTACATGTTTTTTTTAAAGCAGATTTGAGAGACCTATGACTAATTAAATCTATTGCTATTAGTGTGAGTACGCCATACTTAAATTAAATTTTTAATGAGTTATGAACCATAAGCATATTCATCACCAGAATTTCTCTCTTTCTAGACTATAATTGGATATTATAATTGGACTGATGGGGCACATCCTTACACCTGCATGTTGCTTCAGGGGGACTCTGCTTGCATGCAAGGGTCCTCTAGAACCTCCAGCCACAGCATGATGAAGTGCCACAGGATTACAGTCATTCTGCCAAGACAAATAGACTCATCTTAACCTTCTAACTTTGTCTTGGTCGTATCAAAACCTTACCCCTCAATTTCGAAAAAGAGAAGGAAAAAGTTACCAAGGTAGAAGGATCCAGGCACCCCATAACAAAATTCAGTATTTGGTTTCAGTGCAGGCCTCTTACCCTACAGAGAGCAGCAGGATGCTCGGGATGTGTAAAACCCATTTCAGAAGGCTCAGCAAAGTCGGTTTCAGTTTAGGAGGTGGTAACGGGTGGGCTCTGGGCACGTCTGGAGTGAAGAGCCCACTAGTAAATCTTCACAAGCTGAGCAATATTTTCCACCTCTTTGAGAAGTAAATGTGTGATTTGAAAAGGCACAGAACAGATATATTTCCACGGAACAAGCACTTGAGAGCTTCAGGTGCTCCGTGAAACTCAAGACTCACCTTTCTCCTCTGCCTGCTCCACACTTTTCTCCAGTGGGATCCCAGACCCTGCTACCCCTGCCCTGCTCTGAGGGCACAGCTCTGAGCCCACCGACCCCACCTGTAAGTGCTGTAAGAGCTCCCAAGCCAGGGGGACTAAGGGGTTAATCCAGCTCGCAGGCATCCACCAAACCCTGCTAAGAGCATTCCACAGAAATACCATCCCGAGCCAGCAGCCCAGAAGGAACAGCCAACCTGACTAACTGTGTCCGGGCAGCGGACACAGACACCGGCCCTGGGGACCAGCAGCAAGAGGACACTTTGGCATTTTGTGGGGCACTCAGGAAACCCACGGGCACGGAAAACTGGCCATTGCATGGACAGCTGCCTGGGGGAAACAGCCCTGGAAAGCCATTTAGGCAGCATTAGCTGTGTAAGTTGTACTTTGCTTTAAGCAGACTCCTGTCGAGTTCTACCACCTGTTTAAAAGGCAAAATACTTCCTCGTTCATTTTAAAAGCTGTGGCTCTGTCCCCCCTTCTCTTTGCACCACCCGTGGTGAAGACACACACTGTTACAGGAGAACACAGAACCTGCAGCTGTGAGTGTCCCCAGCTCTGATCTCTATCAGGCCACACAAACCAGAGCTTCAGCTGTCTCTCAGGACTTTGCTGTAAAAGCAATTGGAAGTGCAATTAACAACAGCACATCTTAGGATAGGGAAAGACTTCTAACTAGAAGCTAATTAGGAGGGCAAACACTGAAGCTTGTTAGCTGAGATGCTAATGAGAATTATACTTGAGTGGCAGCAGACTAGCTATTCAGAGTTAATTAGAAACCTCAGCTGATAGTATATTGCTCTTAAGAGCTTTCAAAACAAACAACTGGAAAAACTGTCCTGCAGCTAAGGATCCAGCGTGCCATGTTGAGTAATTCATGGGCACAGGGAACAGCCACAAGATTACACTCAGGCTCAGGGTAATTTAACAGCATGTGGAAATGGAGAAGAGGAGGTTTCTAGGAGGTGCAGGCTCCCGTGGATTTTCAAAGGATCTGTTCATCCGTGGGTGGCAACCCTGACCCTGGATTACGCAGTGCTGGTGAAAGCAGCACCCAGCAGCACCCAGCAGCACCAGAGGGTGAGCAAGAGCTGCCACATGCCCAAAGTATCCTCACCAGCCTCGTGCAGAGGTGGGATAAGGACCTGGGCTGCCTCAACAGTACCTGGCAGCTTTCCTGCCCCATCCCCAGCCTCTCCCACCCCAGCCCTCAGCTCTCATCCAGGAAAGCTGCTGCTGGGAGCTGTACCAGGTGAAGCTGCAGCTGTGTGCAGGGTGCTCCCACCATGCCTTTGCCTTCCTGGGGCACGGGAAGGGTTTACTCTCCCCCTCTCTTTGTGCTGTGAGGGGGCAAAGAGTAAATCAGGGCACTGAGAGGGGAAAAACCTGCTAAATGTAACATGGCTGCAATTGGGATGGTGAAGTGTGGCCTTACCTGGGCTGAGTTGCATGGCTGATTCCTGCTCTGAGCACAGCCAGGGAGGCTGAGCAAAGGGGCTGCGTGTTTAAATGTTTCCTCTGTGCCTGATTGGAAGCACGAGAGCCAGTCAGGGGCAGGGGAGAGGCTGCTGAACTCAAAGTAGGTTGCTTGTTTCAGGAAAAGGTTGGATACTGGAGAACCTCCACACTGCGCTCATAAAAACACATGAAAACGTTCAGTCTCACTGGGGAGAGAAATTCTCCAGAATAATTGGGGGATTTTCAGTTTTGCAGAGGCCCTGTTTGCATTAAAACTTGCAGCAATTGAAGCAAAACCTGGTTTTAATTCTATTTATTGAAACCAATTGCAAACCCATGTGGATACTCTTAAACAGATTCAGCTTTCCTAAAGAAAAAACACTGCAAATCAGATTTCAATTAAAGCACAGAGGAGCATCCACAAGTGGTTTTACACCAGTGTAATTAAATGGATTTCAAAGTTTAAGTTTAGTTTAACTAAAGATTTCAAAGTTTAACTTAAAACAAATGTGACTTTCAATGCAGATGTGACCTGGCAGTCACTGGCTGTTGGTATATGGGAGGGTTGGGAACTTTGCATACTTAAACCTCCCTGTGAGAGTCCTGGGAGTGAATAGCTGTAAATACACCCTTCACACAAGCCTTTTAGTATCTGCAGTGTGTGAAAGTATAAAAATTAAGAGCAGACACTAATACTAAAGACTATAATCCATACATCCATTTTTTTTTCTTAAAGGAAAAAAATATCCTGGTGCATAAGCAATATCCTGAAGAGACAAATTTACTTCACTAAGGATTTGGGAACCCTCATTTTCACTCAATGCATCTCAAGCAAGAGTCCTGGATTGTGGTTATTCAGGTTTAACAGGACTTGGAAATGCTGACTGAAGCTAGAGGCAAAATTCCCCCACACCAGAGTGATGTAGCTCTGGGCTTGACCATGCTGCAGCTGGCTGGAGACCATCCCAGCCACAGGCACACAGCTGGGCTCAGCAGGAGCAGTCCACTGGTGACCAGGACATGATGGGGGGGTTTCACAAACCGTTTCAAAATCCAAACTCAGCAGTTTGGTGGTGCCTGCCATCCCAGGACTGGTTGCAGGGGCAGCCTTGCACAGCTGCTCTGGGTTTAGTGCAAAGTGTAATAAGCTGCTTGGCAACTCAAACCAGGCTAAATAAAAAAAGCAGAAGAGATTTAAGTAACTCATATTAGTGCTTCAGAGAAGATTCACTAGTGGGTAACTAAGGGTAGGGATAGTGGTACCTGTAGGCAGTGCTGACAAACTGCCTGGACACGATCCAGCCAGCACAGCACCACAATGAAAGGCAGCTGCTGTCCTCTCCACCCCTCATCACTTAGGGGAAATCTGGTAGATTTCCCCTGTATGAAAGACTGTGAAAGGAGCCTTCCCAGAGCTGCAGCCCAGCTTGAAAGCAAACTAGGGCAAGGCTCTGGGTGTTTCTAGGGTTTATATTGCTGATAGCAAGCAGGTAGAGCCATAGGAACAGGTGGGCAGAGCTTGGATTTGGCCACAGACTTGTTTGCATCTGTCTTCCTTTTGTGTCCATCCCAGTGCCTGCAGTGGAAGGCTGGGACACTGGTATCAGGCACAGCATCATCCACAGGGGATGTATCTCCCTGGAGTACTGGACAGTAATTCCAGTGCCTGAGCTGACAGTAAAAAATATGCACCTGTAAACTGACCATTAAAAGGTCAGTTTAGCTACAACTGATCCTTTTCTCAGAATCATAGCTAAAAGCTGAGTTCTCTGGATACTTTCTGTTACCTTGCTAAGCAATCTCCTTGCTCCTCAGACTCTCCAGACACAGCAATAATTTTCCCCCGTGGATTCAGGAGGATGACACACAATCTTTTAACATCCTAGCAGGCAAACTGTAACTTTCCCCATTTGTTATGTGTGCTTGTTGCCATCTTCCCTCTGCGGGGATAAATGTGCAGCTCTAACCCTGAATTTCATTTATTTACTGTCTCCTGACTGTGAATCCCTTTCAGTGTTGCTAACTTCACACTGGTTTGCACACAGCATCCAACTCCACAAGAGCCCAATTTTCCTTTCAGGCTGATGATCTCCTGCTGCAGCAGCATCAGCTCCCCCTGCCAAGGAGCCCTCCCTGCCAGCCCTCCTCTCCTGGCCCACGCTGTACACCTGCAGCAAAACAACACAATCTGTGGCAGATTTTACCTCTTTTTCTCCCCCAGAACTGGGCTGCTGCTTGGCTTGCATTGCAGCTCCCTGGGGAACAGCATTTTAGCTCTGCAGGAAATACTACCCCAGGTCTCTCTCTTGTAATGGTTTTAATTTTTTATCATGCTCAGAGCACTGCCTGCTGTCTCTTAAGCTTTCATATGCACTGGGGAATTTCTTTTGCTTGGGAAATATTCCTGGGTTTATCAAAGATTATGTCTGGGTTTTCTAATAATGGGGTTTCTAGTAATGCCTCTGAATTTACTTTTTTTCCCCCTAATTTGCAGTCTGATCTCTCACAACTGACATAATGCCCCAAAATTGCAACACTGCACCTTTAATCTTAGATCACTCACCAGTTCTCTTTTTCTTCAGGGAAGAAAAGAGAGAAAAAAAAGGTAGTATCAGGAGCAGAAGTCTCTTCTTTGTTGAAGTCTTTGGCCTCAGGTCAAGAAGGCTTTTCATGGGAAAGCCCTGCCGTTCCCTGGAGAACTTGCATAAAACCCCATTCTCTGCTGCTACCTTCACCTCTGTGCCCTCCCAAGGCAGGGGCTGTATCTGTTTTCCTGTGCTGCGTCCTTCTCTCCACATTTATTTTTTGCTAATCAAGTACAGCTATTGCATCACATGGGAGGTGACCAAAGGAAATTTCAGCCTAAAGAAACTAGTGAATTCATGATGCTGCTTTCACTCTTCTATGAATTATTAGTATCTGTTTTGTCTGGCTGTGTATTACTAAAATAATTTGGCCACTGTTTAATATAGATGGGTTTCTACTTTCACATGTGTTAAGCAGCACTGTGTTTTTGGCATGACCTGTAATCCCAGCAAGCTGGAATTCCAAAACAGCCTGTATGCCACTTCTTCTGTCCTTACCATGCAACAACCACACTGCCATTCAATTTTCACTCAGCTTCCTGCAAGTTTCTCTCACATTAGGTAGAGGAAGCCCCTGGACCCCACGTGTCCATCTCTGCATGCTGCCCACTGTGGTCATGGCAGCAGTGCTGCTTTCCCTGAGCACATGGCACTGCTCTGCACCTCACTAATCATTTCTGCTGGTTTGCACTACTCCTACCTGTACAATCTGATTCTCCAGTCCACCACTTGTGTCTCAATGCATTTCTCTTCTCCAACTTTAATAATTGCATTTTACTTCCTCCTCTTGATGTCTGTCTTGCCTTTGCACAAACACAGGAGCACTACTCAGAGCCCTTTCCATTATGTCTCTGAGCTACCTCATAAATTTTCTTTGCTTGCATTCTCCCTTCCTTCCTAGAAGTTTTACATCAGTCCTGCAGGCTGTGGGACATGGAGAGGAGAATCCATGAGTTATATTCTGGGCAGAAGGAAGTTTACTGTGCCCATGTCCCATCAAACACCCGCATCAGTGCAATGCTGGGGCAGAACCAATAACTCCTACTCCTCACTGGGACTTCTCAACCTGGCCTTGATTCTATAGCAGGGGCAGCACTTGCAGTGTTCACTGGGCTCACATCTGCCCAGTTTGTACTTCTATAAACACCATTCAGCAAGCATCACAGACATTAGTGAGCTAACAACAAGTTCAAGTACCCTCCAGCATTTTTGCTCAAGTTTTTATTCCCCTTAATCACTGCTCAGTTCATCGTGAAGATTTGTGAACATCTTGCATAGCTTGGCCATTTAACTGCTACTTTTCCTGATTCTTGTTAATACTTGTCAATTTTCCTATAAAAACTCATTAAAGGATTTTTCCCTTCATTTTTCAAAAATAGGATTTTCCCTTAGCTTGGCAAGTCTATTCCTGTTCCCATCCTAATCCTGCTAGAGAATGTGCATTGCTTATTACCCTTAACAAGACATCCACTCTTTTTCTTGCATGTCTGGCAGTTCTGCAGCTTTCCCCTTGTAAGCTGAATAAAGCTTCATTTCTGCAGCCATTTCTCTTCCTGCAAGTCCAGCTGAGGCAGAAAGCCTAGGAACCTTCACTATGCCCTCCACTCACAAGGTAATTCTGAATTTCTGGTTGTTCCCACAGATAAATACAGCAGCTGCCACAGCCAGCTCAGATCTGCCACTGGGTGCAAGCACAAAAAGGTACCTGCTCCAGAACAACAACTCACTTTTATTCCTGTGAGTGTAGGCCACATATCCACATGGAAGACAAGGTGTTGATCAACAGCCAGCATGGATCCACTAAAGGTAAATCAAGTTTTACCACCTGACTGCCTTCTACAAAGGAACAACTACCTGGCTGGCTGAGGGGAAAGCAATGGATTTTGTCTACCTTGACTTCAGCAGGGCTTTAGACACTGTGTCTCACAACATCCTCATAGGCAAACTCAGGAATTGTGGGCTGGGTGAGTGAGCAGTGAGGTGGATTGAGAACTGGCTGGGTGGCAGATCCCAGAGGGTTGTGATCAGTGGCACAGGGTCCAGTTGGAGACCTGTCACCAGTGATGTCCCCAGGGTACTGCACTGGGCCCTGAGTTGTTTAACTTGTTTATCAGTGATGTGGATGAAGGAACAAATGCCTCCTTTGCAAGATCCCTGCCAACACAAACCTGTGGCTGTGCAGCCCTTCAGAGGGACCTTGATGGGCTGGAGAGATGGGCAGAGAGGAACCTTCTGAAATTCAACCAGGACAAATACAGGGTCCTGCACCTGGGGAGGAACAACCCCATGGACCAGCACAGGCTGGGGCTGACCTGCTGGAAGGCAGCTCTGCAGAGTAGGACCTGGGGGTCCTGGTGGACACAAGCCGTCCATGGGCCAGCAGTGTGTCCCTGGGGCTAAGAAGGCCAATGGAGTCCTGGGGTGTGTTAGGACGAGCAGGGCCAGCAGGTCAGGGGAGGTGATCCTGCCCCTCTGCTCAGCCCTGGTGAGACACATCTGCAGTGCTGTGTCCAGTTCTGGGTCCTCAGGACAAGAGAGACATGGAGAGCCTGGAGTGGGTCCAGCAGAGTGTGACAAAGATGATTAAAGGTCTGGAGGGTCTCTCTTATGAGGAAAGGCTGGGGGAGCTGAGCCTGTTCAGCCTGGAACTGAGAGGGGCCCTCATCAACGTCTGACAGTATCTACAGGGAGGGTGTCAAGAAGATGGATCAGACTCTGCTCAGTGGTGCCAAGCAACAGGACAAGAGGCAGTGGGCAGAAATTGATGCACAGGAAGTTCCACCTGAATAGGAGGAAGAACTTCTTTCCTGTTTTGAGCACTGGGACAGACTGCACAGAGAGAGTGGGGAGTCACCCTCACTGGAGATATTCAAGACCCATCTGGACACAATCCTGTGCCATGTGCTCTGGGCTGACCCTGCTTCAGCAGATGCCCCACTGTGGTCCCCTCCAACCTCATTCATGGTGTGATTCAGTGAGTCTCCTCAACCATGTCCTGAAAGGAGAGTTCTCCCTCTCCAGTACAGAATCCTATTGCAGCACTCTCTGTCAGAGTATTGTCATAAAAACATCTACCTTTTGCTTGTAAGTTACCACATACTGCAAAAATCCCCATTGAAGTGTGTACAGGAGTATCCCCCAGAATGAAAGGCTCTGTATGCATTTAATAATGAAATGCCCATTTCATGTTTAGAACCAGATGAAAAGACAGATAAGAGCAACTGGAAACTTGGATATTGCAGCTTCAGCCTGATAAGGCTATGCTTTTACCTACTATTCTAAATATGTCTTTTTTCAAAACAAAAATATTTCATAAGGAATTTTATAATAATGGGAGAGCTTTTATGTCCCATCTGAAAGGGCTCCTTGAAACAGATTTAAAAAGAAAACATCAAGGAAGACATTAGGACTGTACCTCACTCTTTCATCAGTATATATAGTTCATAATGCACATCAGGTGCCACGGGAACTGCTGTTCAAGGTTAAAGCAAGGTCCCTATGAAAGGGGCAATTACTCTCTAGTGACAGATACGGAGAAGAAAGTCAAAGCTAAACCGTGTGAGCTAGAAAGGCAGGAGAGCTCAAAGTTAACTGGAAAAGCTACAAAAGCCTTTACCTCGGGAAGAGGCCACTTCAGCACCTGGCTGTGAATTCAGGTTTTAATCTGTCACCAATAGTCCCCGACAGGCTCCCCCTCCCCAGGCCTCAAAAGCAGCTGGCACAGCCCCAGCGTGGAGCAGATTCCTGGTGGGATTGGAGGCCCGTGGGGAGCAGCAGGACAGGGAGCCCTGGGCTGCACTGGGGGGCTGTGCCTGCACTCTGCTGGGATGCTCTGAGAAAAGCTTGCATTCAGCATTCTTGTTAAGTACTGAAAGCATAATGAAAGCATGTTTTTGAAAGGAAAATGAAAACCAAAGCTCATGTCCAGTAACACCAAATTTGGTGGAGATTCCAGGAATCTGAGTTCCACCCATGGGGAGGTCTGGAGCCATGAAGGCTCATTGGAAGAGAATGAAATTGGGGAACATTTAGAGAAGATGGGCATACACAAGTCCACAGGATGATGTGGGATGCATCCATGGGGCTGAGGAATGTGGCTGATGTCAGACAGGCTGTGGCCATCAGGAGAGGTTCCTGAGGAATAGAAACAAGCATCACTTCTGTCCTCCAGGAGGAGGATCTGCAAAACCAGTGCCTGATAAACCTTAATGTTGCAATGAACGTTGGTACATCAAAAATGTATAACTTAAAAGTAACATCTTTTCAAAGGAGAAACCTCCTGGAATGTGATCAAGAAACCAAACAAGGCAAGAATATTACCTGTGAAAATTCAAAACATCAGACTCTCACTAGAGAAAAATGCAGCAATATGAGGAGATGCAACTGTAACTAGAAAAAGGAGAAAAACTTTTAGTATTTTTGATTTTCAGGGGAGGGAAAAAAAAAGCATATTTGCTTTCCTCAAGTGGATGAAAGACACCTGTATAAAAAGAAGAAAGACAGTTCTGGCTGACTCTGGAATAGTAATTTACAGGGAAAATTGTAGTTCAAAGAAAAAATAAAGTATTTATTCTTTTCATAATCAAATACAAAGGAACACTCAAGGTATAAGTCTAAGGGTAAAGAACACCACTAAGAAGCAGTTTCAAGTTCTGCAACCTTCCTTCAACTTCCTATCACAGCTTACTGAAAATGGGTTTCTTTTCCTTGCACCCATAGTGCAAGAGAAAACTAAATCCAAAAGCTGGGAGCAACCTTAAAAATGCTCTCATGCCTTTAATAACAGAAACCTTCAACATTTTCAGGCATAATATGGTGAAGTGGACAAAGCCATTGAAGGTGAAGAACGAGAAGATGCTGTTTCCTACCATTCCTTGGGTCCCTGGGCTGTATCTTGCAACCCCATTACATGAAGCCTCCCTTTCCCAGAAGGAATCATCCTGGCTCTGTCCTGCAATGTCCTTACAAGTGTCATAAATGCTTCTCTCTCCTTGGGTGCCCCACAGCTGACTGGTCTCCAAGGAGACCTCTTCAAGGTCCACAAACTGCCTGGATCATGATATATTATATATGATATATCCAGGTGATGATATATATTTGCACAGAGAAAAAGTAACGACCTGCAACAGGTAGCAATGAACCATCCAACTGCTTGTGTTTGGGAATTTTTTTTAACAAACATGGATACTTTTCCCTGTCCATAGCTGGCCCTCAGCAGACAAAAGTTCTTTACTGACATATAGCACCCACCAGGCTGCTGCACAAATCCTATCCTTCCTTCCTGCATCACATCCCAGAGCTTTAGAGCAGAAAAGCACAATGGAAAAAATGGAAAAAAACATGTCAGACAACCCTCACCACTACCCCTTTTTGAGCCCTGCTAAAATGTCAACTTTTAATTATTTTCTTTGGAACGAATGCCCATTTCATGACAGGCTTTGAAAATCTCTTCAAAATATGTAATTTAGGGCTAAATTCTTGTTTATGCTACTCAGCTTCTAAAGTTATCCTGTCTACATGAGATTTTTTAGCCAATAAAACATGACTGAGTACACATGAAATAATAAATTTCATCTCCTGTCCTGATTTTTTTTCAGGTAATTAAGCCACACAGAATAATACAGTTTAATCATTGTTAGTATGGGACTGGCATTTATATTTCATCTAGAGTTAATGCAGTCAAACTGAGAACAAAAGCAGCACAGACAAAAGAGAGCCAGACTTCACTAAGTTAATAATTAATAAGCACTTTGACGATATTTAACCCATCAGCAAAAACACAAAAGAATTTTGGGTGCTCTAAGCCTCACTGCAACAAACTGAGCACCTCATACTTTCACCAGTACATATGGTGCAGCAATCTTTTCAAGTGTAACACGATAACTCAACATGATTTCTTACAACACTCCATCATCACCTCTGGATTCAAAGGTATAATATGCATTTGGATTTTTATGGATCTAAGAAACATCGATTTGCTTAATTGTGTCATCTGAGACAACTCAACTCAAATCAGACCAGGTTTGCTGTGTCTTTCCCACGCAGGGATACTCTCAAACCCCACAACAGATCAGTGGGAGAGTTGGAAAATTAACCTGTCAGCATAATACAAGCCTCTCTTTACCATTGATAATGTGACTTGGTCCCAGATAATGTTTTCTGAAGCAGCAGGTCCTTTCACTATTACTGTTAGTGCTGCCTGCAAGTTTCCCAGCTGCCAGATCATGTTTCTTACTTTTTTTTAATATTATCAGATCACACTGCAACGGGAACAGGTATTATCCACAAGCTCACATTTAAGTAACTGCAGTACATAAATATGCTGCTTCAGTGAGCACAGACAGAACCATCCCCAAGACGCCCACAAAAGCAATAAAGCAGCAAAAGTACAGACTGAAACATCATTTGTGAAAGCCTTTGATTTTGGAACTGATGAAGATAAACATCTGAGCAATATTCTGAGATTGCTACATTAGGTAGCAAAAAAGTTGCAGGTTTATTTGGTCCCCTTCTAAAGATTCACTTCTTCAGGACTCCCAATTCATAAACTCCAGGTACTTTAGATCATTCAGTCTTACCCTGTGTTAACTTAGTCATGTACCAATCTATTGATGACATACAACTTTTATTTTAAAGCACTCAACAGGTGAAATATTTACTCTGGCAGCCAAGGCAGAGGAAAGAAGACAGGAAGAGAAGGAATGAGCTTAAGCCCCATTACCAAGAGATGGAAGGATCAGAAGCCTCGAAAGCACTTAAAAATACCTCCCAGATCTGCAGCATCCAGTGTTCATTTAAAACAGTGGTAGTTTGAAGCAGTTAAAAAGGCAAAGAAAAATTACTATGAACAAAGTGTAATTAAGAGTATCTGCCCAAACTTGCCTGAAATAAAAGTTAAACAATTAATTGTGTTATTTTCATAGATGTTAAATCAAATGCCAAAGATGGTATTTGAAATGTCAACATTAACAAGACACACCAAGAAAAGTTAAGTTAGCAAGCTTTACACTTGCTTTTCTATTGGACAAGATAGATGCCTCAATCCTAGAGCCATTTAACAGCAAGACGGGGATGAAAACACATTTAGTGCCTCTTCCTCAGGGGAAGAAAGGGGTAGAAAAGACTAAGAATCCATTTTGGAGATGTCATTTCAACATTCACTTGAAGTTTTACAGTGCCTGTAATTCAAGATGAGTTAGATTAGCAAAAACCTTGTATTTAAATGGTCTGACTTGATCTGGCTCACAGCTCTGTGGGCATCTGGTGCATGGTCAAACCCAGCCCTCAGGGATGCATTTTGCTTGGAGCCCAAACACTGCAGCCTGGCTAAAAGAATTCCAAAATGTAAATAATGAGATAAACAATCAGGTTGCACTTGATCAAAATCTACCCATGGCATTTACAGCTTGAAGGATACGAAAACAGCACCTGGGGAAAGGGACTGTTCTGCCATACTTGGATGTGTACACCATGGGAAAGATCAGAAACAAAATTAAGGCAGAATTACGGCTGCAGTAGAAGAGCAGAAGGTTTGGCTCACTCCAAAGATAACATTCTATATAAACTGTATGAATTTTTTCATGTTCCTACTTCCAACATTTTTAAAAACCTACAAGTTACGAATCTTTTCATCTCTTCAAACAGTTATGCAAAACTTATGGTATAATTATGTTTAATTCTACAGGCAATCAAAGCTTTTTGTCTTGTAACTGGGGTGGAGTCTTGCCAATTCCCAAAAGGTGGCTGCAATACTCTTTACAGCTGCACTGCCTAAGAAATAGGAAAAAAAGCCACAATACCTGTACAGGACAGGAAAGGCAGTGGGGAAAGAAAAAGAGTAAATTAAAAAGTTCCAGTCTACTAAGTGCAATGCTTCATCTCCCCGTGCCTGGCAATTCATCTTTAGGGGTAATATTTCCAGAAATTAAATGGTTTTTCTTCTCTGAGTGACAAAAAGATGAAGACTATTACTCAAACAAGTCTCCAACTCTGCAGACAAAGGCACTTACCACAGCACAGCTCTGTCTCAGCTCTACAGCTACACTAAAAGGTGACACAGCAGCGGATCAGCCGCCACCAACGCCGACAAGGGAAAACAAGATGTAAAAGAAGTTACTTTGACTAAGGACAAAACCAGCACGTGCTTTCTACATTAAGCTACTACTTCAAACTTTATGCCAGAGTTTCCAGAGAACAGCCAAGTGCTGCAAAGTTAATCAAAACAAGATGTCTCTGAGCCATTGAGTACTGCAAGAGATCCTCCAGTGTTCAGCAGCAGGACCACCCAGACATTTCTTTTAAGATGCAAACCCAACAGCTGGGAAACCAAGCTTCAGCAAGTTAAACCATTTCTTCTCCTGTGTAACCTTATCCCTCCCCAGGACTGCTCATACACAAATACACTCTCATTCACAAATACAGCTGTACACTTAAATTTTGCCTTTTCTGATCTCATCTAGAATCCCAGAGTTTTGGCAAGCATGACTATTAGATACAATTAAAAGCTCAACTGTGATAGTTCTTGGTTAATTGCAAATAGCACAGTGATTGTGCAGAGAGTTCAAGTATTCTTGCATATCTTAATTATACTCAGTATTTGATAGTTGCTGAAAAGAAGAGATACTGGGGAAAAATTCCAGTAAGAATGCATCAAGACTTTTTTTTAAATAACCAGAAAAAAATCACTTACAGTAATAGTTGCATTTTATTTTCTCTTTTAGTTTCAATGTGCAGTATTTTCAGCATTTTTTTTTTTTTTAACTTAAACATACATCTAAAATTATATGCTATCCTTTTCCCTTGAGTACAATTGCTTTTCAGGTTGGGGCTCCAAGCTTTTGCTCATCATTGCCCTCAAACTATACCCCACCACAGGGTACCTTATCCTTGTCAAGTTTATCCAGCTTGATGGTGTGTATACATGGACTGATGGGAATGATAAACTCACACAAAATGGACATGACAAAAGCAGCACATGCTTCACAAATGCTCTGCAGCATTTATACCCAGTTAACTAAATGCAGCTAAAAACTTGATATACAGTAGAAGCTCTCCTGGGTATGACTGTGGGATTCTCAAGATTTTTAAATGGATACTTAGGTAGCATGCACAAAGAGTTCACCCAAAATCTCTGTATTCGGTTAAATTAACATAATTTCTCCAAAATTTTGCTACATTGCTTACTCTAGTTTTTACAGCAGCTTGTTTTCACTTCAAAATACTTAAACTACTTAAAAATTAGCAAAGTATTTTGCTCTCTTGTAACTTTCATCAATTGTGTCCTTATAACCAAAACTGTTTTAAAAGAGCAAAGCACCTACCATTGTCACTCAGTTTACTTTAGTAAAAAGTTTAGTTGGGATTGTACATGGAAAACATCTGATTTACACAATGAATGTACTTAATCAGTTCCCTGTCTTCTCCCATCCCTTTCAACCACTGGGTAAGATCCTGAATGACTGAATTTAATTAAACTGCTTATTGCTATTATTTATTGCTCTTTATACCCTAAAATTTCTTTTACTATGGAAGCATAAATGCTCAGCCCTGACAGCTCCACAAAATCTTAAGACAAACCAGGTGTGCTGCTCTTGGAGAACTGTCTGCAGTGTTTTGACACAACCTCCTTATATGCTATATAGTTAACAGCCATTGAAAAAGGAGAATGGCAAGACAAAATGCTCTTAAGGCAAATCTACCAAATATCGACAAATTACTTTTAACCCAAAAGGTTCCACTTGTTTCCCTCTTCATTCGACCTAAATCTATTCACTCATTACTCAGTGCTTTCGGAATGCTGCTGGTGGTTAAAAAACAAGCAATGTCTTGGTGCTAAGAAGGCATTCCTACCAAAGCTAAAGTAACACACAATCTTTTACTAGAGGCTTTAGGCAAGAAATGACATCTGTGTATACACTTTAGAGAAGATTTAAATAAACTCACATTCAATTGCAACTTGCAAACAACATAAATAGTAAAGAAAGTTCTTTGAAACCCCGCAAATAAGAACTGGTTTACAATAAGTTGTTGTTTGCAACCCCTCACTGTTGCACCCAGTGCAATGGAGAGAGCATGCTGAAACCAAACACAAAGCAAACTTTATTTAATGGGCCAGTGGGTAGCTGGTCCAAAAGCTATTTGTAACAAGCTGGCTGGCATACAGTGTTCTTAGGGGAGGGCCACGTTACAGGTTTAGTAATGTAGTTTCTTTGACAACTGAATTGTAACTGAAGTTTTAAACATTAATCTGTCTCAAGTATGCTCCCAGTCATGCCATACCTCTCATCTTGTAAGGCTGCAAAGAAGCCACTTGCACTGCAAAGCACATTAAAGATGCTGTCTGCTTTGCTTAGCCAGGACACCAAATGTATGTCTTAAGACCAAGCACATTTCTACCCTGATCTCAATGAAAAATGAACAGCCTGATTTTCAGAATTAGCTTTCTGTTTACAGCAAATTAAAAACACTCTGTGAAATAAAATCTTGCATAGAGACAATCTCAAAGGACAAGCAGTACTTTAATTTCCTTTAAATCCAACATCAGAATCCCTTAATGGCCACTGTTCTGCTGTTACTGCCCCTATGGCACACCTCGTGGCTCGAGTCACTAAAAGCAGACAGGAGTGATTTTAAGTATGATTTCATTTCAAAAGAAATGAGAGTGTGGAAAGAATGTCTGGAAAGAAGACAGGAAAGTGTGCTGCAGTGAAATGTCTGAACTGAAGCACTACTGCAGTGTGCTCCCACACTAGGAAGACCCTTAAGCTACAACTCCTTCAGGTCACAGAGAATTTAATAAGAGGAGGTGCCCTTCTTTAGACACTTAGGACACATTACAGGAGGTACATATACTACGACAAATCTCCAAGACAAGTTAAAACAGATTAAGTTATTACTACCAGTGAATCTGTGTGAGGTTACAACTGAGTGCATCAGCTCTAGAGCTTGTCTTGAAACAGGTAATGCAAATATTTGCTCTAAGGCTGGCAAGAGGCATTTGAGGAATGGGACTCTGTCACATTTAATGTTTTTCACTCAGCTGTGCTGACTGCTTAATTCAATGTGTTTCTTCACTGGCTTGAAAGACTCTATAGGAAGTCCCAAGCTGGTTTGGGAAGTTTCATAAAGGGTCTAGCTCCCATGATCCCAAGGTAAAGTAACCAGCTGGTCTGTGTTAATCATGAGGAGCTTAAAATTATGAAGAATTTAACAGTTTCATAACACAACATATACTGTTATATGGTGAAAAATTTGACTAACCTGATGCTTAGAAAATATATTAAAATCTATTTTAAATTCTGGAAAATAGCTTACAAAAATATCTTCACTTAAACTATATATCATACAAAAACTGACTGGTGTGTGGGTTTACAGTAGAAAACGATTACTGGTGATTACAAAAGGGAAGAGTGATCTATAGTACCCCTTAATGCAAACACAGGGCATTAGATCTCACTGCCTGGAATTTGACTTTTATCAGAATTAAGATAATTTCCAATATAACTCAAAAACTTTCAAACAGTATCTATTTATTAAACCTTTTTCTGAAATCCTGTTCAGTTTCTTTTAAAAATCACCACAGTGCTGTGGCCCAAAGAAGAGTAACCCAACTAAGGACAGAAATAACTGCTCTAGATAATAATACCTGTAGAGAGCTAAATACAGCAACATCTACAGTTGTTTCTACTGCCCATACTATCAATTTCCTCTACCAGTTTCTAAAAGGAAGCGACACCAGCGGACAATTCCTTTGTAATCGATTTACGGGCAGAAGCAACAATTTTTGGTCTAGATTGGAATTAGTTTAAATACATGGGTTTAATAAATACAAATATACACATCTGTATACATTAAATGTTGTCACATGTGTATAATTTCAACATATACATTATATACAGAAATACATACAGTACATGCTCCTCCTGACAACACTATCTCATTTTTCCAAGTGTCACCAAAAGGTGTGATAAGAAAATGAAGAGAGGTTAAATGCAGGATCTGACTGAGAACCAAGGTATCATTTCTCTATAATGAAAGACTTAAATACAAGTAAAGGCAAATGCTGTGCTAGATTTCCTCATGTAAAGCTTAGGAATCAATGGCATTCCCTGGGTGGTAAGTAAAAGCTAAATCTGGCCCTGCGTAGTGTCCTGAAATTCAGGGATATTTGTGTGTCTAAAGCATTATGGATACAACAGGTAATAAAAGAGGTTGTGTAATCTAACACTTCAGCCAGTCCCAAAGTAGACCACAGCAGCCTTCTGATTCTTTACTGCTACCATATATTTGTTTACATGAGAGTGGTCCAGATGACTCCATGGTCTCAGTTAGGAAAGGTCAAATGGTTGTTGAGTACTGGGGAGCTTGCACCATTTTGTCTCTTAAAATGCTGTGCAGCAAATAAGAGCAGTTGCTTAAGTATCTAAAGTTTGATCCGGAGTGACTAGTCCTCTTTTTTACCATTATATCTCAAAATAAAGGAATTCAAAAGAAGCTACAGTAAAGTGGATCACAAGAATGCCTCCTTAGTACAGTTTCTCAAGACAAATTAATCAACATATTCCAGTTTTAAAGCACTTTAAGAAAAAGTGAGATGCAAAACAAGATGTAATCTGTACATTAAGATGGATTTCCAAAAGGAACATGAATTCAAGCATGAGGAAAAAAAATGAGGACAATACAGATGTCAAGACATTCAGTAGCATGGCTTTTGTTCATCTCCAATTACAGCACAGCTCATGCACCACACATCTTACAATTTTACATACTGTACATAATATAGAAATATTTAAGTTAAAATTTCTTTCACTGATAGACTGTACTCAAATTTGAAATCCTGAGAAGAAAAAGAAAAACGTGTGGTTACGTATGTGCACTATATCTCTGGTATCACCAACACATACACCACTGGATATCAGAAAGTCCAGAGAGAGAAATCACATGCTGGAAGTGTAAATCATAAAAGCCATTTTCTCTTTTCCTTGTTTGGGCGAGACATTAGGAAACAAATTCTATTCTGTACTACACAACAGTATATACAGGTACATAAAACTATGAAGTTGGCTAATGACTGCAGGTTGCAATAACAGTCTGTCAGTGTCTCACTGGCTGCACCACAGTGGCTTCAGCTGCATCTTGGGAAGAAGAGGAATACCAGCTACCCTGCATGTGGTACTAGCTCATAATTTACACTTAGGATGTGTGGCTCATGTTAGTCCCCAACATCGACTGAAAAACACTGACATACTTCGCTCCACTTAGAGGTGCTTGGTGTCAACAACTACACTTGACTTCTCAGGTGATTTCCAGGTGCTGCAGAGCACTTGTCCGTGCATGCTGGAAGGAAAACTGACAGGTCTGTATTTATCACAAATGCAACCCCAGGTATTTTCTTGATCTTGCATTCCTCTTAATTCATATTCCAACACTAGTCATGCAGTTCCACTACACATCAGGATGTTCAACATGCTGTGACCTTGTGGACATTCTGCAAACAAGTCAGCAGGCGATGGTATGGGGTTCCTGGAGATGCCACCACCTCAAACACTGACTGGAACGCTCTCCGATCCAATTCTTCATCGATCTGGTGTCGGTAGAAGTCTATGGCCACCAAACAGAAGATGTTAACATCCACTTGCTCTGATTTTCCCATTCTGCTGATAATATGTGGAAGACTGAAATAGAAGTTAAGGTCATAAAATGACAGACATTGTTCCTCTTTTGGTTCAGCAGTTTAAAACCTTGTTCTCCATTAAAACAGTTTATTCTTAAGCTCACCAACGACGTTCAAGTGCAAAAGACTGTCATCTGGCAATTAACTGCTGCTACATAAACCCTATTTCTTCATTAACATCACACAATTTCTTATCCTCAGAAATTAATTTCAAGCTAGCAGTAGTTTTCTTTATCCATTGGAGCAAACGATGCAATCAGCAACTGCTGGGAGCCAAAGAGCACTGCTGTGATTAAGAGTCATTAGGACATTTCAAACATGACAAATAGCCACTTTTTTGTCTGGTCACAAAATGCACCAGTTATTGTTCTGTTTGTTTCAGGGGTTTGTTTATTTGTTTTTTAAATAAATATTAAAATCTGTTTTTTAAAAGCCCAGCACTAATACCACCTTTTTTTTTGTCTGTTCCAATTTATTTGGCCAATGCCATTCCATTGCCAAAGCTCACTATTACTGCAGTGCACAGCCAGAGGGATTAACTGCAAAACACAGTTTGTATATATAGGGTAACTCTTTTGATTTTGAGTTTGTTGGCTTCTTTCATTTTTTTAAATATATTTTATCTTGCAGAAGGAATACAGCAAAGCTTTTAAAGGTCACAGCAATACTATCTTGGTGAAGCTTTTAAAAAGTCCTTCAAAATAAGGACTTTCCCAATCATCCTGCATAGTCAAAAGGAACTGATCTTAAAGCAGTAGTTTTAGATAACCGGTCTCATATTCTGTTTAGATGTTCTCTTTTTTCCACACAAACCCAAGCTACCAACAGCACAAAGCAATATACACCATTACTATCTGCAGTAAAACTGCCTTTTTCATGTCTTACACTTGTACTCTTATCCTTCAAGGCTTTACACACTATAACTACCCAGAAACGACACACATTCAACCTTTTTAGGATACATTGCTGAAATCCATTGACTGGTGGAAGCACTGACAAAAAAACAGGAAAGACTCCACATTGCCATTGCCACAGGTGTCCTTTGTGTGAAATTAGAGAGAGAGAGCATCACCCAGTCACGGACCATCGAGGATTGTCCAGTGCTATGCAGTGTCTGGAACACCTGCAAAATATTGTACACAGGAATAAAGACAGCGTGGATGGATATGGGAAAAAGTTCAGTTTCTCTTGTAAAGGTTCTCTCTGGCTACAAAGCTCTGAGGGTCACAAACTGGAGAAAACTCTGAGTCTCATGAATTAGTGAACTGGATTCATGACAAATGTGCCAAACTGAAGCAATCATATAGAAATATACAACTTTTTTGGTGTCTCTGTTTTTTACAGATCACACGTGCTGTGCACATCCACTCTCCTGTGATGCACAAGTCTAGTACGTGCTGAAGAGCCAAAAGCCCACAAGCCCAGCTGAGGCCACAGGGCCTTGTCTGTTGGGTTCACAAGGTGATGGCTCACTCAGATCTAAAATCTGAATACCAGGATCACAACCACTAATTTTCTCTTTATTTTCGTGTTATTAGTGACTGAACTGTTCTGCTGTGAGCTTTGGCCTCTAGGTGACATGGCAATTCTAGCCCTTGATGCTGCCTGGAAGCTCAACCACTGTGACTGGTCTGTTAGATCTAACAGAAGTGGGATATGGCCCTTCAGCTGAGCTGTCAATTATTTAGAAATCTTCTGAAACATTTAAGAAAAATAAATGGATCAATACTACCTTATATACTACTGTTGCCATGAATTGTGGGTATGGCTGTTGATTGGACAGAAATTCTCCAATGACTTTGTTCATTACATCTTGTGGGGGGAAGAAATCATCGAGGAACTGTGGAAGAATCCGAGCCACTACTCGAGCTTCAAAAGGAAATCCCTTCCTGATCCTGAAAATAATGAAAATTTAAATATTTTATGACTGAATTCCAATACATATCATTTTACTTTCATCTCTGAGTAGGCAAGTTCTCAGTACTGATGAATCCAAATCTTCATGTAATCTTAGTAACAGACTACCCAAAAAGATCTATCAAAGCAGGCAGAAGCTGTTACAGGTGTGCCCTGACCCCACACTCTCCCCTTTTCTTTTTTAAATAGTCACATTTTTTTGAAGGTCTGGAATTACATTCGAGATGAGACTTACGGACAGGAATGCTGAAAAGACTAAAGAACAGAAAAGGACAGGGAGATCACTCCTTCTAGTTATCAGAGAAAAGACCATTTATAAGCAGAATACTAGTTTTCATTCATAACATCTTGGCTTTTTTATTCAAGAACAGAATGACCAACACATCAAACAAGAAAAGCAAGCTGCGTTGCTGTGTAAAGTGGGGAAAAGATACTCCCACCTACAAACAATTTTGTTTAAATCACACTGATTGGAAAGTCTTTCTAATAAAGGCTGCATCTGTTGATGTGTCAAGATCAAGTTACCATCATGTCATTCTTCCCTGCAAAAGTTGTTTTTTGCTTGTAGTAGTCACATTTGTTTTGCTAGCTCTTCAGAGTGATATATTCAAAAGCACTCAAGCACAGCTCTAGTTCTGTTCTCACCAAGTGCAGAAGCAAAACCCTCCTCCAGTTTATGGAAAAACCACTGAACACTTTAAAAAATGTAAACCATTACCCACAAACTACTACACAAAATCTAACATGCTATACTCACTTAAGACAGCTTGAGATTGTCAGATCAAAACAGGGGTTTTGCAATGCTCCCATTAATGAGTTCCATGTGAACACAGAAGTTTTACTGTATCCTTCCACTGCAATTACTTAACAGCCTCAGAAAGATCAACTCTTGAGTGTGGGGGGAAGGGGGAAAAAGTTTCAAACTCCTAGGATGGTTTGAAAGATTATTTCCTGTAAACTGGATTTATAGTCACGATTATATAGAAGACATCCTGAAAAGCACTTAAGAGTTTGACCTGAAGGGAGTTGGAAATACATTTATGAAGTATCATGGTTTGTGCAACACACAATATCAGTCAGGACATGTCTGGTTTTCATTTACATTCCTGCACATTTCTGCTGCCTTCAGCAATTCCATCAGTGTTACTGTATATACCAGGAGTGTAACTTTTAAGCGATAGTTAGTAGAGAAACCTCATTAATTAACTGTAAGAATTACAGTTAATTACAGAATTACAGTCAAATAGAGAAGTGATCACACAGTGACAAACGCAATCATTTCCCTCCCAGAGCCCCATTTAGACATTTTGTCCTCTTACCTATCAAAAAGGACAGATACCCGTTCCATAGCGACAATCACAGATTCACTGTCAGGAGCACCAGGATTTGCATCTGGGATACGGCTGGGACTGATTTTTTCCTTTCCTAAACCAAAATAATTTGTTATGAGTTCACTGTGAATGTGAACTTTTACTTTTGGTAACAAAAATAAATTAAGAAAATTAGCACTCTTAGTTAGCCAGTCTCCTAGCACATCAGAAGCATAAAATAAGTGAATACCTGTGTACATGCAAGTCAGCATTAATCCAAGGGCTGCCATTGCTCTGTGAGGGCTCTGCACATTCACCCTGTCAACACTCAGTTTAACCAGCGACTCACTGTCCAGCCTGGAAAGCTGCTCTGAAAGAAGGAGTCGCTCCAACCCTCTCAGGACACAGTGATAAATAATCGATGGTGTTGATTCATCACTTCCAGACACCATGACTCCACACATCTGAAATAAAGCAAAAAAGCCAACTACTTGTTATTGAGGTGTATTTAGCTCATCTTCTAGCACCGTAGCACAACAGTATGGAATGGCATCAGGTATTAACAAAAACTGATGAAACTAAACCCAAAAGCATACCTACACCTCAGTATCAAATTGTTAAAGGCAGCCATGTGGTGATCTCAGGTTACACAACCAGCCCTGACTGAAGGCATCACAACATACCTGTATAATTCCTGCAGAGAATTCAGGCCCTACATCAAGTGGGTAATTCTCGATCAAATAGAAAGCAGCTGCACACATTACCAAAATGTGCTCTTGGTTATGGATATTCACACAACTGCAAAGGAGCAAAAACACTAGTGGTCACTAAAGTTGTTTAGGTCACAAACAGAGACACTATAAATGATTTCTAGAAATAAGAAGTATTCTTGAACATGAAACATAAGCCCTTTTTAAAATCACAGAAAGTACTACTGACATGCTATAAGAGAATATTGATTATCATGAAAATGATAGAAAAATGAGGTTTAAGTAACACAGTTTACCAAAGACACAAAAGCCTGTACTATCAAACAGTTTTCTCACCCTCAAATATCATTTCACTCTGTAAATTAAACCTAAAATTGGATGATATTTTCAATGAAAATGCCAAAACCTGCTTGATACAACAGCCTGCTTTAAAATGTACTGGCAACCGCCAACAACAGAGAGCCCTTTTGTTCACACATAAACATGCAACAGTTTGGAGCCAGGGGGAAAGGGAGAAGAGTCTTACTGTGCTACTCCTCGCAAATTGGAGAGCAGATACTCGCTGATAATTGGAATGAGTTGTTTTGCTGTCTCGTCGAGCAAGTCACACTCAAGGATATAAAGAATTCCATGCAGAGCTCCAATCCGACTTGGCATGTGGGTGCTTCTTAGGGTTGATTCCAGCAGCCGACTTACTGGTTCAGCCACAGCTTTATCCTAATACATCCAACAAGAATATTCATTAGAAGTCAACATGGTTTAAATACTGGCAAGTCTTGTCATTTGGAAATACTTGGAACAAATTAAAGAGCAGGAAATAGGGAACCAACCAGAGCCTAGCTCAAACTATTTTGAATAAATATCACTAATACAATCAGACAAGAGATGAGTTGCAGACTAACAAGGAAATTGATGCTACTTTGTTTTATTTGTACAAAGTTATCACAATTTAAAATAAAAAACCCCAAACAAGATAAGGATTAGTTCAGTAAATAGTATGTGCTATTAAGAATATAGGACTTGAATGACTGAAATTTTCTGGCCTTCCAGCTAAGCACAAATGATGCTTCCATCTGAAACAGACTGGCACCAGACAACTATACTCTGCCATCTACTATCTGTCTACTCAACTCATAGCACATCATTTCATTTATTTGTTCTCTGAGACCACTGGTACTCAGACCTACATATCCTTCCCTCCACCAATCCTGTGATCTGGATGAGGGAATCAAATGTACTCCCAGCTGGGCAGGGATGTTGATGTCTGAGGTTCAACAAGGCCAAATGCTGAGTGCTGCCCTGGGTCACAACAACCCCTGCAGTGCTGCAGGCTGGGGCAGAGTGGCTGGAAAGGCCCTGCTGGAAAAGGACCTGGGGGTGCTGGTTGAGAGTGGCTGAACATGAGCCAGGTGTGCCCAGGTGGCCAAGAGGGACAATGGCACCTGGCCTGGATCAGCAATAGTGTGGCCAGCAGGACCAGGGCACTGACTGTCACCCTGTACTTCAAAGAATCATTAAGGTTGGAAAAGACCTCCAAGATCATGGACTGAGCCTTTGACCAAGCACCACCATCAACTAAACCACAGCACTGAGTGCCACGTCCAGTCATTTCTTGAACTCCTTCAGGGATGGTGACTCTACCACTTCCCTGTGCAAGCTGTTCCAATGCTTAACCACCCTTTCACTGAAGACATTCTTCCTAATAGCCAACCCAAACTTCCTCTGGCACAACCTGAAGCCATTTCCTCTTCTCCTTTCACCTGAGAGAAGAGGCTCACCCTTACTTTGCTATAGTCTTCCAAGAAGTTGTAGATAGTCATAAGGCCTCCCCCTGAGCCACCTTAGGGTCCATCCTTAGAGAAATGGTTTAGTTAGGTCAACGGCTGGACTCAAGGATCTTAAGGGTCTTTTCTGACTTAAATGATTCCATAATTTTATGTTCCATATTCACAGGTCAAGCTGGTATCAGATACTTCACTCCCTGTTATCAAATGCCACAACTTACTGAAATAGGCAAAATCAATTCTGAATTTTTGTTATGGAAAGTCTTTTCCTTACTATCTACTTAATTAGTAGAAATTACTTGCTTTACCTTGTCCTTTTGCTTATTAAGTATCTAAGATACAGGCCAGTTTGAGACAGTGTCTGCTCTCTAGTTGCTCTTTTTAAGCAGATTTTCTACATAACTGAGCACAGAACAACAAGCAACTCTTGATGGAATCAACTTCTTGTTTTTTAAATCCCACCAAGCTGTTATATTCAGCTGTTTGCTTTTGAGAAAGTGTTATTAGCTCACTGAGTGGGAAATGACAGCCTAGTCAGAATAAGCTGATTTCTAAAACTGTTTCTGTACGTTTGCCATCACCTTCCCAGCCTTCTCTTGCACAGTTACTGCTGCAATAGCAGCTACTGGAAGCCCCACCCTAAAAGCCTTTCAGAATTTCTTTTACCGCTATTACCCATATAGCTTCATATTAGTCTCAGAGTTTCTCAAATTACTAACTCCTTCCAAAATGATTTGTAATTTTTTTTTTCCTAAGTAATTCCACTCAGAAATGTTCACTGCAAAGTACTTCTGGTCTACACATCAGATGGAGTGGAGGGAAGAGTGAGGGAAAGAAAAGGAATACCTGACTATCTGGGGCTATATATTCATCATATTCATCATATGCACTGCCCCAGGCTCCCATGAGATTACCAGTAGCCATTCACCAGTAACATAAACCTAGCAAAAGCTGTTCCACAAGTCCTCATTTTTGGCCTGAAATGTAACAAATGAGGAGTCCATTGCAAAGTGTTGCAAAGGCAACACTGAACTGAGTAAGACAAACCAAAAAGACAAACCATATTAAGTTATGCTCAAACCTATTTAAAAAAAATAAAATCAAAGCAAACAATCTTTCTGTTTAAATACAAGACAATTGCAGATAATGTTTGCAAACACTGAAAGCCCAGAATACACACCCTGTTATTTCTTAGAGCCATGCAGATCAGCTAAAGGATATTCTTAGAGACAAACCACCCTTACCAAGTACACCAGGTTTTGCAGCAGAAGCTGAGTTAACCCAGACACTCATGAATTTGCAATGAACTTTCTGAGAATTTCTTACCATTCCAAGAACAGCAGCAGCTTTACAAGTAGCTGGTATCAAATACTGTACAAGAATCTCATCTTCTGATGGATGCACCTTTCGCAGTTCTGTCAGTGTTGTGTACATCATCTCAAACTGATTCCTTTCTGTAAATAAGTCTGACACTGCTAGAAGCTGTATGGGAATTAAAATTGAATATTAAAAAAAATCCCATAAGCAGACAGCCAGAAATTGACTCCCTTCTCTTATAATTGTGAGCAAAAGATTCCTCAACTGATCTATTAAATGTGTAAACATTTATTCAAGGGTCTGAAGTAACTATTAACTATTCCTGCCCAGAATTAATTCCACCCTTCATCTTGGATAATAATGACCTCCAAGAGGTCCTTTTTACCAAAAGGTTTACAAAATCAAAGCCACTATAGTAACTAACTCTGGGACATGAACAAACATTGCTATTTACAATGTACTAAACCATCCCAAAACACACAACACATACTTCTCTTGCAAGGACGGTTTCATTTTAAGCCGTAATAGTGAATAATGGCTGTAAAGACACATTCCACACCTGTGTGCTCTAGTTTTGCTTCTACACTTAATAATCAACTTAATTCTCAAATACATTGTTGTTCCCTCTTCATTTTCTTACAAAGGGATAGGATAAGCAAATATTGCTTTAACAAGCAGTAAAGTAAAATAACAACTGACATTAAGTAACAAAGTATTTGTAATGTAGCAGCAGAATGCAGATTTCCGATATAGCTTAAATCAGTATAATGCTGTAGCTGCTGAAGTTATATTTCTGTACCGCCCACAGAGTACCACTGCCAAGAAAATTCTGTGTGTTCCATACATTAAAAGATGCTTTATCAATGCTGCTTAGCTCTCAACACTTGCTAACATAAACTCAATTAAAACTCTGAATAATAATTCAGACTTACTGATCGAACCACTTCACTGATCAAAATGACTGGTGTTCTCTTGCTGGGGTTGGATGGCAATATCCACTGACTGTACAGTTCAAGCAAGAACTGAGAACAAGAATGGATATCTACACCAGCCCGGTGTTTCCTGCAAGGAACAATAAACAAGTGTTAAAATAGCTTCTTAGCCTGCTTAAATGCTTGATTTGAAATAATAGAGTTATTTACCAGCATCCAATTTATAAACCCAGCTTACTGAACTCAATATGAAGAAATAAAACCTTATCTATGATTCAAAAGAGAGAAGAGATAAAAAGATTAGATACCTGGTGTTGATAGGAGAGGTTGGTGGTGAGGAAGGAGCAGGTACATCATTCTCATCTTCTTCATCCTCACCCCACTCTTCTTCTCTCAGTGGAGTGATATTATTTCCTAACCATATGGAGTGTATAGAGACCTTGCAACACACATGGAAGAGAAAAACAAATAGCAGAGAAGTGCATTTAACACCCCAATAGTCAGCCTAGAAAAATCTTAGAAGCCCAACACATCTTCATTTAAATGACAGGCAGCAAAGAATCTTCTGGCTGAGGAGATACCCAGTTATGACCTGCCCAGTTTCCACTTGATGTCAAGCAACTCTTAACTAATTTTTCAGAACTGGAAGAAATATAATAAAAATCAAATTTAAAGCTGAGCTTTTAACAAACCTGTCCCAATTTGTAATCCATATCTCCTATTTCTCGTTCAGTATTGATCTGCAGTAGGAGTTTTTCATGGCTGATAAGAGCACCTGTAATGAAACACAAGATGTATTTCTAAAAAGTGCATAACAAAGCACACAAGAAAATGGCTTCATTTCCCACAAGCTGGCAAATTTTTCTGAGAGTACCTTTTCCACTCTTTAAATGTGAAAGAAATTCACTGTTCCCTTCTCCCCTACAAAGAAACACTTACCTGTAGTAGCAGGAGAAAGTGATGGAACAGGGTCCCAAGCTTGGTATAAATGATGAGTAGCAATATTATCTCTCTTAGACACCATTGCCTGGATTTCCTGTTCAACAATTCCCCTGATAACACTTAGCTTCCTTCCAAACCTAAAAGCCCAAGAGAAATCAATTTTAGTAGATTTTTTTCCTTTAACAGTTTTGTGCAAGTCTAGCTTACTCTGTAATGTTATGTGTCTATGCTTATTTTCAGTATCAGGGAAATAAAAATGCTGAAAAATATATTCTGCACACTGTTTTCTAGATTTTATTAAGATGCTATCTTTTTCAGATAATCTTTTAAGTCAGCAGGTTCATCCATGCAAGTTCTATGTAAACAGATCCATCCATATATACTCCCACTTAGAAAATACAATCTACACATTTTTTTGCTACTAGACTAAGCAACTGTCATTATGTATTAACCACAAGTTTCACGCATTTGAAAACAAGTGAAAATAAATACCTTGTGTCCAGAGCTTTTAAAGCTTTGTTGCGGGGCTGCTGCTCCAAACAGCTCACTGCTGGATTTCCTGCAACAGGTATGGTCATTGCACTCAGCACCAGGGAGGTTATGGCTTGGACTGCAAGAACATTGATCTGGGTCCTCTCTGTATCTTCCTGTAAAATTAACTCACTGTAATTTGAATTGTTAAAAAAAAAATAAAAAATCCCAAAAGGTCTGAATATCAGTTTGTCAGGTTTCACTAAATTATCATTAATAAGGCTGACACCTACTCTTCCTTCCCATCCAGAAACATACATGACATAAACAATGCACACAAAGCACTGACTGCAGCAGCAACACATCCTTCCTTCTCATCACTCTGCATGTATCCTCTCTTGTCCCAACAACATTAAAATCAAGATGTTCATTTTAGAACTTTTTAAAAAGTGTTTAGCTTCTCTCTTTCCAGCTACCCCTTAGTTACTTGTTGAAATAAAGCATCAGACCACAAAAATATTTGATCCATTTTAAAAGATGTAAGATGGCAACCAATGTTCAACTTTCAAAAAAAATTAATTTTATTTCAGGAAATATTAACGTACCGAAATTTACAACTGCGCTTAAAATATTTCCAATTTTGAACATACTGGTCTGCCTTGGAAATCAAGGGAGCACTGTTATTCTTATTCCACAAATATTCTCTATATGACAAAGAAGGAACAACCAATAGCTAGATTGCCCTAAGTCTGATCTAACATGGCCCTTATGCAGAAAACAGTTAAGTCAAGGTGTCCAAGCCTGTATAACTAACAAAATGCTAAACCAGGGAAGAGAGATGATGATTCCCTATTCCTTTTTGCAGTCTGACACCTAGGAAGCAAGGGAAGCAAACCTCTTTGTCTGCTACTCAGGATCCACAGTTTGTCCTCTGAATTCTTCAAACCGCTTTAGGCTCTGCATCTACCATCGGGACCATGAACAAGCCCAGAAAAATAACCTTTCAGGTCAAAGAACTAGAACCAAACTAGTAAAATCAGTTTGCTAGCAGATTAAGACAGCTGAAGAGGGAAAATCTCTTTTGTGATAGGCAAGTTCATTCTCATCTTGACTTTTCACAGAATAATCAACATCGGAAGAGACCTTCAGAGATCATTCAGTACAACCATTAATCCAGCACCACCATAATAACCCTTAGACCACATTCTTAAGTGCCACATCCACACCCCTACTGAATACTTTCAAAGACAGTGACTCCACCACCTCCCTAGGAAATTTATTCCAATGTCTAACACCTCTTTCAGGGAAAATTCTTTTTCTAATATCCAATCTGAACCTCTCCTGGTGCAACTTAAGTTCACTTGAGAGATGGCAGATGAGACTGAGCCCCACCTGGCTACACCCTCCTTTCAGGTAGTTGTGGAGAGTGATGAGGATCCCCCTGAGCCTCCTCTTCCTGAGACTAAACACCCCCAGCCTCAGCCCCAGTTTTCTTGATGTTCTTTGGACAGAAATATTTGGTATAGGAATTGGCATATAAATACATATATTTTAATATATAAATTGGACACAAATTCTGCTATAAATTTCTTCAGCTCTGATCCCCAAATGTTCTCCACTGAATTTTGAACATTTCTCTAAGCTAGAAGCCCAGATATGCAATATACAGTCTCCAAGTGGGAGAAAGACACATGAACATGCATCTTCAGGTCAATTAATTTCTAGCCAAGAATCTTAAAAAAAAAAAAAAAAAAAAAAAAAAAAGTGTTGAGTAATGTACTAATAAAGAGTTGAAACAGCTTTATTAATTTTTCTTCTCACTGTTTGCATGCTTGCAGAGGCTCTAAGCCAGAAGATGAATGTGTCTGAACTCAGCAGGATACGAGAAAAAGGAAACACAAAATAGAAAAAAATTCCTTAGTGTTAGTCACTTCTTTTCTGCTTCACAGTTTTATTAATAGAAACACTTTTCTTGGTTTAAGTAAAATTTCATTTGAAAAATACAATGAATTACATTACCTCTTGCTGGTTCTCCTCCTGGTCCATTACAATGGGCTGAGTTACGAGCACACCAAGCAAAGTAGCCCAAGTCTCTTCAAACTGAGTACGGCTGATCCATCCTACGGAAACACCCAGACATTGCCATTGATGTCTCAATACGAAGTTAAACAAGGAACAGCATGAAAAAAGGTACATTGTTTCTACACATTTAGTTTCATACCATTTCCTGCTCATGTTAGCATTTTTTTGTAATGGAACAGGCTCCCCAGGGAAGTGGTCATAGCACCAAGCCTGACAGATTTTATTAAGTGTTTGGACAATACTCTCAGGCCCATGGTGTGACTCTTGGGGATGGTGCTGTGGAGGGCCAGGAGCTGGGACTCAATGATCCTTGTGGGCTCCTTGCAGCTCAGCTTGTTCTGTGATTCTGTGATCTACTAGGCATGGACGGGAATGGCAGAGAACACCACAGCTTCTCTCTTTCAGCTCCAAGAAGGTGGAGAGAACTGGAAACACTGTGCTAAGACACTCACAAAATGCTCTGGGGGTTGGAAGGATTTCTTCAAGACCTTCAAGTCCAACCCAAACATCTGATGTCTGAGCTGATACAGAGGTATCTTATCACAAAACTTTATACTATGCATTAATAGAAAAAAAGTTGGGGGGGAAACAAAACATTCTCAAACATGCTGTCAAGAGTACGCTCCAGAAAACAAGTGGTCATTCTGCAAGAGCACACTGAAACTTCCCTGATCTGGAATAAATTATAGAAATAAACCCAGAAGTTATCCTCTTCACTGAACAAAATATAAGAATTACTGCGGTACAATTACTAAACTGCTTTGAAATACTTCCATATAAACAACGAAAGTAAGCAAACAGTTTCAGATACAGTTATTCAGTAATTTCAAAACACAGGAAAATGCTCAATAAGAGCCAAGTGTATTCACTGAAGTTTGCACATACCAAGTGTGTTAATGCGATAGATGAACTCCTTAAAGATTTCCTTTTCTTGAAGAAATTCTACTGGGATTTCAGGAAAAACTGTGCCAAAGTCACCTGAAGGCTTTGGTGACCAGCCTAATTTCCAGACCTAAAGAAGTATAGTGAAAGTTTAATTATCCAAACCAGATATAGTATATTTATATTACAACTCTAAATATACAGGCATCATTCAAAGGCAACAAGACATCAGTAAATAAAAGTAGTTCTCCAAACAGAAAAATACTAAAGGAAAGTGGAAGATCTAACAAAACTTATATACAACATACACCATATGTATATTTTTAGGGCTTTTTCCATTATACTTCCCACTGTAAATTAATTATCTAGTTTTATGGTACAAGTTTAGATACAAAAGCAACTAAGCTCCTGTCACATATTTCAGTTTAGAGATTGTGCAGAAATGATGCTGAAATGTAATTCAAGGAACAAAGTTCACATACTACTGATGCCTGAAAAAGCACACTGATACATCAGAGAGGGAGCAAAAAAGTTTCAAACAAAAAAAAATCCTGTTTCGACATCCCCTCAAAACCAGAGTGCTGAGAAACAGAGAAATGGCCTTGTACATGTTGTTACTCAGTGCTCAAAAATAAAAACTGATTGATCAAATCAGCTTAAGGTTGAAGTCCTACTGTTGTAGAACCTGAGATGCAGCACCATGTCTGGTTTTCAAGGGTCTTCAATAACTTTTGAAGTCCTGAAAGCAAAGCATAATAAACATACCAAGGGAGGCACTCTGGTGTAGCTGTTCACTAGAGGCAGCCTTGCTAAACTGATGATGATGTTCTTGAGGACAGGAGTGAGAAATGCAGGGATGCTGCTGTTTCTTTTGTGCCCCAGTGACAAGACAGTCTGTAAGCATTCCACCATCTCAGCTATCATTTCACATGCTGCAATAATGTGTTTGGTTTCTTTGTTGGGAGAGAAAGAAATTCAGTTTTATGAATCCACCCAAAAGACAAATAATTTTAAAAGACTGAAACACAAAAAATTCTAAACAAAAGAGTATGCTAATTAAAAAGGACAAAATCATAATAAAGACACATACAAAGAAATCATAAAAAATTTAAATTCCACACTTCCAAAAGCTCAGTCTGTAGCATGCTGCACAGCTAACATCCACATTAATGTATATCTTTCAAGAAAAAACAACTATCCCTGTCAAAAATATGGCAACCTATATTTAATAGACATTTACCAAATACAAATAAGGTCTCAGATAAACTTCCATTGTTAAAAATAATAGTAATGGAAAGGAAAATAGGAATAGAAAGTAGAAATATTTCTTCAGTGAAAGTTTAGGGCAGAAGCAAAATTCACTGTTTACTTACTCTGTACATTTGAATCAATTTCCCCCTCACTTAAAGGTTTTGAAGTATTCTTCTTTCTTTCAGGACTCAGAAGTTGATTACCAGGTTCCACAGCAACTGAATTAGAGAAAAATATTTGAATGATACAGCTATTACATATTTCATATTCCATTTTTTAATCAACACCACATAGCAGTTAAATGTTCGACATATCCAAGGCATTTGCCAAGTTCAAAAGTAAACACTAAATTTTAAATGGGAAACTAAAGTAGTAAAAACTAAGTTTGTCAAACAAATAATTAAGAACACCTCAAAGGAAATATTCCAGACACTCAGCATTTGATCAGTGATGACTGGCACTCACCTGCTTCTATGATAAATCTAATGCAGTTAATTAAGGAGCAAGCATATGTCACATGAGCTGCAGAGGACAGCAAATTCCAGAGACCAGGCTGCTGGAGTGTCAAACAGCAACAATCCAGAGCAGCTTGAAGATCTACACTTAATGGAATCTGGTCATGCACTAAATGCCATGACAGTGCCTGTACAAAAAGAGAAGTTTCTCATTAACAGCAAATTCTCACAACAGAACAACTTTTAACCAAGGGTGATTTTTTTTTTTAACTCAGCAAAATGTAAAGTTTTAGTAGCAAATACATTGTTTTTTTCCTGAAAGAACACTCTTTAAGTACAAGAAAATTATGACATTTAAACACTGTTTATTAAGAGTCCCCAAAACCACTGCAGGACCCATTTTCCCAAATGCCAGCATCATTCCACCCACCTCCTTGTATAAAGCTGTGCTTGTCCCACACCCAAATCTGATTTACTAGCACAAGTCAAACACATAAAATCACTGAAGAAATTTCTACAGTTGAGACAAAAAAATTGCCCCAACACAAATTACTCAGTGATGACCAATTAAGATAGAGTTGTTCCCTCTCCCAACCCTGCATCACACCTTTAATTATGGTGTAGTTTCTTACCTCTATTGACATCACTACGAATTTCAGAATATCATCCTCTTTGTCAGGAGGAACATGGAGACCAGCTGGTAGTTTTGAGAGTAACAACAAATACTGAGCCAGTGCACGACAAAGAGTCATCATAGACTGATACATCACCTCATCTCCTATAAAATAAGACTGGATGAAATCTAGCAGTTTGAATTTTTTTCCATTCAATAAATCTTTTTCAGAACTATTTCATAAGCACTTTTATGCCAGGTATCTTGATTTTTTTTTTAAATAGTAAGTTCATGTATTCACAAGACATCTGAAAAGTATCTTTGCAGAGGAGAGAATAAACTTTAAAAGACCATTATTTCTATTACCAAAGATATCGCTTAGTTTTTTCCAGTAGGCTGATGGCTCAGTTGGCAAGAGTGGTTGAAAAACCTGGTGGTTGGCTGGAAGGTTTTGTACAGCAGAGGACACATGATCCAGAGTTACCCTCCGAGCTGTTTCAAAGAGGCTGCTCTTCTGGTCCCTCGAGATCTCAGTCATGCCAAGGCTTAAACAAGGTGCTAACAAGCTTAGGTTGAATTCCTAAAATGAAACAGGGAAAAAAAAAGAAATTCCTTTTAAAATAAAACTAAGTTTCTGGTGGTATTATTCTAACATACTAATGTGGTGATAAATTTACTGTTTATTGATTAACTAACTTATTATTAGCACCTCTGCTCTACCGTGGTATAACACTATCATTTAGCGCACATTGGCTCCACATTGGAAAGAAAAATCAATATGCTTATTCCAAATTTTCAGGAATAAAATGTGTGAAGCTTAAGAATGACATATATACAAGGAATCTTTAAGTAATAAGTTTTCAAACAAACAAGTCAAGTATCTTCTTAGAATCAGCTTCCTGATTATAACTTCTGCATACCAGCAGCAAACACCATGATGAGAATTTGAAAAAAAGACATTCTTAGATACAAGTTTTCCTTTATGCCAGATTTACTGGCTGTGGCCTGTTACTGGTTTACTGCAAGTCATCCAGCAGAGACATTAAAGAGCTAACAGAAACAGCTGGTCTTGGAAGAGACTGTATGGCAAAACGAGATTATGTAGAATGGTAACATTGGATTATTCTGACTGCAGTACATAAATAAACCTTTGCTTCCACTCTATCTACTCAACCTGTACTACTAGGACTGGTAAGTTCCTATTAGCAACATTGCACAGATATCCACTGTTTTACACAAATATCTACTATTTTAGTTTTTAAAATTAAGTGAATTAGTATTATCAGTATATATTATCAGTATTATACAAATTTGAAGTGTTTATATTTAAGAATGTAAACACTTCAGAATGTAATCTATTAATACTGCCAATAGGAACATTTCAACTGATTCCATCCTCTGCTTCTGACAAAGAAGTTACCTTGTTGGTCATGAAGGAATTCAGGTCAGGCTGAGGAATCCTATTTACCAGCTCTGCTCCTTCTAGCAGTGCTGAGTCAGACTTGATGTAGCACTGGGACCGCACTAGTGACACATACCAGTCCTTTAAGGATCAAAAAAGGAAATTTATTACATACCTATTTTAAGAAAACAACACAGTATATAGGGGGCAGAGGGAGAACTGCTTATTAGCACAGAATGTCTAAAACATCCCTAGGCCACGTTAATACTAAAAAAAAAAAAATCCCTCAAATTAAAAAGCAAAGCAAAACACTGGTGAATGGAAATGGAACACCTTAAACTGAAACAATGGATGTTCAGTGACAAGTTGTCTATTTCCATAAAGACTGGTCAGGAAATGAGGAAAAATGAATCTTAATATATAGTGCAGATATTTGTATGAAAGTTGAGCTATCTAGAAAAAAAAGCACGGAATACTAAGCAGTCACGCAAATAACAGAAAAACCCTACTATAACCAAGGAAGAAAACTCTTCAAATGTTCAAATATATATATATATATATATATATATATATATATATATATATAAAATATAAATAGCAACTATTAAAATAAACAATAAATATACTACAAATTACAACAATAAATATAAATATAGTGTGTATTTTTTATATATATATATATTTTTTTTTTTTCCCAAAAAAATTTGCTGACATTAATTAATTAGAACACAACTAAACCTGTCACAGTTCAAGGAGCATCTGGGCAATGCTGTTAGTCATAGGATTTACTTTTAGGTAGCCCTGCGAGAAGCAGGGAGCTGGACTCACTGATCCTTATGAGTCCCTTCCAATGTAAGGTATTCTATGATTCTGTGAACTATACAGAAGTTGTCGGGGAAGCATAAAAAACTACTTTTGTTTAGAATTTAAACTACCAGACAAAGGAGATTTTTGGTGTAATTTGAAGACAAAGCTATAGGTAAATGGTTTCTGGGCACAGCATTTTCTCCTCTCCAAGTAGATCTCAACATCTCCCCTAAGACAACGACTGCTCAGACCCATCCAGACTATCAGCTAATCAAATAATTTTTGTCATCTCAGTTACATAAGTTTCCTATTACTGTGCATCACTGTAGAACATGGAGGGATGAAAAGGAGAAATTATTTGTACCATGGGAGAAACCAGAAAAAAAGAAGACACAGAAGATCCCAAGACTTGCTCTTGGCCTTCCACTTCACTTGGAAATAAATACAGTAAGCCTAAGTTCACTAAAGACAGAAACAGTTCAGTATTCTTGATTGTTCTCTGAAAGTAATTTAAAGCTGAGGAGAAACTGAACAAGCAACGTTTAATTTCCAAGAAACAGCCAACAACTTACAGCAAATGAATAAAACTAATAACTGTAGTAAAACACGTCAAGAAAACAAGATTATCTGTCTCTATTGAACTGTATATAAATCTTTCCATTAAAGCTGAGCAAAGAAACCAAACTTGGTAAATTTTTCAGAGCACTGTCAATATAACAAAACATCTATGTTTGTGCCAATTATCCACCCTAAGTTCAACAGTCAGCCAACACACATGAAATTAATCACTGATCTATATTTGAGATACAATATGACAATCCTGAGGGCATTAACTGCGTAGTAAAAATAACCAAGGCACTTTTAGTGACTCTTTCTAAACATAATCTTACTTTGTCTAGAACTACATTCTCTAAAGCTGGCTGGTCTTCTCCATCTAGTGGATGTGAGGTAACCAGAGGTGAAGGACTGGTTGTGTCTGGTGCTACCATGAGACGAAACCTATCCAAGAGTGAGTAGAGTCTTTGGTGTCTGAAAACAGAAGAACACATCAGCAGAGAGCTATCTTAGTTTTGTAAATAACTTAAAAATAGAAAGATATCCAGTGACTCAATTCTAATCCCAGGACAGAAAAGCAGTAGGGTCTTCAGTGTTTTGTTAGATACATGCAGCCATATAATGCAAACTTTCTTTGGGTAACAAGAGGCCAAAATTAATTAACTCAGCACCACCAACAAAGATTTAAATTTAATTTAGCGTTAAAATTTGTGATATACTTAAGCTTAAAATACAGCTTTCTTTATCCAGCTAATCATTTAATGAGTAGGAAAAATCAAAGTTAGTGTACAGATTATTTGACTGCAAAAAATACATTTTAACAGATGCTAATCAAAAATCCACTAAAACTATACTTTTATTTTTAAAAAATGATCCCTCACTATACTAAAAACTCCAGTTTCTGGATTTATGACAGTGTAAGAGATTGGTTTTTTTTTCTTTTTTGGTACAGGGTCTTTTTTTGGTGCTTTGTTTTTTTAATTCCGCTTCTGCTATCAAGAACTTGTACAAAGTAATTTTTTTAAATTTTTTAAAAAAATTAAATAGAACATTACCTATGTAGGCACATTACTATTGATCTACTGGAGTCTCACATTTTAGTTCCTGCCTCTACTTATTTCAGTCAACAGATACTAATCTCAAACAGCAGTAACAAAAGGAGTAAATAAGGATCTTTCCAACATAAAATAGAAGTTTTTCAAAAAATGAGTAATTTGCTCCTTTTTATACCAGCAGTTTAAACAGCCAAGAGACTAAACCGTAAAAACTTTAAACGCAGCTGTCTGGGAAAAAAAAAAAACAAAAACACTAAAAAACCCCAAACCCACTTAGCTTGAACTGACAATATTTTGCAGGTTTGAGGAAAATAAAGTTGCTTTAGTAGAAGAGATTTTGTCAAGAAATTAATTTGCAGCTGCTGTCTCTCAAAAGTTAAATACTGAGTGGGATGCAGGAAAGAGAATTTAAGGTAACCTTGTGGAGCTTGCTTTAGTTCTTAGGTAGCTCTTTCTGCAAATTCAACACAGCCAACACAACTGCCCCTTGGGCCAGAACATGCCAGCATCTTATGAGAGGCTTTACTCCTGGTTTACCCCCAAAACAACCACTATCTAACCTCTATGAAAAAAGCCCAAATGTGGGAAAACAGAGTTAACATGATTTGTACTACAACATTACTTAGTGTGACATTTTAATGGTATTATTTACCTTGCTGCTAATCCACTGTTTTGAAGGTACTCCTGAATTCTATCCAGTTCTTCAACTGGTAACTGAGCAATGCTGTTCTATACAAAAAAATCACAAGAATTTTACAGGACAGATATAAGTAAAATCCCCAAAAATACTTTTACCAGATTAACAAAGTTACAGGCAGATAAAGTGAAATAAAGTAAAAATTCACGCATCTATATACTAATTAAAAAAAACCCTCAAATGAAATCACTTAATCATATTTTGGTACACTTGAAATCATTGCTCTTGATAACACTGATAGTACCCAAAGTGCTGCCCAGGCAGGGATTTCTCTGTACCTGCAGAGTTGCTGCCAGCAGCATTTCCACACGGCGGCAGGCCAGGGTGTCCACCATGCGTGCCAGCACTCGGAAGGGAGTGCACAGCAGCTTGTCCACGTACAGGGTCAGCACAGCCCCAGACTGGCTCAGGTGGATTCCCTCCAGGCACTGCAAGGTCTTCTTCAGGGTTGTGGGCTACATGTTGAAACAGCACGAAACAGAAAAACAGCCAAAAACTTACAATCAGTTTGGAATACAAAGATCTGAAAGCTAAAGGGAAAGACACTCAGAAAAAACGATAGCAGACAACTATCTGATCAATATAATCATCCCTTTGTGAATGAGTTACTGGGTTATTTAATGAATATGAACACTAAACTGTTTGATGTGTAACTATAAAATCTTACTCTTACAAGAGTAAGCAAAACATAGGGAGCAAAACTTTTAGGGGGAAAAAGCTACAGATTTAAGGGAAATTGCAAAAAGCTTTGAACACAGTGAGAAACTTCCACTCTTCCTGGAAGAAGGCAGGAATATGTGCATAGTCAAGACACGTGACAGTACAGGAATCCAGACAATCCTTGGGGATTTTCTGAGCATATGTTAAGAAACAGCAGTAGCAATTCAGGATTAAAAGGGTGTGCAAATAATTTTTTAAATTTCTTTTGGTTTTTTTAATATGAGCACCAATTCAGCACTAACATTCTAAAGGGAGAAAAGCAAAGACAAACTAGTTTGACTCATGAAACCAATCTTGGTTTAGAGCAGTCTGTTAAAACCAGCTATTTTAATTTTACTGTCTTTCCTGATAATCACCAAGCATTCCACACAGTGACTACATCTTCCATTAAAACATATTCAGTTTAGTTCATTCTGCTGATTCTCAGCTGCTAAAGCTCAGACTAACATCACATAACTTTAAAGCTGCCCTAGATTTGCAGAGACAATGGAAAGAGATAGGAAACAGCACTGAAGCTACTCAGGGTACAGGTGGCACAATTATCTCTAGATAATTATCACATTAATCACAATTATCTCCCACAATTATCTCTAGAGAAGGCCCAGTAAATGACATTACCCATGATTAAGAGAGATGCATACAACCTTACAACCCCAAAAACATCAACCACTCCTTTTAATTTGAAAACTAAAATAATCACCAGAAATAATACCCTGATTTTCTCAGTGATTTTCCCTCACCAAGTGGCTACAACTTTCAGAACAGATCAGTGGAGAAGGCATGAGCTCACAAATCATTTTCATCTTCCCAGGGCCTATGAAGATGGACTGGTTCCTATTCCTGTCTCTGTAGTTAGTTTACTATCTATACTACTAAGGCACTGAAATCTAAGTTGAAAGTTACAGTTTTAATTTACCCATCAGATATTGATTATGTGGACAATATCCATGAAGGAAGAAAAGCAGCTTAACCATCTCCACTTGAATTCATAGATTTGATGGACTGGAACACATCTAATACTGAAGTTGCTAATATAAGGTTTGCTGCTCGCATTTTTAAGTAAGTGACTTTAAAAATAAAATTAGAAGTCGATAAATGACCCAGAAATGTCAAACTTTGCATACTTATCAGTTGAACTTATGCTGACATGAACTGACTTCATTCTTTACAAGAAGTCAAAAAGTTAAACTTACAGCTGCAAGATTCTCACACCGTGACTGAATGGCCTGGATGAAGAGACCACTGGCTGCTGAGTTTCTGTGAACAGCACTGATAAAATCTTGTACTGGAGGCTCATGGGACAGATTAATCAAGTCTTGAACATGATTCACAATAAGCCACGTCAGGTGTTCTGAATCATGTAAGTTTTGACACTAAAGGGAAAAAAAAATTAAAATCTGATTGCAGTGATATCAATGCTAAGATTTTAATTACTAAACATGACACAACATAAAGCTTCTCAAATAATTCTGGTAGCTAAATAATGGCATAGAGTATCTTAATACCACCATCATTATTTTTTACATGATAAATTTTCCAAATGTTTTGTTCTTGTTGCAAATTAAGGTATTTACCATGAACACGCAACTTGTTTTTCTAAAAACACTAAAAAGTAGGTTAGAAACAAGTAAATTGAGAAGGTTGAATCAAAGATGCTGCTTTTAAAGAAATGGTGTTTGAAATAAACATGCAGACAGTTATCTTGTAAAATGTGATTTTCATTTAGGCTTCCTAAAGATTTCTTATTACTACTGGCCTTCGACACAAAATAAAGGATTTCTGGAAAGTAAATCCAAAGAGATCTGTCAATAATTAATGTCAAACCTCTAAAGTATAAAACCTTGTGTATATCGACAAGCAGTAGAATGCAACATGAGAATACCTGTAGAATTAACCAGGCAATGCTGAGAGCTTGTACAGTACCTCAGTAAAGAGGTTCTGGAGAATTTTACCTTGGATGACCTCTAATCTGACTCTAGTGACTGTGCATTAGTACTTGAAGTGCTTCCTAAATACACAGCTTTCTCTTCAGTTGAACCTGAAAGGAATGTAGTTTCCTTACCTCAAAACTGATTTGAGGTGCAAAGCCAAGTGCAATACCTCCTAATACCTCCTGCTACTGAAGATTCACTTCAAAAGTTCCCAATGAACTACAACTCTAATTCTGAGCAAGCAAAAGGCCAAAGCCATAGAAATTGTTCTCACTGGAGAATCAAAACGGAAGTTTAAATCTTAATGTAAAACCTCTTTTTTTACAGTGTAGAGATGGAAATTTGCTGTCTCCTGGACACTGTGCACTGCTACTGATGTTGGGAAGTCTGGAACTACTTAGTGGGCTCCAAGCACCTCCCAAGTAAGGGATGCGACACCCAGAAGGTAATTCCATTACCCATCAGATAAACTTTACCAGCCAAGAGAACTCTCAGTTCGGAACAGAAAACAATGCCAAATGAGGTCATATCTAAGCTGACAGAAGCACCATCTGAAAATAAAATTACTAGTTTCACAGATCTTCATTTTTCACTTAACACACTTCACTTTTCAGTTAACACATATCAGTAATAAATGACTGTCAGCATCATAAAGTAACTCAAAATTATAGTTATAAAAGTCATAATTCAAAACTTACAACGTAGTCACAGAAGAGAATGAGTGCTCCTCTCCTCACTATCTCACGATTGCACATGCCACGCTTCGATTCCAAGTCAGATTCATCACTGTCTCCAGATACATGAGGGCTAAGCAATTTGGTAGTAGAAAGGCTGTGTCGCCTGCAAAAAGTACATTATATGTTGTTACTATTTTCTTAGTATGGCTACTGAAATATGAACGTCCAAAGTGCTTGGGGTATCCTACCAATGTCCATACATGACATGTCTTTCCCTGTTAACTTCATTCAAACATCACACTTCCTTGGAGTAGACACTTTGCTTTCCATTAGATCTTTATTTTTTTAACAATTGCCGTATTGCTTATTACTTCTTCAGACAGTCTAAAGAACTAAATGAGTTATTTAAAAGAAAAACATGGGCTGTTCCATCTCTGAACCTACTATTCAAACCAAACCAATGCTCTTGAGCACTTAGTCTAGTGTCAGATTAAAAGTGATGCCCAACCCAGAAAAGAGATGATACTGGTAAATAAATAATAATAATAAAAAAATACTGCTATTTTAGTTCACAGAATCGTCAAAGTTGCCTGTAAGATCATCAAATCCTATAACCTAGCACATCATGCCTGCCATATGCTGAAGTGCCACACACACCTTTTCAACACTTCCAGGGATGATGATTCTACCCTTCCCTAGACAGCCTTTTCCAATGCCTGAGTTGTTGCCCCACTTTGCTCGTAATCCTGGGAATTCCATATTTCCACAAATTATAGTAATACATTTTCAATACATAAGGTTGAACTGAAGCAAGAATCTCACATATGTGAAAGTACTGATGCACTTCAGTTGTAGTGCAAGACAAGACTGCCCAACACTCACTGCAAAAGCACCAGAAATGTCTCTCAAGTCATTTGTTCACCTCCCTCTACAGTTAAAACAGAGGAATACCCACCCTCACAGGAGGTCCCCTCGTTATCCACTGAGGGCAAATCGTTCCAATGCCTGACAGGTGGGACAAACTAATTTCAGACCAAGAGAATACTCATTTTAGAACCAATCTCCAAATTTCAGACAACTAGTGTTAAGTGAGGTTATTACAGTGCTTGATGAAAATTAATCCGCATGGTGCTAAAACCATGTTTTAACAGCATTAAACAGACTCACTGAGAACAGATAATTCTGTAGCTATAGTAACAGTTATATGATCACACTGTATTGTCACAAACACAACAGTGTCCATCATCTCCACTGGCTGGTTATTTCCCAGGAAGTACAATATGAGATCTCCAAATAAACATGAAACATTGAGTATTTTACTATAGTTATTTCCATAGTTTCAATAAAAACTAGGACACAGATGAAGTTTTCTTGCCTTAGAAGTGGAGAGATTACCTGGCAGTTCTTCTGAGGAGCAACTGAGTGCAGGACACATTTCCTTAGTTTGGAAGTCACACCAATATCAGAACAGACAATATGTACACACACAAAGTAAATGCCTAACTACATTTCATAATCCAAGCAGCACCGTTCAGTGAGCTGACAGGCTTGGCAGAAAGCAGCTGGAGTGTTTTAATATGATTTGAGAAAATATAATTATATGAAACACACTACTAGGGAACAAAACCAAAACTTACTTTGGAGTTTGATGCACTTCTGACCACCAGTTGTAGTTGGTATAATTGACAAGAAGCAAGATGTGACACCAGAGGAGAACTAAAGAAGGATGTGTGGGAATCATGGACTGAACAAGCTCACTCAGACTTTCAAGTGTATAGAAACTACCATCAGATCCATCTCCTGTAAAAAGTCTGGTGGCTGCAGCTGTGATTCTTCTAAACATCCCTGAAAACAATAAAACCATGTTGGAGTAACAAAGCTCTAGTCTGAATTCTGAAGTTTTAAAATTATTCATGGTAGAATTCCTGAAATAAAGGTAAATTCTAAGCAGTTTTACAAATTTAAGGCAAGTGATGAAGTCTGCCCAAGGGCAGTGTGTAAACCAGAAACGACCATCTCTCAGACTCAATAAATAATGTTTTGATAGGCTTCATGACAATGCTCATTAATCTGATACATGAAAACCTTCATTAAACTGTCACTGTGGACCAGGGTTTGTTTGTTCATTTATAAATTAAAACACAGATGTTCTACTTAAGAACCATGAGGTAACTACTAGCCTGCATGTTAAGGAAGAACACCTACAAGTATCCTACTTCAGTGGATGGCTTTCCAAACACATTAAGTTGAAACAATATTTATTCTCTTTCATTCAATTTCCGAAGTGCAAAAATTAGGTATTTCTGCCATTACCCTGAAAAAGGAACAATCAGCAAAAAAGCAGAATTTTTCTTTCTGATTTGCTGATTCTGTGTTTGTATGCCAAAACAAATGTTGGGGGGGAAAAGAAATTAGAAAATGGTGGGAAAATAAGGAAAGCTGTCTAAAGGTGTAAGACTTTTTGAGTTTCTATGAGAAGATAAGACATGCGGGAAAAATGTTTCTTAACAGTCAGTTAGAAACCAAGAGCTAATCAGAGTAATGAAAGCAATGTTACTTGCTTTCCTTGCCAGACATACAGAAGAATGAAGCTGTAAATTCCACAGCCATGTGGATCAATTTAAGCTGCCCCCAGGACTGACAAATACACAATGTAAATAGCAAAGAATGGGAAAAATAGCTGAGTCTTCAATCTCTCGTTCCACTTATTAGCAAAGCAGTGCTAACCCCATTCCAGCTCCCTGCATTTGTAGAAATGCTACACCATCTAGTGACTTCCTACACTCATAAAAGCCATTGCATGCTCATCTTTTTACTTTGTCCATGCCTTTTATTTCTAACTTCAAAGGAACACACTGAGAATGTTCACTTATAATCTAATAGCGTCCTACAGCTGGAAACACAGGAGTCAGCAAAGCTCATATTTTGAAACAACTGCAATGGGTGAGAAGACAAAACATGCAAGTAGAACAGCAGTTAGAAATGACAGAATACAGCCTATGCTTCCAGACACAAATTGCTGTAAGCTACACCCATAGTTAGGAGAATATAACTTAAAGAGAAAATAATTACAGAGGTTCTAACTGAACAAAAGAAAAGTATTACAAATTCAGGCTGTTAGTTAATCCTCAACCTAAATAAATACGTTATGACATGAAAATACAGCCCAGGTGTCTGAACAACTTTTCTTTTACTCTGTTACACCACACAGGTACTAGTGGTAATAATATATCTGAAGTTATTTGTAGTTTTACATTAATTAATGTAATCTAGAGATCATCCAATCCACATATCTCAATGCTCTGCGTGAGTATTTTAATACTTCACTTTAATTTTGCATGAAAATTTCTACATAATTCCTGGCAAGGCTCCCAGTGCAGCCTGGAAGCCAGTAACAGCAGCAAAACTAGCTGAGCCTTCCTTTCAACTATCCCCAGCTCCCACTGTGGAAGAACCCACTGCTCCAATTTCAATCACCAGCTTCATTTTCTGATTTCACTGCTCCTGGCTTGATACAGATGACTCTGTATGTCCAGAGTTCTCGGTCCTACAGCACACCTAAAACAAAGATTAATTTTGTGCTTCTTCACACACATTCTGCTTCACTTCACACAGTCTTTGCACCAATAACCTTGGTTTGGAGGACTCCCATTTTACAGACCAAGGCAACAGAACACAGAGATCCTTGTCCCATGTCTGTAAGGAACCCTCTGAAGAACCACGGACTTGTGCCAACACCTTCTAAATTGCAGACAACTATGAGTAAATCAAGGCTGCATTTCAGCTGCAAGCTGAAAATCAGAAGGCAAAAAGGGCAGTCATAGCAAAGAAAGAATAAAAGAAAGGCAAGATAGTACCACTATTCAGAAAATAAGGCTAAAGAATCAAGCTATGGACTAAGGAATTACCAAATTTCAAAGGGGTAGATATTGGGCATCCAGCAGAAGAAACCTAAGGGAAAATTTCCAAACCTGAAGAAAGGAACTCAAGACAGCTAGCTGGAAAAGTGCTACTTTTCCTGGTCTTCTGGGATTGTTTCTTGGTTGGTTAATTTTTTGTTTGGTTTGTTGGGGTCTTGTTCACTTGTTTGTTTTATGTATTTTTATTAATTATGGCAAAACCCAGGAACCTTCCTTATCATGAGTCTGAGCTAGTGGTCTGTGACTCAGTATTTTAAGCTAGACGTACCAACCAACCTCCAAAATGAGACAAAACATGAGAAATATAGCCACAAACTGGAAATGCTTTGTGTTTTTTCAGACTGAAAAATTTTAGACAGTTAAAAGGAGAGATGAAAAGTCACTACTCATATTTTGCTCCACAAAGACAGAAGCAATGTGCTAAATGCGCCCCGCAGGCATGAGCACCATGTTTGCTAAGTTCTCTACATGAGACATCTTCAGCACTTACATATCCCTTCTCAGTAGTTCAATGAATTTATGAGTTGTCTTGGAACTTAAAAACCATCCTACCAGTGCATGCTGTGATATGGGCAACATTTCAAGTATTACCTGATTTGAAGATATGTATTAAGCACATAAGCAGCGTGCCCAGCTCCTGGCAGTAAAAAGTATGTTGCTGCTCATTCATGTCCACTTTTAATTGCTTGGTAACAATATCTTCCAGTAGAATGCCAACCAGCTGTAGTAAGAATCTTGAAAGAAACACATCAATCAATAGGAAAACTAGCAATCCTTCAGAAAAAGATGAGATTAGCCTATGAAACTTTGGTTTGAAAAATAAAATATGAAGTTCTTGTCCATTCATCCTAAATAACGCACTAAATGAAATGGTATAGAACAGGTTAACCTAAAACAAATAGGATGCTATATGATCACAAGCACTTCAATAATTACATCTTAAATCTAGATTCTCTCTCATCCGCTACAGTCACAGTAGCACCCATACACTGGCCCAACTCACTTACAAAGCAAATACTCAGAATAGTGTGGTGTCTTTATAGTGATTTGCTAAAAGCAATTGAGCTAAATCAAACTAGAAACAATCTGTGACAGTTACCACAGCTCAGCTCTGCAGGGGTAATTCAGCAAGACAGAATAACTCACCTGTTTATGTCACCTCATCTATCTACACTCTACTACCCAGGCTCTTTATCAAACCTCCAGCTGGGACAATGTGTGGTGTCAACAGAGGCCATTTGAGGAAAGCCATCCTTGCTCCTGGCCATAACCATTACTCCCTTCCTTACATCGCTGCTGCTGAATGTAAAGTCACAGTATGGGCATGCAGAAGACCCTCTTCCCCCTACCCAGCACCCTCAGAGAGAGCTAAATTACATGAAACAGCATTCTATTCCTATCTGAAGTTCCCTAGAGTTAAATGTTATTATTTTCTTAAACAAACAGCTATTTCAAATGCTTCCCACCACATTAAAACATAATGCCTTAATGACAAACATTATGTCAACATAATACTGCTGCCATATCTCAATGCTTATTTTGCCTGAATTTTGTCACTGTCCAAGGACATCAACATGGAAAGCCAACTGGACAAAGCTGGGTCTTAAAAAAGAGAAAAAAGGAGCAGGACTAACTCAATAGATCTGAATCCCACTGCTGCCAAGTTTCTAATACAGAACCTGGGCTTCCATTTAAAGGGATATTTTTTCATCCCCATACAGAAAGGAAGGAAAGCAGTGAAGTTTCTGGACCTGATTTTATTCAGTCCAAGATTCACCCATTTTAACTGCTCTATTAGGTCCTTCACTTGGCATGAGAAGAAGTACCAGAACTATTCAAAGTCCTACAAAAATCTGCTCAACTTCTCCATCTCTGTCCATCTCAGTATTCCTTCCTCCACACACACCTTGTTCCATATCAACTTACTTGGAATCAACACACTTGATTCCATTCACACAAAAGTTTTATACATGTTAAATATTGCCCAATGTATTTGTGATTTCTCAGAACTCTTCACCTTTCCCCAAGTTATTCAGAAGAGAGAGTACCTGGAAAACGTCTCTTCAGGTGGGTATTTCACCTGTTTGACCTCAGTGCGATCCTCTGGTGTGGACACATTATTTTCTCCACATCTCAGTCTGTTGATTACTTGACATGAAATCAAATATGGTGAGAAGGAAAGCTCTTGTATACGGGATAGAACAATGTCTTCTGTTGACTGTGAAATCAGAACTCTAAGGATAGCTAAAATTCCAGAAATCCACAGCTGGACTGTGCTCACTGATGCCTAACACAAACACAGAAATACAGAAGATTAAATACTTTTGAAGTTAAATGACACAACATAGAAAGGCATTAAAAATTAGCATTTTCATTAACTTGTAAAAAAATCAGACCCTTTTGAGAATGGAACAAACCAGAAATAAATTTTAAGTTCAGCTCTTACAAAACACTATTCCTGTGGTAACTGGCAAGCTCATTTTCACTGGTAAACAATCTCTCAGCTATAAAAGCAGTACTAATACTTTTATAAGAAAAATGTAATTTACCTATTAAATTGCATTCTCTTTCATTGTAATGGTACATTTCTTTACATTCCTGATCCTCAATATGCAAAATGAAAGAAAGTAATTCATAAGTAGAACACTCCTATACCAAGTGCTCCCAGTTGGTAAATCACATTAGCTCTAGCCAATTTGTTCCCAAATTCTGCTGCTGGTACTTTAACATCACTTAGCAAATTATCAAAGAGAAACACATTCTCTTTTGTTTTGCATGAAAAATATCAGATTCTCTCTTCTTTGTAAACAGTAGCTTACCATTGTTTTAGGAGTAACAAACATACTCCTTAAAAGCATGTCCACAGGGCGAAGAGATGAAGGGGCCAAAATTTCAAACAAAGTGTTCAATACTCCCAAAGCATCATGAGAGTCTATATGCATCTGTGAAAGAAAAACACAAAACTGATTTTTAACTATCCACTAAAGGTAACTTCAACATAAAATTAATGCTCCATATTTTAAACATTTCTATGACAACCTGTGTGTAACAAAGCTGCTCTTTCCAGTACAAAATTCAGAGATACCAAAAGCTATGAAAGATACATTTAAGTTTCATTGCAGGCCTTCCTAGACATGAGTTTTGAGAATATGGACAGAAAAACCGCATAGGAAATCTAATGTGCAAATCACATATATTTCATTTGGAGAAATAGGCCTTATTCAGAGAATGAGACCAAAAGACTGACTTGTCATAAAATTTATAGACTTTTCTCCTCCCTGCACATCCTACCAGGTTTATTTATAGACTGCAATGCTGGTCACGATTAAACTTAAGCAGGTAACTAGGAGAAAAGAAACCTGATCATCAGAAAAGTGAACAGCAACAGTGTATTTATGCAACAGAGGTAGGACAGCTTATTTGAACAGCTTTTTAGATAAATTATAAAGCAATCAACTGCAAAAAGCAAAGGATTGGACTACAAATCTAGATGATCCTATTCTGCTTAAATGATTTGGAAGATGATCATGTGCAGTCACACAAAACAACAGCAATTTCACTTTTTCAGCATTTTAGCTCTGCTCTAAAACTGTTGTCTGATCCTGCCCACTCTGCCCAACCATGAGATCTCCTCACAGGACTGGGGAACTGCCATCAGGGAGCATGGAGTACCTGGAGCTAGAACACCTCTGCTAAGGAGACAAGCCGGGAGAGCTGGGGTTGTTCAGCGTGGAGAAGGCTCTTAACAGCACCTTCCAGTACCTAAAGGGGCTACAAGAGAACTGGAAAGGGACCTTTTGCACAGACAGGTAGTGATAGGACAAGGGGGAATGGCTTTACACTTAAAGAGGATGGATTTGTATTAGGAAGAAATTCTTTACTGTGAGGGTGGCAGGGTACTGTTACAGGCTCCCCAGAGAAGGTATGGCTCTCCCATCCCTGGAAGTGTTCAAGGCCAGGCTGGATGGGGCTTTGAGTAATCTGGTCTGCATTTAGACCCACAGTAGCCATGAGGAAAGTAATTCTGACATTCTATGAACAAGGGACAATCTTCTCACCATTTACTAAGTGTTCTGATATAATCATACATCTAAGAGAAACAGAATGACCTTTCTCTGGAGACAGTCTTGATAATACTCCATAAACTTCATGCATTTAAATATGAACTCCATCACTTCAAAGACTTAAGTTTACCTTGCAGCAATTGTTTTTTCCAGACACGGCAACCACAATTTCAAGAAAATTTGTCTTCATATAAAAAAAGGAAATATCAAATACTCAAAGACATTACTGCTACATATATTATAGCAATTATTTAAGGTGTTTTTCGAATTAAAACAATCATATAACCACCTGTTGTTTTGCAAGCATTGGGAGAATGATGTCAGCTATTTGCCGGGACAATCTCTTCCATTTGTCTTCATTTTCTTTATGACACTGTTGCAATACCAAGATGAACATTTCTAGCACCTGAGGAAAAGTTAAGAAGAAAAGTAAGTTAACACCCATACTAACAGAAAATATTCGAGTAAAATCACAGTAGGAAAGAACATTCATTTCAACCATCTACCAAAAAGACAAAAGAGGAAAAAAAAAGCTCCACATGTGAAATGGCAGATTTTTAAAAAATCGATCTTCAGGTTTAAAGCCTGTTCTTAGTTACGAGTTTTTTGGTGGTGGTTTTTAAAGAATTTTCCAGTTACTTCTATAAACTAGAAAACAAAAAGTTTGCTTTGTACTTTTTATATTTGTCAAAAGCCTACTCAAAGAACTGGAAAAGGAACCATAAATCTAAATACAACACCACTTACTCAACAAAAATGGGACAAAGAAAGCGAAATTTTCCATATATATATATACACCCTGTCTTGACTCTAGCTCCAGTAAATTTTAAATTTGGTCAAGGAAAAAAAAAGACATTTTTATAAGGCTCATTCACCTGAGATACGTCACTTTCATATAAAAGTTTTAAGAGACAACATAATGGTACACACCAAGCAAGGAGCACTTTTGGTAGCTGGATGTTATAGGTTTGAGAGTTATAGAGACACCACTTTGAAGGACAGGCAGACAAGAGACACAACAAGCAAAAATGTTAATATATGGACTGGGAAGAGGGACAGAAGAAGGTGTTTCAGGAAACAAGTTAGAGAACTTATAAAGGAAATTCAGGTAGTTATGATTAGGGAGAGGGAGATTCCCAGGTGACTTTCATCCCAAAAGATTTTCTCATGAGAGAGGAGATAGAAGTGATTCGAGGCTGAAAGACTTAACTCCATGGTGGAGCTCCATGGGTGGCAGCTCCAGTTGTAACAGAAAAAAGTTAAAGTTCCAAAAGTCTTGGAACCTCTCAAATGTCCAGGGAAACCACTGCAGACCATCCCAGCCACAGCCAGGGAACAAGAGAATAGCCATGGGTTGGTTTATGCATATTGCACCAGTAGAACAGGGCAGAGTAAGAACTACAAATGTGATGGTGTGGGAAGAGCAGTGCATGGGTGGTCTTTAATAGGTTAAGTGTGTCAGAAGGGGATCTGCCAGCAATTGCAGTACCTTATGTAACACAAAGTTATTCACTATTTCACATCATGTGTCTACAGAGTGTCATTTCATATAGTTATATTAGTCATTTTATGATTATAAAACTACAAATTCAAAAGAAAATGTGGATACACAAAATTACCCCAATCTGAACACGCAGTTCTAACAAATTATTTTGACAAGACGTACTGACTTTTTTCAGAAAATACAGTGCTTACATTAGCATACACCAGAACTGCATTTTCACATTATGAAAGAAAGGCACATTAGGTTTGTTAAGCACCTGAATAAGCAGTAAGATCCCATGTTGATCATAACACTTCTCTTAAAATTACTTTTATGTTTTTCTTTAAAACAAAGTGTATTGACAAAAGTCATTGTTACACTCCTACAAAGCAGAAAGATGTTTTCCAAACCTGTAAAGTCTGGGTCAAAGTACTAAGTCATAACAAATACCTAATTACCAGTGTCATTACCTTGTTCAAGTAAGTGTTATTCGAGATATTGTTATTGCACAGCAACACCTAAATCATCCCCATGCAGCATTTTTCCTATTTTTAAACTTGTTTCCTTTTCCATTTTATTCCCATTCTTTTAAGTTTCTTCTCTTCCACCAACCTCCTGTTTATTCTGTCTGCAACACAGCCAAGATCATGATCCTAGCTGGAGTTTTTTAGTGCCTTGTTTTCTAAGCTTGACTATGAAATTCTACAGATATGTTACTTGACCTGAAATACTGATTTGTAGTGCAGAACCTTTCCCATACCCTGAAAAATCTTTGCATACTCTCTCTGTAAGGAAAGATACTACACAGAGTCCAAATATTCCAGTCTTGTATAGAATATCATTAATATTGCCTGAAGCATTTTTAGCAGTCACAACAATGTCACCCTTTCACAGACCACAAAGAGGGACCCTTCCTCTTCCTCTCCTACCTGATGGTACTGGATAAGTCTCAGCAGCATTGACACTACAACCTCCTTCTGAGTTTCCAGTTCTTTTCCAGCATCAGCTTTATTTGTTCCTCTTAACACAAAGAGATCATGAACAATGGGTTGCAGAGCTGGTATTGCTGAAATGAGATGTATTTCTTTTAGTATGAGACAAATCGTTCCTGAACAGTGATTTCTTGAACTAATAGTTCAGTTATTAAAAGTAAACTGGGTTCCAGTTCATTAAAGATTTTACCCATACCTAAAACCCCACAAATGCCATATTTATCATGCATAATGATGGCTATTTTTTTACTTCTCAAAGAAAAATTAAATTATGGACACATTTGCCCATTCTCACAGAACTAAAAAAAGTATTTCTGAGCAGAATCACAGGAAAGTGTGAGAGAGATCCTTCTACTTAAAGGCTGAAAGTAGAAGGAAAGGGAAGTAGACCAAAAATTAAAATCAAAGCCTTGCATATACTGCTAAGTTGTGAGCTTATTACCGAATAAAGTTTCAAATAGAAGTTCTGATGCAATTATGAACAATGCAAAATGTGGGGCAGCAGTGTTAGTAGGATACAAGAAATTCCCTGAAGGCATTAAGGGAATTACTATCTTCAGTAATTACACTGAAGTGTATCATATACTCAGTATGGTAACAGTATTCTATAGCTTAGTAGTCAACACTGGATTTATTGCTGAACTATTACTAGTAAGTGTTGATGCCTTTTTTTTTTTTTTTTTTTCCCCAGAATTACCATGTGTAACAGCTTTCCTCCCACTGGCCATGATACCATCACACAGCTGAATAATCTTGGGAATTCCAATTATTTGTTTGGAATGATATCGCTCATAAGACAGCAACACCAGGAAAAAGAAGATATTAGGAATAATTGCTTCAGACTCCCTGGAAACAAAACAAAAAATTAAAGTGTCAAGTTTGAATTGCACAGCTCTGTTCAGTAAAACTCATCTTTTTACAGTCAAGGTTTTTTTGAAGAATACGTTTTTCTGATTCCATACAATACTTCTGTAATTTTTGTGCCCTGTTCTGTAGAATAGGTTTCTTTCCCAGGGCTTTCTTTCAAGCTTTGACCATTACAGTTACTAATATTATAACATACTGTCTAATGTATGCTAGATTATTTCTGTAGAAGATACACAGAGCAAAAGAACAACTTCTCTCTTCATCAAAACTCAACTGTGAGAAAAATGTCACAGTGTGACAGTAAAAATGTCACTGCCTTGCTGATGATCTATTAGGTCCTATACAATGTGTACCAGGTGATCAGAGTACATATGGATTCACTCTGAATACACAATAGGAAGAAGCAGCTCTCCCTTAAACAATGGCATCTAGCAATGAAATGCTGATTTCTGGAAGCACAGCTTTGGCAGGGGGGCCCAAAGGAATGGGTTTACAATAATAAAATGGAGAACCAAAACAGTAGCAGATTATTATTTTCCATGTTACTTCCTGAATTCTTCAGTTACGTGGAACCTAAATTATCTGAACGAGTTACCACTGGAGCCAGAGAATAGATGAGCACATTGCCCAGAAGAGAACTCTTCCTTTCTCATAAGGCAGAAATAACTGGCAAATCTAATCACTACTTGTGACACATCACTAATCTGTCTTTCAGAACAAGACAGTTGCAAACCCTCATTGTTCAAAGGATCTTTGCCAATTTCATACCTGAACTGTCCTACTTCAATGTATTCAAACTGCTTTAGCACAAATCCAATAAACACCTAAAGAGAGAATAAAGTGTGCATCAGAACAGAGACATTAATTCCCATTTGAAACCATTTTGACAGTTATAGACAGGTACTGAAAATCATTTGCACTAGGTTATGAAATGTTCCCTCTGCAGTTACAGAAGATGGAGAAAGCTGTTGAAGCTTAATACAGCTTGTGTGAACTTATGCCATGTTTAACCTGTAGTCTGTATATTTTAAGTAAAAGTTCATCTTCAACTCACAGAATACAATATTTGAGGTATTACAGTCAAGAAGTTAAGAATCAGCAAAAAATCTAAACCAAGATAAAATCCAAAGCACTTCTACATTTAAAAGAATTGTCTTTATGAACTTACAGAAAACTTAAGTACTGTAAGTCATGTTTGTTTATAAACCTGAAAATAACTGTAGTAAATAAAACACTTCTAAGTAAACCACTTAAATTTTATGTTACAAATTCCCTGCTTCTATGGAAAACTACAAGACTACTGTATTTGCCACTAGGCTCCCCTCACTGCCATTAACATTAAACAATAGTTGTCAACCATGATGCTTATTATCAGTCATAAGGAAGTCCACACTCTCAGTATGGAAGAAAGTATTTCCATTTGTAAATTAAGTTTTATTCAATAAAAGTGACTGTATTGTCCACACCATTTTATTCCTAAAGTCAATCTCATGAGCAGTTCTCAAATAGTTGTTGCAGAACTCAGAAAGTCATTTACATGCAAAAAAACCCCAGAAGTCTGAAGCTATTTGTAACTGGGGGGTCGGAAATTGAGTCTCACCCTCCTTTAAGTCCTTTGTTTTCACTTATAGTACAATGAATGGACTGCTGGAAATATTTTTGCTGCAGATGTTAATTGAGCCTGCTGGTGAGATTGCTATATGACAACTTGTAAATGTGGTGAGGTACCAACCTGATCTGAATCCAGGAGACAGTAGTTAACCCGCAGCTGAACCAGTTGAGCAAGCAAGTCTAGAACTTGTCTCTGCAGCTGTACCGACGTTGTTGTTGTGTATTGTTTCAATGCTTTTATGACAAGGGGTTCAAATAAACGAATGTGATTGTGAATAGCATTCTGTAATAGAGAGATTTTAAAGTAATCTAACATCTGAACACGTCTCTGATTCAAAGCCAAATTAGTTTTAAAAGGAGGAAAAATGTTTTATATCTAAGGTACAGCTCTTTCAAGAGAACACAGATACAGGTACCTTATCAGCACGATGTTTTGCTGCACTGGAAATGTTAGTTTTCAGCTGCGTAGAAACTTTCTGCAGCACATCAAACCATCTGTTACAAAAAAAAAATACAAAAAACCCCATATACGTTAAAAAAAAAATACAACAAATATGCTGTCCTTAAATGCATTTTATTGTGCCATTGCAAACTTCTCTTAATCTGCTTGACTGCTTCAAGAATCTTAGTAAAACCAAACAGCAGAGACAACCTACAGTACATTTTGATCAGAGAAAGATTTTCTAGTCTTTGCTTAGTTATCCTTCTGCCTTTCCTTTAACATATTGACTGTTTTCTGTATTTATAAATTAATATTATACTTTTGAATACAAGTGTTTAAAACTATTATGCTTTTAAAAAACATCAATGATATCCATTTTAATGACTCAGCTTTGCTTTGGAAAACATGCTAGTGATAATTGCATTCAGGATGTCCTCACCAAGACAAGTTACTCTGCTTAAGTCTGTATTTTCAAGTTACACAGCACCCCAATGATATTCACATTTATGAAAAACACTAAGAACAGACTCTAGTTGAAGTTAACATTTTAATGTAAGGGAAGGCAATTACCCTGAAGCATCGTGCTCCTGCTCAGCTTGAACCATGTTCCTTAGACTGGCATCAGCAAGGGCCTGTGTGAAGTGCGTGTAGGGTGCCATGAAGCAATAGTGGTAGAGACCAGGCCTCAGATTGGAGGAACCCAAGCGTTGAGCTTTGCCTTGAGCTTTGTTGGGGTTTGAGGACAAGCCATCATACTGAGAAGCCAGATTTGTCCCAAATAACGTTTTCAATAACTAGAAAAGAAAATTGGAAGGAAAAGAGAAGTTAACATTTCAGGAAAAAAACTCATGACTTGTCTCTAACCATAATTAACCTTTGAGGACTCAAATATTTAGCTGGAAGCCTGCAAGAAATCCATCACTAAGGCAGTTCTTAGCTTTCTAGGGATTTTGATGCAGTTAACTGGCTAAAGAACACTTTTGGTAAGGTAGGAAACAAGCCTGTTTTCTGAACATTGGCTAAAACAGCTCTGTGAATTGGGAGCAGTTCAAGAGGAAACTACATTATCCAGACAGCATCAAGTTACAGACCAAGTAGTGAAAATGAAAGAAAATATGTTCTGTTTGCTCCACCTGGACGACTTCCCTTAAAAGCATGGCCCTTCTACATACCCTTCTACATACCACTTCCCTTAAAAGCATGGCCAAAGGACATCAGGATAAATATTCACACAACATAAAAAAGAACCCCTTACCTGCTGCACACACACTGTTGCCATTGTTGGCTCTCTGTTGAAACATGACTTTAGATATCCCAAAATTTCTTCTACACACTAGAAAATCGGAAAAATAAGTGCATAAAATTGCATTTTTCTTCATTATATAAAACATTACAGTGAAAACCAGACAGCAGCACAAGTTTTTGCACTAAGTAAATCTACACTAATTTAAGGGAAAACATGGAATTACCTAAAGAAATAAAAATTCAACATTTTCATCCTAATTTTAAAATATACGTCTAACACCACAGTTAAGGAGAAAAAATATCAAGACTCAGGAGAGGGAAGAAGGCAATAGGTCTTCTGACATTTTGTATTTTTAAACATATGAATCTAGGGAATGACCAAAGGCAAACCATTTGGCCGGGAAGAAAAATCCTCACATGAAATTTAAAAAGTAAAAAATTATTCCAGTTTTCAAAAGCAGCAATTTAACCTGGAGAATCTGCTTTAGCACTTTATTCAACTTTGTGGAAGCACAACACTTTTAGGACTACTGCCCCTTGGAAGAGTAGCAATCTTGAAATCAGTGATATGTGCTTTCTTCCAGTAAGGACCACAGATACTGGACAAGTTAAGTATAAAATGAAAAACAAACAAGTCTTATACCTTTCCAATATCCTGAAGAGTAGCAAGTTCCAAGATTTGAGAGAGAACATCTAAGGCAGACCGTAAGAAACATCCAAACTTCTCATTAGTGTTCTGGAGATCTAAAGTAACCTGTTCCCAGAAAATAAAACCACATTTTTTCTTAACAATTACTTGACAAGGAGATACAAATTACTGGAAGCTGTGGATATTGACACAAAATGATCTTCTGTATAAAATTTCAGTGTGTTTCAATCAACACCACTGACAACTTAGACTGCCTTATGCATTGCTGGAAAGGCAGGACTCCAGGCTGACTAAGAAAAAAAAGGGATCTTCTTGCTTGAGGAAGGCCTAGGACATTGACAAGAAATGGAATCAGATGATGCACTTCTGATAAACACAGCAGGTGTAATAAGAGCACAGTCCTTGAAGCGTACATAGCAGATGACCAACTCTCTAGGGAATGCATCTTCTGTCACCTGAGCCAATGAGGAAAAAGCTTTCCCATCATGGAATGAAGTGCAGAGAAAACAGACATGGGGCTTTATTCAGCATTGCCAAGCCAGCAAAAAGACATTTGGTACTAGCAATAATGACAGCAGAGAAACAACAGGGTGACAATGCCTGTCACGGGTTCTCGTTTGGTCCCCTTTTGGTTTTATTGGTGATAGTTGTGATCTTTCTTTAAATTCTTTTTTTGTGTGTATAAACTGTTTACACAGGTAAACACGTGAGCTGACAGAGGCAGAGCCTGTTTCAAAGAAACAAAATGATTATCCAACGCCATTGCAGTCCAATCAAAAAATATCATGCAGTACCTTATAATTAGCATGGGTTGCTTTCAAGACATCATATAACTTCAGGTATGATGGAAGATGATAAAAGCTTCCTACTGAAGATGATTTACTTGTTGGAACAGGTCCTGTAGCATCAGTTTGCCTAGAAGCTTAAAAGAATATCACAGATTAGCACAATATGACTTTTCTAGGTTGCTCATGACATACACAACATAATTTACCACATCTGCATTATTAAACAGTATGGTTTTTTCAATCCACATATACATTCCAAACTGCAGAAACACACTGTGCACAATTGGAAAATGAACAGCATTTCAATGATCTAGCCTGCTGTGGGGAGGGAAATTAACCCAGAGGGCTTAGTACTGAAGCATTTGTACAGTTTACAAAACAGAATTAACAAGTGTTTCCTTCATCCTAAGGAAAGAAAAGGTTTCAAGATTCAGAATCTCATTTCCAAAAGCAATCTATGTCACTCCTGCCAAAAGCTGGAAAGCAACTTCCGAATTTCTTTTAAGTAACATATGTGCAAAAATTACTTTAGGCAATAGCTGAGTAGATTAAGAAGTGAGAAAAAGATTCAGCAGTGCTTTGGTTCTGAAAAGTACAGTTAATTTTCAGCTTACAGTTAATAAAAACCAAAACAGTAAAGAAGCTCCCACCTACAGCTGCCTTTCCACTAATGCAGTACCCTGCCAGCCTCTTGAACTGAAACTCCAGAAAGGTTGCTTGGTTTTACTTCTCTCTCTCTCTAATCACACGGTGTGGGGCTGGTAGTTGGAAGGGGTAACAGCAGTGATGTACCTACCTGGACTTGCTTCACCACTCTTCTTAGGGCTCATTGGCACAGATGCCTGTTCCACAGACTCCCTCTCTTTCCCCTTTCTCCGAATCGGACTAAGAGAAGGTGGGTTTGTGAGAGACGGTAATGCTGCCTAGAATTAAAAGAAGCTTTATTAGTTTCGTAAGCACAAGCAGTTTTTCTTCTTCTACATAAATACAAGTATATTCTTCTCTTGTTTAAACTCCCCTTCATTTGACTGTCAGTTAAATAGAAATGTTTCAGGTTCAGAACATGAATTTCCTATGTGAAAAGGAAATAGTTTCATATATTTCCTACTTTACTTTCAACTTCAGCATAGGCCAATTACATGAAATTTTCAGCTTCACCATAAGCCAGTAAAATGAAATTAGAGCTCAATGACTACAGTTCCTTTTGATTCCAGATAAAGGAGTGTCAAAATTATTTTCAAGCATTTTTAAAATATGACGAAATTACTGATCTTAACAGTACTGTCTTCAGTTTTTAAATCAGTCTCTAAATGTATATGCCTCAAAATCTCAAAACTCCCCAAACCTCATACGAGGAAATACCTCATATAAGCCGTTTCAGAAGTCAAAATATTTTACAGAATATTCAGAAGATAAAAGAGTTATTTTAAGCTCCAAAAGGAGCTCAGTGCATTACAAGCAGACAACAAACCCAAAAGTCAACACATTTCCCAGAGTATGCAATGCAATATTCCACATACTTTATATACTCCTCACTGAATTAATGTTTCGAGTTAAGTCAGCAGGAATAGAAGACTCAAAATTTAGGGTAATATTAAATATTAAAATATAAAAAATTAAGGTAATATTTTAAACACTGCAGAACTAAAGAAAAACCTGTTATGTGAAGAAAAATACACTTTTTTTTTCATGGTACTTGCTTTACTACACAGAGTCAAGTCATTATCAAGGAATTAGATACTTACCTGTATCAAGTCCAAAACATGAAGAGGTCTATAGCACAACAGTATTTAAAGTCACATCACTTTATTTTTTTATTTTTAATATATACCTTTACTGCTGGACCAGGAGCAACATCATCCATCACATGCGCACAAATATTAATGACCTTCAGCAGATGAGAAAAGAGCTGTTCCACCAAAGTGACAAGAGCTCGATCTGCCAGAGCTGGCCAGGGCTCCTCCTGCTTTGCAGCACCTTGGTTTGCATCTTCTTCAGCACTCCAGGGATTCTTTAAGCACTTGGGAGCACTTGCTGCAATTTCAGGAAATAAAGACAAACTTAGAATTAAGCACCAGAAAATTTTGAAGGCAGATATGGTTATCATCTCTATATGAATAGAAATTCAACCAGAATTTCAAAGCCAGGAGTAGCTGAACTGTTTAAAACAAAACCAGTAAAATCTGAGTTCTTTGTACCCAGCTTGTACTAAGCATGGCCTTTGGCAACTGCAGGAAATTTGCAACTTGGCTACAAAGAGGCAGTTTCTTTTCAAACCTCCAGGGTGCAAGTTCCTTCTTTATTTCTTCTGTTAATCTTTCAAGTTTTTCATGGCATATAATCAGAACAGAGTCAGATATGGCTTTTCTAATTCTAATGGTAAAAATAATACGACAATCCTACTTTTCTTGTCCTGCCTTACCTGCAAGCAAGTTTCCAGTCAAAATCAAAGCATCCTGATGTGCTGAGAGGTCCAGTGGGAACCATGCTGATGACAGGAGTGACAGGACCAAGCCAGCCATACCAATGGTGCAGCCCCTCTGAGCTTCATCCGAAGAATTTGGCTGGGAAACACTGGAAATTTAATTTTGGAATGTTGTGATTTTTTCCCCCTTTCAGCAACTTAAAAGTCTTGAGAAATCCAACAGTCAAGTAGATGGCTAATCTAATGAAACGAGATGTGTGCTACAAAAATAAATACACATTTAACACTCAAATACAACTTCAAAAAGCAATTTGCAGCAGACTTGACGATGCTCTGGTTTCTTTAAGAGCCATTACCTTCTTTTTAATAGCAAATATCAAGGTTATAGTGACATCTACTGATAAACTGAAGAATTCTGGATTTCTTTGCTAACCACTACAGTCCTGAACTATCTTCAGTTAAGTCTTGTGCATATGCAGGGTAGGGATGGGAGACATTAGATGTAGTATTGCAATGTAACAAGATGGTTCTTCAAAGTGAAAAGAAATTAATTAAACAATTGTATTCCATCAAATCCTCTATATTTTTTGAGTGAACACTATCCAACATGGTAATTTTCTGCTGCATTCTTTATTTTTCTTGACAATAATTATATGACCAGATTTTCCTACAAATATCAAGTTTAAAAAAGAGCAGGCAGAGATCACCAGAAGATGTCTGGCAGAATACTCTGTGAATTACACACATCATTTCACAGCTGTAAGACCTAAATACTTCAGTTTCTTACAAGAAAAGACCATATGTAACCTCTAAATAAAGGGAATCTGGAAACCTTTCAAAATATTTTTTTTTAACTTGAAATCATTAAAATCTTCTAATATAGTCACTCTGGTCTAACACAACTACAGGAGTTTTAGAAAATTAAATTGACACTAAGTACAGCTACTATTTTGACAAAACTCCAGAGGTATTTACAGTGCCTTCCTTTGGTTTTTCTAAAGTATTTTCACACGCAACTGTTATTTACTTCACATACAGTCAGAAATCCATGACTTAATCCATATTGAGCTGTACAGAGTTGGAATGCAGCAGTTCCAGTAAGTTCTTAATCATAAGAACAAAAACACTTATGATGGGAAGGAATTTCGGCAAAATTCTCACGCTACTGTCCATGTTATTATATTCTTATTATCCAGAACAATATATGTCTGTATCATTCCACAAAAATGAAATTACAATCCAAATCAGTATAAACACTGGCCAAGAATTTGTGAAGAAGGAATCAGAGGAAAGGGCAAAGGCTATGTCATTGGATCACTTGTAAATATTAAATACATCTTTAAAACAGCATTTTTAAGTTAGGTAGAAGAGAATATACATTGATTTTATTTTCCAGCTGAGTACTGCTCACATCCTGAATTCCTTCATTTGTTACCACTGGAGCACACCTTTTATGCCACATATACAGAGCACATGACACTTAGGGCCAGCCAGGGAAGCAAGGGCCTGCTGACAAGAAATGCACCTGAGGGAAGCTTTTTTTTTTGGGTTTGGGTTTTTTTTTTTAAGTAAGACAGAATTTCCCAATCAAATAGAGTAAGAGACACAATGACAGCAACAAAGAAAATCGACACAAATTATGTTAAATCTATTTAAAAATCAAACAGCTTCACAGATGTACATCTCCAGTAGCTACTTTTACTGCTCACATGGCACTAATAATCAGAGGCAAAATCAAAGCTTTTAAGCTGCCACCTGTACATTTTCATCCTTAAGAAACTCTTCAGACTGTAATTTGGGACTATCATGTACTACCTGTATAAACACTTAAGTATTATAGATACCAAATTTGCCATTTCCACTCAGTGTGCCAAATGAGAACAATTTAAATGCATCTGGCACTATTACAGAAGCCAAGATAACCCAGCTTCCTTGACCCACCATTTTTCATCATAGACATGAAACAAAGATGAAAATTCTAATGTTCAAATTTTAAAGAGATACTACAAAATACAGTATCGCAAAGATAAACATCCTTTCAAATGCATGGAATATTTTCTCCTGTATCATATTTCATAGATGCTAACTGTATCTACTTTCTGTAAGAGCAGTTGCAGCCAATCCCTGTGACATGCACTGTGGTTCCAGGCATGACAAACATTGGCACTTAATAGCCTGACCACCTGAAGGTATTATCTTCTGTATTCTGTATGAAGTTCTTAAAGAACTGCTAAGATAAGCTTAACAGCATATACCTAAACCAGGACTTCCAATGCATAAGCAAATCCACTTCTGTTTCACAAAGGGGACTTTCAGAAGCTCAATTAACAAAAGAGGGAACATACCCACAGTGCCATCCCACACTCCAGGTGCAGACTGGAAATGTTGTGGAGAGAAGACACAAAGCTTCACAGCAGCCAAACTGAAAAGTAAACATCAAGAATTGAATTAATTTCACCACAGGAAGAGTTAGCAAAACAGTATCTTAAGTTCTCACTTAAGAGTGAGAATTAAATCTATTACTATTGCCATTGTCACAGTACAAAAGCTGCAGATACAAATATAGTCAGGAAATCATAAAAAATAAAGCAAGCATGCAAAACAGGAAAAAGTCAGCCACCATAGCAAGAAAATTCAAAGAAACTCATATGTACAAAAATTCACATATAAAAAAACTCACCGTAAGTGCTCTTGTAGTGGATATTGTCAGTGCATGGGAAATTGCTGCAATAACCCTTGAAAGGTTGTTTTCCATAGTGACATCTGTTGGACTTTGCAGCATATTGTAACCTCTGTATGTTCTGAAATAAAAACATTCATACCCACTGAAACATGCACTTAAAAACTCCCATCTCAATCAAAATTATTAATTTTATTACTTAAATACTTAAATATTTAAGCTTAAATTACTATTATGTATTTCACAGCCTGCTTGTAACAAAACCAGAGAACAGTCTAAATACCATCGTATACTGTAGTATTTTTTGGGTTGTATTAGTAAATGCTATTTAATTTATAAATAAAATCTGCTTGTTAGCAAACAGAAATAGTTAGATCAACTGTCAATATCTAACTAGATACTTGAGAAATTACCACCAATTTAACACTAGTCTTTGCTGCTGCTCAAATCCATTCAACATTCTTGCATGCTCACAAACTTTGGATTATTGCTGTAGAAAAAGTCTGTTTTCTCTCCAGAATAACATTGGATCCACAAAGTTCTACTGCTTACATACTATAGTATATATCTTAAGTGACATGATCGAGATTATATACCAAAAGGTTTATAATTAAAAACTTGCATGACAAACTGACAGAAACCAACAACCTCTATAAATATATACAACCCATACTGTCTGTAAGACAGAAAAAATAGTCTGCAGCAGAAATACAAGATCACACTATCAAAACTAGAATTTACTTTTAAATTTTAAGGGGAGTACAGCCTTCTGCAACTACAATCATTAAACAGGATGTGGAGAGTTATAAATCTGGATCAACATACCTTAAGAACAGTAACATACATACAATTAGCTTGAAATGCTGCACCTGGTTTTGTAATATAATGGACAAGTAGGGTGACCTCAGGATGGAGAGAAGAAACTATCTCAAAACAAGGACTCTCAGTGTGCGTAACTCCCAGCATATTCTCTAAACGTGAGTCAGTTTCTGTGGAGCTTAAACCTGCTACAGATGCTCCTGTAAAAGGAGCACCTCCTCCTAAAAAAGGAATTCATATCCACATGGATTTGGAGGATTTAACTACAATCCTAGACATTACAAAGTGAAATTTGGGTCTCCATTCCTTTTGAAGCAAGGCCAGACAGGTAACGCACCTGGTGATGGTGCTCACTGCAAAGTGAGATGGGGGCTGCGTTTCATGCATGAGGAGTTTCAGGTAGACACTGCTTTGGTCTCTTGCTACTGCCACAACTGGGTCAGCCTGTCCTTGATCACAGTTATAAAACAGCTTCGGAACTAGCCTGAAAGAAAATTAAGTGTCAAAAAGAAAAATTATTTTTCAGATACTATTTAACACCCAGTTTAAAGTACATTTAATATACAGTTCAGCAAGCTATATATGCTAATTACACATATAAAATCGTAAATAAAAGCTGTTACAAAATTCAGTAAGCTGAATTCATCTTTATATAACTGCTCTTCATTACAATCAAGGAGCTCAAGTCAGGACAAAGCAACTGCTCCAGACATACAGTAATTTAAAGAAAAGAGTCTTTTCTGGACATACCTCCCCATACATAGTACAACAAACACTTAAACACTTTCACAGATTACTTCTCTCTTGCTGTTCCCTGATATCCCCAGATATTTTCCCCATGAGTATCTGTATCAACTGAGAACTAATTTTTACCTGAAAAGAGTAATTTTTTACCATCTGTTTTCTAACATAAAATCAAATCCAGGCTTCTTGAACAACCATATTTTCAACTTATGTGAAAGTGAAAAGATATTGTACACGTGTTTTCGTAATCTCAGTGACGGTACTTCCAATGAATATCCATACTGGATGTTTCAAGGGGTTTCTGCAAACTTTTCAAATTTTAACACACCTCTCGTCACTAAGCCAGCATGAAGGTAAAAAAAAAATTCACCTCGTTACCACTCAGTTAACAAAATAACTCTGTTTCAGAATCAAGTCCCTTAGTAAAAGCAACAAATTCTATGATGCAACAGTTCATGACTCCTCTGCTGAACTGCTCGGGCAATATAAACACTTTTAAATGTCAGAACTTTAAAAGTTTTGTTTTCCTTTATTTGTTATTATGAATGGACAGCAATTAGGATGAAAAAACTACAAAAGAAACCTCTCTGATAATAAAATACACCAGGAATTCAGTATTACATGCTCCCAACTTCTTTAAACATAAACTCTAAGTCTTTGAATTGGTAGTATAAAAACTACCAACTAATCCTTACCCTTTGGTGCATTTATCTGGACAGCAACTATAATTGTAGTAGGTTACAGCAAACATCTGCTTTGCAAACAAAATTAGCTGCTCTACTATGAATAGTGAGCACAAAAGTTTTAAGATACACTGTGTATGACCATGTGAAAACTACAGTGGTTGGGAGCTGGGACTAATCTGGAGAACTGCAACATTTTAAGTCGATCAGCTGCTGCCAGGATACTGAACAAACCACTTCAGCATGAAGAGAAATATTCTGAAGAAGCTGAAACTGAAATTGACCCTCAGAATGTAATACAATGTAATACTCTCAGAATGTAATTTAATGTAATTGTATTGCCAATAGAAAGCAAGGTACAACTGCCTGATGAGTCAGAACGATCCATGTTCCAGGTACCAAAAAGATGCATTTATTCCCCATCTCGCTTTTGAACAAATATATATATGCATATAGATATATGTATGTATATGTGTATGTATATTTAAAAAACTCAAATGATTATTTTAGTTATAGGTACACATCAATATGCAAATATCTTTCTAAACCACTTTTTCTTTTCCTATAAATAAAAATGTCACATATACCTCACTAATGAAGCCGCAGCCACGTGTCTCACTCTTGGATCTTCATCTCCCAGCAGACTTATTACAACATTTTCAAGTACTCTTTCCTGAAGCTTTAATAGCTAGAAAATAAATTAGCACAGTAAAAGATCACTGACAAATTTCATCATTTGACCATATTGTTAAGGGAGTTAACAAGTGAGATTTCATCTGTCATACAAGACGTGTCCTGCAAGACCATCTTTACCTTAACATTGCCAACCACATTCTCTAACTACACAAATGTCAATTTTTTAAAGTTAAAAAAGAACAAGCCGCAGAACACACAAACACACCAAGGAAAACTAAGATATCTGAATCTCCACAGTAAGTATTTTCCTAGTTGTAGTATGTTTTAGAACACGAGTCTATTTACACAACAAATGCAACAGCCATCAGCGTTGACAGAATTTAAAACCAAAGTGATGTCATTGCACTTTACTGGTACTTTAATCCAGAAACACAATATAGTGATTAAATAATTTACTTACACCAGTATAATGATGAATACCTCTGTGCAAACTCTCAGTTTTTCCTTCCAAGAAGTTCACTAGCCTATGACAAAACACAATTTAGAGTACATTAATTAACATTGTGTAATTTCTCCCTTCACTGCTCTGAGGGTTCTTCTTGCTTATTTTTTAAAAACACAAACTATAGGGAAAATGTAAGTAGTAAACACTTCTTGTAACTTTCAGAAAAGGTAAACTATTTGCTAACCTACTATCTGGCTAGTGTAACTGAAGAAAAATACTCTTTCCATTAAAAAAACCCCATTATTTAATGCTTTATATTGTAACTGTACTTTTTCTAATGCACAGAATCAAAGTATTTTGAAAAGACAGTAAAATATTCCAAACATCATTATTCACAAAGAGTCCGCTTTTGCATGACTAAGGACAACTTGAAGAATTTTCACATAAACATCTTTTGTCTTTCAGCTTGGAAGAACAAATAGAGAATGAGAGAATGCAAGAAAAGGAACAAGTCACATTTATTTCAGTATTGACAGAAACTGAGTGACTACAGATAGCTGATAACAGACAAGTCTTTTGGGACAAGGGACTTTCTCCTTAAAAACACAAAACTGGAGGAAAAACTAAGTCAGATTGCAAATTATGTGGTCCCTCTCTGATTAAACATTTAGTGAAGACTTGATACAGCAGACCAATGAACCAAAAACTTCAATACAGTATTGTTGGATTTGGCTTGGTAGCGCAGTCAGTGGTAACTTGACAAAGGAATTCATACAGGATCGACTGATCTGAATTAGTTTTACAAAACTCATTAATGCTTCAGAAGAAATTGCAGTTACAATTGCCATTACTTACAGCTTTCTACACTTCTCTGCACTTCACCTACTACACCACCCATGAAAAAAATACAAACACTCACCGAAAATCTACCTCTGCAAGTGTTTCCAGAAGTTCTGTCCTTACGAGCCAATATGAGCTGTTCTTCAGAGCCAGGAGGTCAACAATCAACTGCAAACCAAGTTCACTGTAACTGCTACTGCATAAGCTCATGATGCAATGCTGAAAAGAATAAACAACTTTCAGTTATAATACAGAAGAGACTCTCTGAAAAGCAGAATGAAAGTCATCAAAAAAACACCTGTTTTCTTTAGAATACTAAAAAAGTTATTGCTTAGGAGCTAGGATAAGCACCAGAGGTAGGTACCCTGCAAGGCCAGAACACCATCTCCATGTGAAGTGCTGAACCCTGCTGCTGAACCTCTGGAGAGGAATGGAGGCCCCACAGATCAGAGGTCAATCCTCCAAAGGAGGGCTCACACGGCTTAAACATCACAAGCACTGTATTTTCATCTGTTCAAAAACAGTCTCCTAATTTCTACAAGGTACTTTTAGACACCTGGTTCTGATTTCCAAAGTTTTTGAAAAAGTCATACCTACATATTTGAATGTTCAACTACAGGCACAATGTGTGACCTTTGGAAAAAGTTACAGAACTCCACACTTCTATGCCTTATTTAACTACACAAAATGTACTTTCTTGTTTACGGATTAACAACCCAGAAGGTTTAGAACATTTCCGCCAAAATGTTTGGTCAGGCCATATTATATACTGAGAAAAAGCAAGAACCGAATTTGACTACTATTAAGTTGCCTGAACTGAATAATTCTGGCGAAGTCTTCTAAAAAGCCATTATAACAAGTGTAATCACACAAGAAATCACTACACATAAACATGAAGATTGCTGAACAGAAGGTTAAAAAGACAGCCTCATTTACCTACCTGGATTTTCTTCCCTCATCTGTATCACCAGCCCCTCCTCTTCGCATATAAAACTGTCATTTCCATAAACAAACTATCCACATTTTACTAAAATTTATGCTTCGCCTCACTGGTCGTTAAGCTGCAATAGTCACCCACCCTGTGCCTCTCTTTGATAAAAGAATTTCCCTCAGCCTCCAATTTGTCCATGTTCTAGTTTATTGGAAAAACCCTCATAGAAAGCTCATTCCTTCACCCCTCTGCTTTTTCACCGAACACCTTCCACAGATTTTATTACAGAAATAAAACTCACATACTCTTAAGTTCCACTGACCAATTCAGCTGTCATCTCTATTTTACCAATTGCCTGAAGGATCTTTCACCCACTTTGAACCACTTGCTTTCCTGACATTTTCCCACTTTAAAAAATTATTATTTCAGAAAATAATCACATTTTTTCTTATAACTTCTCACATTTAATTTTTATTCTCCAAATACAGGCTACAACCAGGTGTTATATATATGTTCACACTCCCTTGTTGAGCCTGGCTATCCTATCTAATGCACTCACCCTAGTGTTGGCTAATGTAACATTAAAGCTCATACCAGTACATTTCTCATGAGAAACATCACAATTAGATTATAATATTTATTATTTTAAAATTATTTTTGCACCAATAAAATTCTTCAGGAAGAAATCATTTTATGCTCCATGTTTAGACATCTGTGCATAGCAGCATCCCAGTAATGAATCACAACCCTGTGATCTGTGGTGGTGCAAATAAATTCCTACTGCTTACCCTCACAGCTGTACAAGCCAGTTTGCATGTAACAGAGGACTCATCTTTCAATGTTTTCTGTAACAGAGGTATGCAGTCTATCAAGGAAAAGAGATTTCCTAAAAATAAAATAAAATAAAAAAAAAGAACTTTGAGCAACAAAACATTGCAATGTTACACTAAAAGACAAAAAGACACCCATAAAACAAATTGTTACCTGTTGAGCTTCTGACATTTATTAGCCATTTTTCCACATCAAAGCGGGATTTAATGAGGATGGAGTTGACAATTGTTCCACAGAGAATGGCAGTAGCTCCTCTAATCTGGGGATCTCCATGGTCGATGTAGTTCAGAATGTCAGATACATATTGCTCCTCTAAGAAAGTAAGTTACAACTACTTTATTTTAAAAATACTAGTATTAGACTTTATTGATTCATAGAAATGTTACAATGGAGGTCTCAACTACTGGACAATCAACATCAACACACCCAAAATATGCCCACCGTCACTCTCCTCTTCTGAAATCCCATTCTGTGCATGCAATCTACACATCAATCACACCATTCAGACCAATGATCACATATATAAAAACACTAGTGATTTATTTCAACTGAAATAAAATGCCCCAGGAACACAGAAGAAGCATTTTGGTCAATGTATCAAACCAGCTGCACACCCCAGGTCCCTGTGATTCATTTGTAAAAATGAACCTAATGACCTAGAAACCATCTATAAGATGGACTAAATTAAATTAGGAGAAAACATTTGTAAAATAAACAAATCCCTTCTACACACTCATTGTTTTAATACAGCTTCAACTTGTCAGAAGCTCTACAACCTCATCCACTGAAACTTAAATCTTATTACAAAAAATATACCTCACCACACACACAGCATGTTCAATTCCAATTTGTGCAGTATTTGTTCACAAACACTCAACTGGGTTTGGAGTTTTCAGTGCAGATGCTGCCTCACTTATGTGAAAACCCAAACACACTCTTAAAACAGAATATGTGAACTGCAACATACCATACTCTTCTCCCATTGCCTCCAGAGGTGTTTTATACAGTTTGCTGAAGAAAGACTCAGGGTGAAGTGCAACAGCTGCTCCAACACAACTTACTGCCAAGGCTTTTACACTGACTCTCACATCTCTATCAGGAACTAAAGCTGCAGGGAAGAAACAAAAATTATTAAAAAAGAAGGTATTTTAAAGCTTCCTGAATTGTTTTAAGTTTAATTAATAACATTATATAAAATAAAATGCTTTAACTTGGACAAAAATATGAATGCAAAGCAAGTAGTTCCAGTTTATCAGAGCCAGCAGTGATATATGGCTGCTTTTTTGCTTTCCTCAAATGAACTGTATATGAAATACACTTGAAATACTCAAATACAGCCACAACATACTTCCAGCTCACCTCCTTCCAAAACCAATACATTATATGGGCACGTGAGCAAGTAAGAGTTTAGAAAAGGGAAAAAGAACAAACATCTTAAATCAGTCAAATACCATGACAGGAATGTGGATAAGTCCCCATCCCTGGATGTATTTTTTAAAAAATGCAGATGTGGTGCTTAGGGACTGCCACAGAAAAACACCCAGTATTTCCAATAAAGTGAGATCAAACCCAAGACAGAGCAAATTGTCCCATTTCCAGCTCTGTACACTGAGAGTCACGGAGAACCAATGAAATTCAAAGACAAAAATCACCTCCTTTGTCCCCGGTGAGCAGGAAGGAAGCCGACAGCAGCCGGACACAGTGCACCAACGGAGCACAGTCTCTGTCAGTGTAGTGCCCGATGTCCCCCTTCACCCTGGAGGGCTATTGAAGGCAAATCTCAATGTTTATACAGAGAAACATTAATCTTCAATTGAAATAAAATATTAGCACAAGATTTAGAAATACTGCACATCATCAAATGTATAAAGGTTTAATACAAAATTAATATATAATATTCATCTTCACTTAAATATATATTGCAAAAAAGGCCTCAAAATGTAATGCTTTGAAGAAGTTTATACTCAGTATCAGAACTGGTTCAATTTTATTACAGCAACAGTATAGTGTAGATTTTTTTAAACTACCTAGACTTGCTGTTTGCATCTGAAGAGCAAGCTAAATCACTTGTTGCCATCAAACTTTGGAAACTTTGTATGAAAAGCACATTATTTTTAAGTTGCTTCCAAAGAAGACTGACAGTTTTCTGTAGTTTCACATTTAGAATTCTCCAACAGTCTGAGTTGATCTAATTCTGCCTGCCACAAATGAAACTTCTGCCAGAACAAGGTCCAAAGATAAAGTCAAAAAATATCTAAAATATGTAAGAGGAAGTCAGAAACTTGTAGTTAGAATTGCATGAGGCTCAGAGACTAACCTCTGAGGAGATCATGAAATTACCTAAACAGGTAGCAACCAGCACAAAGATATTTCAAGAAAGTATCAGTGTAGCCTACTAACGCAGGGATAAAAAGGGTTTGTGTTCTCAGCAGGGTGTTCTGGTATGTTTTTGCTGGTAATTGCATTTAAGATATCAACATTTATGTATTCACCTAATGTTAAATAAAATTCAGGCTGCACCTCAGATTCCCTTTGCAACCTGAGTTACTTTGACCTATAATGAGGTACATCATACAAACAGGCTTCCCACATTTACCACTAATTAACATCACCCTAACTGTAATTTTTAATTATTTAAAAAAACTTCATTGTTTTGAACTTTAAAACTGTGACTACTGACCACTGTGACTACTTCTCACCTTGTTCTCATGCTCGCCAGCCTCTGCTGCATCTTCTTTTGCTGTAAATCGATCCACGCTGCTATCGGAGGGCTGCCTGCTATGGCTCATGGTTTTCAGCAGCTGAGACTGCTGAAGAGCTTTAGAAAAAGGCAATTCATGAAATACCATTTCAGATGCAAACTGAAAGCACTTTATAAATTTAACTATACAAACATGAAAAATAAATTAGAAGTGATCAAAACAAGTGATTGATCACAAGTGTTGGAATATATTCCTTATTTTAAATACCCATCTAGTTATTTATTTTTCAGATCTGTTACATGAGTCTTCATTCCCTTGGAAGTGCAGATGCACCTGAACACCTGTCTTAATGGTGTCACCAGTCTGGCCCACCCCTGTATTTATCAACATACCAAGAGAAGAATTTCTAAAGGACTCTGATGAATCATCCTGGAGAATATTTGCAGCTTCATCTTCCTCATCCTGTAGCTGTCCAATTTGCATTCCAGAATACTGTCCTTCAGCACCCTCCAAAACCTGCACAGTACAAGGACAGGACTTAAAATAACTTATCTTTACACAGAGTATTAAATCTGAAACATGCAGTGTTAGTAATCTAAGTGTTAGAAATAGTCTCAAAGCAAATATGAGCCTGATAAATATTAGTGTCCAGCTGCATGTAAGCCCCCAAAGCACTTCCCCTCCTCCTGAAGCTCTGGGGTTACTGGAGGCCATAGTTCCATCTGAGTCTCCCAGATGAGCCATGAACTTGGCTACCAACAGGAACAAAGTAAAACACTCAGTCCATTGCTCCCCTGCAGCTACTCTTGCTCCCTCATCACAAATGTCTCTCTCTCAGCAGTTACAAATCACAACCAACACCTTTACTGCCACAAACTGAACTTGGCCCTTGCAGTTAAACTCCCCCATAATCTCACTTGTCCTGGATATGTGAAATCAAACTGAGAACACATCATGTTCTCTGGACAAGAGAGGATAAATAAGTTTAAAGTATTTTAATTTTCTCATTCAATACCAGAGACTACTCAAATGGACTCATCTGGAAGAGAGTTTGACTCTTGGAGCCAAGGCAATATATAGGCAGCAGGTATATGGGAAAATAACCATAAAAATTAATCATAACGATCAATGATAGTCAAGTAAAAAAACCAATTTCACTAATTTTATCAGAGAACAGGACACTTCTTCAGTTATTCCTGTCTTTATAAGCACCTGGAAATTGTTCATTAAAAAGCTTGTGTGTCAGTAACTTGGACAACTACTTAGTCTGTCAATTACAAAAGGATAATTTTACATGTATTTACTGCTTGTAAACAGTATGCCAACTGACATATGGAACAGTCTGACAAGAATTTGTATAACACACTGTGCCAATGAACACACCTTGTCAATAAATGCCTGCTCACTTTGGCCTCTGCACTACCTTCACTTAATTCAGAGAGCAATTATCATCACTCCTTTGGTTCTTGAATCCTCACACTTGCAGAAGTATTTGCTTAGCATGATTACAAATTTTCTAATTTTTGTACTGCTAAGAGACTATTACTTTTCCAAATTACTATCAGGAAACTAGAGTCAAAAGTTTGACAATGTTTGAAAAAGTCTTAAGAACTTCTAAATTTTCCCGCTTTTGAATTTTCTGCTCTGGTTCCCAGTAATTGTATTCTTGTTGTTTTTATTAATACCTCACAATACACTTGTCCAAGAGAGACAAATGTCTTACAATAAATATACAGTATGGACATTTCAGGTGTTTATTAGATATGTAACTGCTACATTTGTAATTCATGCAGTATTTGCCCATTATAGGAGAAATCATTAAGATGGAATAAAAAGGAAGAAAAAAAAAAAGAAAAGATGACTTGTGCTGCCAAGTGTAAAAGCACAGGCAGAAGGCAGTGTGAAGCATTGTGTCCCAAAAATATTCCTTTATCATTCCAAATTAACTTTTCACCCTTTAACACTTCCATTAACCCTCCTGCATCAAAACAATTATTAATATATCTATACAAAATTAAGGCTATACTACTAAGAGGATATATTTGTCAAGACTTTGTTATTGCCATTCTTTCAGCGAGTGAAACCTGTAATGCCTTCACGTGACCTACCCAGAGAACACACTGATTACAGCTTTGTAGGTTTTCATTATTGCTGAAGTGAAAGTGTTAAAAGGAGGTCAAGCTCTCCAACAGAGGTGTGAGGTGCTGACCTTTCCACTGTTACTAGCTGAGGATTGAAAAGTAGAAGACGAGTAAGGAGATGAATCCAAGTCTGGGCCCTCCATGGAAGAGCTCTGAGATAAGTCGGGCCCCTCAGTGGAAGGAGATCCCCCCTCTGCCCGCTGCACACTTACAATTTCAGAACTGTCTGAAGGGGTTACAGCAGAGTCTGGACCCTCTGTAGTAGTCTGAGAGCTATCACTAATTGGTGAGGAAGCCTGAGTGCCATCATTCAAATCCATAGTGGCATCTGACTGGACAGCACTGATCTGGCTGGAGCTTCGACTGAGCACTTCATCATCATCTCCTTCAGTGGCTGTACTTGTCAGGTCACAGCTGGGCAGGTCCACAGAGTCTGACTGCAGCGTGTGCTGGGAACGGGGCTGCTCTGTGATGATGTCGTGTCCCGTGGGATCGGCAGCTGAACTCCCCACCGACCCAGCTGTTGACACACCTGATGAAGAGGCCAGTTCACTGGTTATCTCACCCTTCACAGAAGCTGCAAAACACAGGCATTTATGAGTCAATCCAGTGTTTGAATTCGTGTTTCAGGCTAAATCACTATCAGACTAGGCTAAAGAAAGTGTGTAATGAAACAGTTAAACTATAGGCAGGAAAACAGGCATCTTATAAAGATGCCACCCCATCTGTACCAGTAACTCCCATTAAAAAAAGAATGCATTCAACTTCATTAAGTTTTACACTCAGCAGTATTTATGGTTTCAGTTTTGTTTACCATGTCTTTTGAATGCCCATACACTTCCTCACCACCATAACATATCACTTACACATTTTACACAGAGCCATAACAGAATGTATTTGCTGGCTGCACTGCTAGAGAAAGGCAGGTACCTGCAAACGATGCAGTGCTGACATCAGATCGGGTTTCAGAATCATCATCCAAGCCTTCTTCTTCACCAAGAAGTACTTTACCTGAGAAGTGATATAAGAAAAACCTTCAGTTTTCAAAAATTATAGTCAGCTTGAAATGTTGAACAGCTGAAATCAGTTGTGAAATCTATTTTTAAAAAGTTTATCCAAATAATTTTTCATACCTATGACAGGTAACAGATGACAGGAAGAAGGGAATTAATAAAGTACACATCCAGTCCCTCAGTAATTCATCAGGAAAGAAACAGGCAGAAGTGACAAGGAAACAGTTAAGTAATTTTATTTACCAGTGCAACCATTCAAGAAACTACCTACAACCTTATTACTTCTAATTTGTTTTTGTGGACTACATTTAGGATCCCACTAATTTCAAGTACGTGCTGTTCCTAAGGACTGGATACCTAACATCTGGATGTCTGCCCTCAACTCTGAAGGGCATGAATGCACCACAAGTAATAGAATAAATAACCTCTTCCTCCTTAGGGCTACAAAAATTATCAAAGGCTGCTTGGAACTCCAAAGATAACAGAATGGAAAAAGCCCAGGGGGAAGAGCAGTGCAGACTAGAAGCACAAGATCAACACAAGTGGGACAGGGTGATGAACCATGGACAACCATTGAGAGCTAAGGATTACTAAGGCAAAAAATCTTCAGAGATGCTTTTGCCACAAGAAACTTGAGAACCACTTCTAACATAACCCAACCACCATAGAGTTCTCTTACTCACAGAGCATTATCTGCTTAAATTACAGGCAGTGGAAAGAGAAAGATAGCTGCAGATGCACACTGCCTGGAAGGCAACCCAGGACACAACTGCACTGGAAGGTCTGCCCGTGGGACAGCACATGGAGTGCAGAGGGAGCTGCTAAGCCCATCCTTTTAGATGTTGCAAGCCCCTTGCTGAGACAGAGGGATTCACAGTAACTGCTGTGAGAAAGATCAGTTTGCTTAGACAACCAAGGTGCACTTGTAGTCTAAGATTGACAATGCAAGAAACTAATGTTTGGATAACTCTGGGTGAATGCCTTTGCACCTTATTCAAGTTAACTGCAGGTAAAAAAAGCATTAATACACTTCTGTATTAATTTTTCTCCAATGCTTTCATACATAGCAGTACCATGGTAGAATTATCTTCCTCTGAAAAGCACGATTTATGATACTCAAACCTGTAAGGAAGGCAGAAAAGTAAACACAGCATTTCCATACACCATCTATGTGAAATGACAGCAATTGAGAACTACACACTCCTATGAATGAGTGAGTAAAATCCTCCTACACGTTCCCAACAAAAAGCACAAAATATAATATATTCCTCTCCATTATTTTTCATGTTTAAATCCATTTCACTGGAACAAACCAGGGTGTTGTTCTGCTTTCCAAGGCTGACCAGCTCTAAAAGTAAGTGAAAGAGTAAGAACACTGAAAAAGTCATTAGGCACTTTAGGTTTTGTATGCTTAAATGTTTTAAATGAGTATATAACACATGCAGCAGGATACTTTTTCTCTATTTGATAAGAAAAAAAAATAAGTTGCTTTCAAAACATAGGCTTTGATTTCAAAAGGAATTTTCAGCCTTTTTTCAAAATAATCTTCTGAGGTTGAAACATAAACAAACCACTGCAGGCCAGCTGCTCAGAACTGAAGTCAGTCTGATGCAGCAAGATTGCAAAGATGTGAAACAGAGATTTCTGTAGATCAGCCTCACTTAATACATAAAGGAACATTACAGTTCAAAAAGTCCCATCCATATGACTGCAAAATGACTTCAAGGAGGAAATGGAAATAGGATTGGATTATCCCTCCTTTCTACAATGGAGAGCAGCAGGAAGTGAACAACTCGCAATTTGAAAATAAACCTGTACAAAGCACAAAATTGTGAAGGGATTTCTTCAAATTGTTTATGCCCATTGTTCAGAGCACAAAATCTTCATACCATAATCTTGAAAAAGGATGAAAGTTGATGACTTGTACATGTTTTCTCACCAAGTGAAAGATTAGTGTTTTAACAAGAACTTTAATTGAATTTACACTATTATTAATACCTCAAAGTTACACTGAAGACTACCAACAAGAAAAGAACCCAAATGATAATTCACCATTTTTTATTTACATGTGATATGCATTGTTATTCCGATTCGTTGCATTCTGTCTCACATTTGGATGCTGCAGCAGTATCTACTGTCAGATGCCCATTTTTTCAATCTGTCCTTTCTCAACTAGAAACAGTAACTGCATCTGTAAGCACTATTTCATTCAGCTTTAACCAGTGCTTTTGGTGTACTCTTAAAGCATACAGATAAGGTTATATAAGCATTAAGAGATTCCTTGCACATAAAGATTGAAGGACATATTTGGAAAAAGTATAAGCTGTCATGGTTCTTCAAGTTCATATAATTTCATTTAGTTTTAAACGACTTTTCCTTGAAGTTTCTCTTCAGCATTGCACATCTCTTGCTTACTAATGCTTGCAGTGACTGCACTTACACTCACACAGCTTCACTGCAGTAGCAACATTTTGCTCACCTAATGCAGGTGATGGAAGTGCTACAGAGTAGTGCCCAGATTGATTCTGTCATAGTGATATGACTGGTTTTAATCAAAAGGAAAACATATAATTAAGTATTAAGCATTTTCATGCAAAAATCAGGCAAAGAATACTTCAGAGCAAACTGTATCCTTTAAAATCCTGCTAAATTAATTACCCACTGAAGAAAGAAATTAAAATATACACAGCAAGACAAAAATGTATAGAATTAATCGTCAAGAACAGAAGAAGAAATAAAAAAGCATCATACTGAAACATGCAAACATACACATGCATTGGTGAATTACAGAGAAAAAAAACAGGCCTTACAGGAAAGTTAACTATTTTTCAAGTTACATTATTGGCTAAGTATTACCATGAAAAAAAAGAATGCCCTGTTCAGAGAGATTATTTTTCCATCTGCTCTTAAGAAGTTAAAACTGCATCAATAATTATCAACATAACTTTGCCAGTGAACTACACCAAAAATAAAGTTATATTGCTTATACTGCTTTAAATTATTTTAGAATGTCTTGACTGCAATATCAGAAATTGCATCAGAATTCTTTCATTATTTGTAATGATTAAGCTCAGCTGATAACACAGGCAATTGTGAATGAAGACCCCAAGTTCAGCAAGACAATGAAGTGGGGAGGAGAACAAAAAAACAACCCCAAAAAAATCAGGAAGGAATGCAATTAAAGATTTGTTTTCAAAAATAATCACCTTTATGCTTTCTTGCAAGAACAGGGCTGCATGAAGACCCCCCTCCAGCTGCAAATCACAGAAAGTAACACATCAGGGCAAAGACAGAGCTAACAAAATCATGAAGGAATTCAAATAGCCACAAATGGGAAACAAAAAAACAAAAACAAACAAAAAAAAATCCAAACAAAAACCAAAGCCAGAAAGAAACAGCAAACTTGTTGCTTTTGAAGTCCGAGGTTTTTTGATCACTGAATTACTTCTAATATTTTGGTCCATTTGTGCGAAGTTTGCTTTCAAAAATGTGTTCCAAATTTCCCTGCTATAACTGCTTCCAGCTAATAATTTACCTTCCAGAAGCAAAAATATTGGCTGACCCATTAGTTCAATGCAGACTCCTTACAAAAATCCAATCAGAGATTGATTCTTTTGAAAGAGGTATGTAGCAGTTAAGAGAATTTCAACAACATGCACTTCACAGACAAGAAAGCTGATAGCTGATTTTAACAGTTAAGGATAAGCTTAAGTCACGCTTTAATTTCATGCTGGTTTTGGTATTCAGCAAGGAACTCTCATTTTATACAAATTCTGATTAGATTTGCTTTTATGAATCACAGTTGTTAGATGATTGGTAAGAACAACATTCATTTTGTGGAGTAAAAAAAAGTCACCATATTCAGCTTGCTTTGTGTAACAAAAAAAAAAAAAAAAAAAAAAAAAAAAAAAAAAAAAAAAAAAAAAAAAAAAAAAACAACAACAACTCTGAAGCTTGCCATTAATCAATGAATGTACACCCACTTAAAACAAGAAGGGAAAGAACTTCTACTGTACCTGGGAAAAAAGAATGCCATGCATAGCTTCCTACATTTCATTTAACCTTCATGCTTTGGCTAACACTGACAACTAGAGCTGATGATGTATGTTCATTCCCTTTGAGTCCAACTTCCAAAAGCAGAGCTCACCTATAAGTTCCACGATGCTCCCGCTGCGGCTCCTGCTGGCAGGTTCATCTTTGGATACACTGACCTGAGCAATGCCCCCACAGGCCGTCAGGGCGTGGAGCAGTTCAGGGGGGGGAGTTCTAAAGAGCTGCTGGAGCAATTCTAAAGCTCCAGTCACAACATTGTGGTCCTGATGCTGGGTATAGTGCAGAGTCAGTTCATAAACCTGAAAGCCAGCAGAGCACTGGAATTAGTCTCTATCAAGACAGAACATATTATGTCTTATCCTATACAATGTCAAATTTCAGCAATGAATTAAAAATAACTGATGTTTGGTATATTTGATCTTCACCACAATCTTCCAAGGGGGGAAATGTTAATCAATTGTAGCCACTTAACTGCCTTTTTGGTAGAAATTTGTTGGTTTTTTATTGTTATAAAAGGAAGAATCACGTCAAAGGCACCAGAAAAACATTTTGGCTGTTTTGGGCACACCTAACAAGTACTGCTGACTCATTTTTCTGGTCATTGCTTATCAATAATTCCTGTCACTGGAGCAACTATCATTTATCAAGATTAATAGGAATTTGAGAATTCAGAGTGTTCAGTATCAGAGTAATGCTGGATCAAGATTTACTTATTTTCCTCCCAATTAGCACTCTTCAAGTAAGTTTTCATGTTTTACCTGGATAAGTTGTTCTGGTGAAGGTGAAATCTCTGTTTCTTTCCTTGTTACACCAAAACTGCCTTTCAGGCTTGTATCTTTTACTTGTTGTTGCAATAAAGGTATGAGATATCTCAGTGTAAGTAAAACACCCAGAATTAAAAGAGTAGGACGATCATCTTCTACAGGAACCAACAAGCCTGAGGGGACAAATGAAGTGGCCAAATAACTTACTGATTTACTGACAGTGGTTAGTTTCAACACAAATGTTATTTCATGTAGTCCATATAATAGCTCCTTTAACTTGAAAAACCCCACCAAAACAGAACAACCAAAATTTAGCAGCAACTTAAAAGAGTGCTTTCCAAATATAGAAACCTTTGAAAATATGTATTTTATACTACGGACAATCAATTAAGCAACATGGGAGAATTATCCGAGGACCCTGTCTCACCTTCCCTGTTTCCTACCTCTTTTTACTCCATAAAAACACAAAAATTTATATTTTGTAATAGCTGATGCTTTCATCAAATGATCTAGACTCTCTTGCTCCTCTCACCTGCCTCCTCTCTCCACTTGACAGCTCACATCCAAGTGTAATTCCCTTGCTCAAAGATGCACTATTATCCTAATGGAAGATACTTGCACTTCGCCCTGTTTTGAGAACTTTCTTCCATATACCTAATTGCTAACCTCAATCAACTCCAAAGCATATTACAAACTAATATAAGTTATGGAAGAAAATACGACTTTCTATCCAGGGAGGAGAAAAAAAAAAAATCAACTCTTGGGAGTTCTCATTCCTGTTTCTGTTTGAATTCTGCATCACAGACAAGGACATTATCACACATCGCTTTTGAGGGAGGAAAGTCACAATGATGCATTCTAATTTTTCACACTTCTTGAAAGCAGGAAGGCTAACATGATAACACCTTATGTATCTGTTAGTTTTCCTTATCTCTCCTTTTGCAATACAGTCAACATAGTAAAGAATCCCTTGTCAATGAAAAACTGAGGCAAGTTTCCACTGAAACCCAGAGATGTCTCTCATCATGACCTGCAAAACAACCTAAAGACCATGTAAACTTCCCAGCTGAGGAGATATGGAAGCAATATCTGATACAAAGTTGTGTGCTTTAAATAAAAAAAAAAAAACCTTTTCTGCTCTAAGTTAGAAAAGAATCTGTGTGGTGGTCCTTCTAAGAAAGGTCACAGGGCATGTGATCATGGCCCAGAGCACAGCAGGGTATCCCTCCACCTCAGACCTGCTGCACTAGCCACCAAGCTGATGGACCACGCAAGTCTTCAGACTCCTCATACCCAGCAAGTTCACCCAGAATTCTCAGACCTCCTCATTTTCCAACAAGCTACTTGCTTCCCAAGCCTCAGCTACTTCTTTTCAGTATTACTTACTAACTGCAGCACAGAGAGAGACAAATAGCTTTAGAACTATCTTCCTCTGACTTAACACCAGAGAGAAAGTATCAGCAGAGTAACTAGTAGTTTAAGTATCCTTCCTTGACCTGAAAACCTTTCACATATGCAAAGTGATACATATTCTTACATGGAAAAACACCATGTTACTTACACATATAAACAAATTAAATTTTTTGCCCTGAATCTTACCTAAAAGCACATTCAATAACCAGGCATAAAAATACTGTGTTCTTCGTGAATGTTGACAGATGCTCACTGCTGATCCTGCTGCTGTTCGACGGATAGTGGGGGAACTGGATTTAAGATTAGCTATGAAAGCCTTCAACAAAACCTAAAAACAAAGACACCTTATTTAACTTTTTATCAGAAGTGAACTAAGAAGCCAGTAAATGTATTTTTCATTTATTCAAAGCATTACTTCACGCACATCAAGCAAAGGCAACTACTGCCTTAGTAGACACGCATTAATCCAGACATGCAGCTGTAACACTGCTTTCTGTACCATCTGACTGGCAATGCTGATAACTCACTGTGCTTTGGGACGTAACAGGGAGCACTAATAGGGTAAAGAAAGGTACCTTAATCTCATTGTCGTTTGCAAAATTGCCAAAGGCTGCCATGATTTTGGGTATTGCCGCGGCCAGTGTCTCTTGTACCGATTCCTCAGGTCTCTTACTTATCCGTGTTAGGCAGGGCAAAAGGTTCACCAAGTATGGCCTAAGTATGGCACAGGAGGAAAACTAATTTGAGATCAGAACAACTGTATCCTTCTAGGGATTTTTAATCCATACTCGAATTCTGTGGTGTTACTAAATCATACAAAAATGTACCTGTTAGCTACACAGAACAAAGGAAAAACAGGAGGATCTTCTGAACACAAGAGAAGAATACACTTAAAAAATACAAGTCATCTTCACAAGATTTTTCCGCCTTACAGTAATGTAGAGCACAGAACTAAAACTCTATGATAAAAACACACCGATAAAATAAATTCAAAGAGAATAAGGTGACAGCAATTCCTCTAACCTCCTAATTACATACTTAAAACTTCCAAACAGTAACGTTTTGTTAACATCTGTATTTCTTTCAAGGTTCTTTGGAAAGTTCATTATTAGAATGTGTTTACCTGCACTTCTGAGGCCGAACTAGATGGGCAAGCTCAGCAAATCTCCAGAGTGCAGCACGCAGACTTCTTGAAGCACCATTCTAGACAGAGCATATAACTATCACATTTCATCATGCAAAACCATTTCCTAAAAAAAGCTCCTATAACATACAATATATAATAATATATGTTTTACTTAAACAGATAAAAATGTATGGTGTCTTGAAATCATAAATTTCCTCCAGCCAAAAGGAAGTCAAGTCAGTTCCATGACTACCTTCATTTTTCTACCTAGTATTAGGAGTTTTCTGAGTAATCCAGAATGAATAAGGAACCACACAAAAGAAAAGGAAGTGTCTGAGATCTCTGCTTTGCTGAAATCTGCTTAAAATACCACAAAGAAAGGCATCAGCCAACAAAGCAACGCTGATGATATGAGAGTCTGAAAATCGCTGAACACTTGAGGAGATACAAATACAGCCTAAAATTGACAGCAGTGAAGATATGCAAATAAACAACATTCAGCTTCTGAATGCACCAAAGGAAAAATCAACATATTGATCTGTAGCACTTCACAATGGATTGACAGCAGAAGTTTAGTATTTATTTGCCTGGACTGACATCTTCACTTGAGCACCTGACTTGAACCAGTGTCTAGGGATGTAGTACAACTCCTTAGTCTTGCTGGAAATATAGAAAACTATGGAGGTCAATTCATGCCTAGGAGGGTGTCTACCTAATGTAGTTCAACCCAACCAGAATGTTTCTCAAAAGAAGTCCCCTGAAGATAAAGCTGAGATGTTTAAAAACCATCATTTCTTTATTGCTTTCTTCAGCCAGTATATCAAAGGCTTGTGGCCTTGTTAGCATGACAAATAAAAAATACTTGCATCTCAATTACAGAAATTGTATTTCTCAGGTTCACAGCCAAACAACATTCTGGTATGGCTTCTGAAGTGATCCTGATGCACAAACAAAATTCAGTCTGCTGGGTGCTCCTGTTGCACATGCTACCTCTCTCTCACCTGCCATGAATCCAAGAGCACCTTTCAAGAAGTACACACCAACTGAACAACAAAATATTTCCTCCTACACCTGATTCTAAATCTGCAGAAACTTCAAAGCAATTTATATGTTGGCTGTTTCCGTTAATTAGGTAATGCCCATTTCCACACCCCCAAAAATATTGCATGACATTAAGGTACAGCAATACAGTAAGAAATCCATGCATAACCCTACATCTAACAGAAGAAAAGCTATGCAGTGAGTTTGCAATATATTTTATGAAGTTCTATTGTTCCCACACAAAACAAGGAAAAAAAAAAACAACCAAAAAAACCCAAAAAAACCCAACAACAACAAAAAAACCACCCCAAACCTGTATTTTCTATCTCAACAAGCCTGACTATAAGTTTATAGAAGCAAGAGACACAATTTCAGTGATACAGTCCCAAACATAGCATTTCTCTTCTGCAGTCACAAACTTTAAAAAGGCTATTACTGAACTTCTTCCTGTGGCCATAATTAAATTGTAGTTTTTGATACCCAGAGAGCTGCTTCATTATTTTTCCCTAGGCCTCTGTAAGAAGCTGTAAGTACACATCATACATTCATAAAGCAGTTGTATCAGGTTACTTTCAAGCCTTAATTCTCCATGAGGTTGTGTCAATTAGGAATATTACTGTCCTCCATCTACTTTTCATCACCCTTTTGGTTTGAGTTATTCTTTCTAGCTTAATCAGTGGAGCAAACATCATGAATATGCTTTACTCCTTTGGGTGGGGAGTCGCTAAGATTAACTCAAACTGGTGTTCAAACGAAATGCTCACACATTTTCTGCCAGATAAGCTTTCAGGAGTGGTTAAATCAAAACAATGGGGACAACAGTGAGGAGTTGAGTAGAAAACAGTCATAAATCCTTCTAAAATGAAGCTTTGACCTTGACCTTAAAAGACAAACTACTAATTTACACTAATGCTACATTCCAATATACTAGAACACAGACAAAATACCACATTTCAAAAGAACATGAAAGAAAAATCACTCACCTTTTTAATCTCTTTGTACAGTTCCAACTGTAACCTGGGAAGATTGGAATCCATCAAAGCCTGCAATAAAACGCATTGAGAACATACTGTGTCAGAGGGGAGGTGCTTTACAGGAAAAATGTTACACTTGCAGTAAAACAGCTTCAAACAAGGCACAGAACTACCTAATGGTCCCTAAATTTGATGTATAACTAAGAAAGTGATAGATACTGAGAAGGGACACCTTTATCCTTCACACAAATGTGGACAAACTCCACAAACTAACAGTCATTTGCAGTTAATATTGACTGTTTTACCAGCTGTAGCTGCAAAAGGCCATATGGGATCAGCCCACAAGCAGAGCCAACCTATTGTGCTCTCTGGCAATCACCAGGAACAGGTACTCATGAACAGAGTATTAAAATACAAGAACAGCATTCACAAGTAGCAAAAGGCATTCCCTGCTATACTTCCCCACTGTCAAGTAGGCTCCTACTATTTCACAAACTTAATCTGTATCTGTACCATTACCTTTAACAGCCCCTGAAAACCCTTTGTTTCATGAATCAGCCTAATTTCTGCATCCAGTAAGCACACACACCACAAGGAGTTGTGCATACCACAAGTGTGACATCCCAGGATCCAATCAAACACACAGCAACAAAGCACACACTGTAGTTCAAACCTGGTGCCTGGCTAAAACTCAGTGTATATGAAATAAAAACAACCACAAAGGAGTAGTAATTTTCTGTTCACTCCAACTTCATCATTCTCTATCTTCAAAGTATCAAAAGATAAAAAGATACAAAAATATAATCTCTTCATACAGAAGAATTTCTATATATGTGGTTACCCTTCCTCCACCACTTTTTTCTCTACTGTGTACTGCAATTTATGAACACTTCCACCAGCTCGTCCTCTGATGAGACCTTCACACAATATGAAAGTGCCTACATTGTGGATTCATACAGTGCTACAATGTTTACTATTTAATTTTTTACTCCTTGCCCAGTAATTTATTAATTTCTAATTTTCTAACTGCCTTCCTGATCACCACCAAACTCACATCTTCACAGGATTACTCAGGATGACTACAAAATTCAATGGCACCCACTGAGCTAGAAACCAACTACTGCTTAAGCACAGTCAGTGGAGAGCCTGTGGCTCCTCCAGAGCATGATTTCCCCAGCCTAAAACTAAATGCGCCAAAACTCCATCCACCCAAATTACACCAGCTGTTACAATACAATAGCATTGCCTTGCCCAGAAAAATCTTACCTGGGTTGTATCTTTATATTAACATAAGCACCTCAACTATTTGGGTGCTTATGTTAATATAGATATTAACATATTATGTTAGTATGTTAATGTCTAGGTGCCTAGACATTACAGCAGGTAGGATTTGCTTACAGAACTTTTAATGAGAAGTTCACTGCCCCTATATATATGAGGGTATCATGCAGCAACACAAAAAGGCACCAGTCACTATTTGGCTTCAAGGATAAGTTGTCCTTACAACACACCCAACTGGAGGAACTCTTCTTGTTGGTGTATAGCTGTATTTTTAGTAAGCTGGAATCTATAATGTCATCCCGATTGGAAAAAAAGCATAGTCAGCTCTAAATTACTACAATAATAAATTCCAATTACTGAGACCAACTGTACTGCAATCTGTGTGAACAGTCCCACCAGTATCATTAGCACAGAGAATACTACAACATCCAGCATCAGCTTCAGACAGCTTGACCTTTCCCACAGAAACCTGCCAAGCCCCAACTTGGTATTTTTTCTTTTAAAAGCATTACCAAGGTTATTTAAATTTTGAGCCATTTATGCTGTCTTTGAGGTTCTGACAGGTAAGTGTAGTGATACTTGAAGATGACTTACAGAGTGTTTATCTAAAGTTACATGCTCAGCCTTGTCTGCACAGAAGAGCTGGTTTTCTAGTCATAGTAATGAGCATAAACTCCAGACAGACACACGGTTACACAAGTAATGCTTATATCTATAGTCTTTTATTTCAAGAGAAGGTACAAAGCATCACACTAGCAAAAGAATTAGCCTCTAAAAATACCTGAGATACTAAAGAATGGCTGAACTTTGACTAAAATGCAAGTTTAGAGGTCCAACACTTCTGTTCTACTTACAAGTATCACTGGTACTTGCACAACCAAAAATAAAACTGGACATCTTTTTGTTTCTGCATTTATACACAAGTATCTGCCTAAGTTGCTAAATTGCTTCCACACAACATAAAGCACAGAAAGAGAATACAAAGTACACCCAGATTCCACAACAGTCTGATACATCCATGTGTGTGGAATATCACAACTGTTACCACTTCAGAGCCAGACCAACTGGCAAGCTTAATTTCTGATAGAAGATGCCATCATTTAAAACCATTTTAATCCTGAAAACAAAACAAACTACCATACAAACATTTGGAAAAAAATTTGGTTTTCCACGTTACCCTGAAACTTGAGGGAAATGCCAGACAGCAACAAAATTAAATAGATACGAGAATTTATGAGGTAAATTTCATACCAAGCCTTTGGAAGTGTTTCGTGGAAAGTAGGAAATAAGTTTTCATTCTTTAGAACTGTTTCAGAGCAGCTTTTAAAGCAAATTGAGTTAAATAAGAATGTATGCATCTCATAGAGTGCTCTCCCTCAAACAGAAAAACATACAAAACAAAGAGAAAAGAGCAAAGTACTACTGGGCAAAATAAAAAAGCAAGGAACTCACACTTCCTCATTCTCTATCATGGAACACACTACACAATCTGTAAGTTTTCTCCATACAACTTTCATATGAAAGAAAAATATTATTTGCATATTTCTAAAGCACTTGAACTTCACCTCAACTAGATTATTTATGCAGGTACATAACAGTGTCTTAAAGTTCAACTATTTCAGAAAAAAAAACCAAACAAAAAAAAGGGAAGTGAAGACAAGCCTGTTCTGGAAGCAGCAGCTTCCACAAATTATTCAAAAGGTTCATTTTAAGATATTTTGAATCAAGATTCAGACCTTGCATGACCTCCTATGAATGCCCATCTGCTGTTCTCCAACAAGCTCTTCATTCTGGATCACAGCAGGGGAATAAACAATCTCCAGAACACCATATTTATTCTAATTACTGCCTGGAATCTCCTCCTCCAAGTCTCAGCAAACCACACTACCTTTCAATCAGTTTTTAAATAATATTTTTACCTTTCCTCATGCTAAGTATCTTTATGTTTACAGAACAATAATAGGAGTACTCCTCCCACACAACAAGATGATTTCAAAAAAGCCCACATTCCTGTTTTGGTTAACTTGAAGAGAACAAAGTTAATGAACAATTGAAGACAAGAATAGATGAGAACAATGAATTACATAAGACAAGTTAAAGTTAAATATGTTGATCTGGGCATAAAAACCTCTCCTAAGGAGAGAAAGAGCACATACGGAATTTAGTAAAGAAGTTTACTCAGCCTCTTACATTATGAAATATTATCAACAGTAAGAAAGGCAACTGAAAGAACATCAGTCTGAATTCAGACAGGACACTGCATCAAGAAGAGACAAAATCTGATAATAAAAGCTCTTACTTTAATAACTTTATTAAGGCATTCATCTGCAACCATCCGGACATCAGATTCTGCATCCTCACTGCAGAGCAGAAAGAGTTCCATAGCAATGCCCAGCAGCTTCTGAAATTCTGGGGAGTTTCTAAACAAACAAACATTAGAAAATTACAACGTGCACTCTGAAAATGAACACAATGTTTTTGAAAGGGTTTTATAATCCAACTCATATATATTATACACACATATACAAGAGGAGAAGACATTCAGTGTACTAAAGCACTTCATTAGGAGTTGGGAGATCACTTCCCAACTCTTTCCTACATAACTTGGTATGGTATTTGACATCTGTGTCCGTTTCTCTGTCTGCAGTAGAAGGGAAGTGCCCACTCCATCCCAACAGGTAAATAAAAGTCTTTCTTAGATTTTGAGTTGGTTAAAAAAAAAAAAAAGCCATGCCATTTCAGTTTTAAATAGAAGCTCAACATTTTAAATGAGCAATTATAAGGAATCCTCCTAATCCAACTAACATTCCAAAGTTGTTATTCATCCTAATGAATTAAAGACATTAATAACTAATCAATAAATTAAAGACATTGCCTTACCTTAGCGACTGAGCAACTATGTTTTCACATATTGTTAGACAATGATTCACTCGATCTTTCTTGGTAGCTGAAAGTTCTTTCTTTCTAAAAGAAGAACACCATGATAATGAACATAAGACAGAGTTCAAAAGTGACCATTCAAACACTCTTGCTAAAGTAGTGTCTAATCATTATAAGAAAAAGATGCATTTGCACTTTCTGGTCACTCCATAAACAGCTGTACACCAACTACCTGCAGACCCAGGACTTCATCTGCAGCTGCTGCTGAGAGCACACGGGCACACAAGCAAAGGAGAAACAGAAACTTAGAAAAAGAATGAAGAATAAATCATTTAACACATTAATTCCACAACTTTCACTGAGAAAATGCTTGGGAATGATAACTGAAGAATAAAGAGTAAAGAGAAAGGATGGAAAAAATTAGGCAGTCCTAGAGCAAAGCAAAAATGAAAGAAACAGATAGAAAGAAAAAGGTTGGTGAAAATAAGCCATGAGAACAAAAAATAGCTCTTTAAAAAAGACCCTCCTCCCACATAGCATCACCTTGGATGTTTTTTGTCTGCCAATGTCTTGAGACTTCGAGTTCTATTAAATGGACCATTTTGCACCTGAACTGCAAAGGATGACAAAGCAATGCTATCATACACTACATTCCTCCAAAGGTAAAGACAGAAACAGCAAAGCCCAAGGCCTGGTCTGCCCTAAGAGAGTAACATCCCTAGAGTAACACTTGGTATAGCCCAGGAAAGGCCAAGCTGAGTGTGCTATAAAGAAAACAAAATGCACAGAAACAAAGAATGTGTATCTACAAACAACAGAGACCACAATATGAAAAGCTTCCCCTTGCAAAATGTGTTTAACATTCACTTCAACATGATAAAAGCTCTTGGAATAGCAGCTCTTCCCTGCTCCACCCCCAATAAAGGAACTGAAAAAAAGAGAGCGAGACAGACTCCCAACTCTGACTGTGAAATTTCATTTAAGTGTGCAGTCTCTCCTACTCCTAACTTTACTGACACAGAATCACTTCTAGGAAAGCAGATGTTACTTTTAAATAATTAACCAGTAGCAATACTGGAGCAAAACCACCCACCCAAAGGTATCTCTCCTGAGTCTGTTTCACAATAAAGAATTACCAGCTTCTTTACTCACATTCACATAGAACATTCCCTTTTGTTTTCCAAGTGAAAATTGATCAGTTTTAGTATTTAATTCTCTCAGTAAAAAATAGCAAAAATCATAAAATAGCAAAACAGTGTTTCTGAACTAGAAGTTGGAAAACAATGTGAACAGCCTTGAATTACATTAATAGCAGTAACGCAACATCAAGGGCCAACAGCAAGTACTCAATAAGCACATTAAATTCAGCTAACTCAAAATACAGTGTTAAACAAGTATTTTTAAAGAATTACACTGCATTATTTAGGAACTTTGGCTCAAATAATAGTAGAAGTTTTGAAAAAAAAAGTCATTCTTTGCCAGTATCCCTGACCCTTTTCATCCACAAGACTGGAAGTGAGGGGTTCAAAAGTCTGTGTTCCCAAGATTTCAGTTTTTCTCACAAAGAAAATCTCATCTCACCCCAGAAATACTTTCTCTTTTTAGAAGTTTAAGGAATAGCTCTGAACAAAGCCATTTTTTCAGTTATAGTTTGGCAGTATTTTATTTAGGCAAGCTGAACAGCAGAGGATCTTTTTTGGACTTAAGACAGTGGCAGAATATGAGCAGACAACCTGAATTTGTTCAGGATACACAATGTCTTTCCTTCTCCACATCTTGAAAAAGTGCCAGAGTCTTTAGCAGGATTTCAGATCATCTCTAACAAAGCACCAAATACTGTCCAAGACATCCAACTGATTTTGCAATGTCAGCACCACCACTGTGAGCAGGCACCTCAGAAAACGATTAAATCATCTCAACTTTCATGCTAATTTTACCCAGCAGTTCCAGTCTCTTATGAGCACCATTTTCAGTACATATTCAACCCAAAAATAGAACAGGCACATCTGAACTTGCCCATAAGCTCACTATTTCAGATACAAGACATATTGAAAATACTGCTGACAAAGGCTACTTCCAGAATAAAGTTCTCTATTATCTACACGTAACACAGCCCTGAGCAAGACAGGCACTGGTGTTCAATACAGTTTAGACTGACAGAGATCAATCTCTTGGGCAAATTTCTGTAAACAGACAGCTTCACTAACACATAATTATTTTATCTTATTTCTACACCCTGCTGAAATAAGTCACTTCAAAATTTAAAAAGGTCTGGCTAGAGAAAATACAACTTCCAATAAAATAATATAAAGAAATGAAAGGTGGAAGGAAAATGTTTAATGTACATAACGTACATGCATATGTTTCCTGTGCCTGTGGAGGGAGAAGGGTGACAGAACAGTATCTAGAGAGAAAACACATGACTTTTTTAGTTTAAAAAACCAAACAAAGCTCTATTCAGAAGTATGGTGAAGTCCACAGGCAAACTGCTGATGAGCATACCCAGGGGGGCAACAACAGCATCACACATTTGATGAATCAATCACACACATCCGATGAGTAAGAGAAGGCAGGAGATAGTGGAAGCAGGAGTGATCAGCAGGAAAGCTCCATCTCACAGAGGAGTTTAATCTCCAGTGTACCTCTACAGACCAGGGAAGATTAACAAACAGCATAAGAAAACCAGCCAGCCCAGATAATTTTGCCCTCTGAGTCCAGATGAGCTGACTACAAGGAGATGCAGCTCACCCATGCTAATTTTTATTAGACCTTGAAATTAAGAATATGTGAAGAGTACAGAAGTTCTAAAGCTGAGCCCGTGATAAGAAAAACATAAAAAAAAAAATGACTTGACACTAATCTTGAAAAAAAAAAAACAACAAGCCAACCTAATAACTATTATTTTAATAACAACCAGAAATATGAGTGGGTCAAGAAATAAACACGGTTCAAATATGGGGGACACCCAAAACAAGGTGCAGTAATGCAGGCAGCAATGGATTGTCAAATTAACTAGAACTGGTCTACTACACACCCTAGACGTGGTAATGCCAAAAACCATTAAGGAACCACTTCTGACAAGTAGAGCAATAGGCAATATCCAGGCAGTTTGTGTGATCTTCAGTAAAGTAAAAAATTAGTGACAGGCCTCCATGTAGCACTGATCAAACCAATCTACAACCACAGCTTCAGTCAAACATAAAAGACACAGAAAAATTGAAGAGTATAGAAAAAAGCATATTACTTGGGCTTTTGCAGCACCTTTTGTTGTAAAGGTAATGGTTAGAACCAAATGTAAATAAAATTGAAAATAATTACAGTAAGTGACTATTAGAATAAATTGTCAAGAAAAAATGTAAAGAATCCACTTTTGGATTTGCAAATCAAACTCTAAGTTTTTGCACCGTACTAGCAAGCTTTTGAGTTAGTGGGAGCTTTGTGATCCAGAACACAACATCACTTTGTAATAAAATTTAAGAGTCTGAAAAAGCTGAAAAAACATAAGGAAGAAAATTAGTTGCCTAAGCAGAAGTGTATAGAAGCAATATGACAGAGAACTCGAGTTAAGCTTACATAGAAGAGAAAAAAAAATCAACAAGAGATGAGAAAGAGGAGACCAGAGACTGACATCTGACTGTAAGGCATGATGTAAGCATAACACATGATTATTGCTGATTAAAATCTCCTGAAACAGAAAAAGCTCTTATCCTTCTCTGTAAAACCTTGGATTTGATTAATATTTTAATAAAAAAAGACAGGATATCAGTATTATCAAAAGTTCTGGAGTCATTGTCTTACAGTAAAATAAAGAAAGATATAGATACCTGCTGGGTAAACAATTAATTCTTTTCTACCCAAATCTCTCTGATCTTAAAACATTTCATAGCAGGAGACAGTCCTCAGCAGGATGATAGGAACTTACTACACAGAACTACAAGAGATTTAAGTGTTCTTTACACAGAGCCACAACAAAGACAAACACTTCTCCCCAAACACAATTTTCCTTTCCAGTCTACTACAAACAAGAAAAAACAAATGCAGATAGTATTGTGAGTTCCATTCAATATGTCACCTGCTATTTCACTAAAAGTCTGGGAAGCCTCAGCAAAGGCAGCCACAATAGCTTTTCACTGGCTTTGATGAGGCTCAGTGCTGTCACTGAATTTGTACATTTCCTGGGGGCATCCAATCCCATCAGCTTTCTGAAAACAGCCTATTTTTAAACACAAAGCAAAGTCAACAAGGACAACTCCAACACTAATTGTTTAATGTTTAATGCCTAAATTTAGACCATCAAACCAAGCATAATATCCCTCAGCAAGGATCACAAATTATTTTAAGGATTTTCTCTTGCAATACCTCGACCTCTCTCACCAGTAGCTTTCAAGGCAGAAATCTGAATGGCACACAGGAAAGACTGGAAATAAATGATCATCCATGTCACACAAAGTACTAGCAAAAAAACCTGCACAAAACAGAGCAACTAGTCCCTGCAGACCAGTAAGGCACCTAAAAACAACCAGCTCACGAAGAAGATGAGTGTTTTCACCTATTAAGCATGAAAAGTGTGAAAACACATTGTGATTGTTTGAGACAACACTCTCCAAAGAGAAACAGCACCAGCCGTGCTAATTGGGCTGGCAGCCGTGTCAGAACGGGCAGGGGGAGCAGGTGGCCAAGGGCCCAGAGCCGCCGCTTCACTTCCTCTGCACACACCGCAGCAACTGCCGAGGTGGGGAGTTACCTGCCCCTCAGCCCTGCTGCTTCTCCCCAGCGGCAGGAGGAAGAGCGTTAGGGTGACTCATGTTTATATCCCGTAAAAGCCTCATTGCCTTCACACCCGCTCAATAAAAGCTGGTTTTAGAGGATGCAAACGCGAGGGGCAGCACCGCGGTACTGAACAGTTCCTTGACCTGCTGCACCCAGTAATGCCCACCATGGGAAACTCCAATATCTCGTGGATCTAACGCGTTTGTCCCTTACGTTTAAGAAAGGAAAAAGGTATCAGGAATATTTAAACTAACCCCCCTGAGGTCTCTGTGCAGCACATCACAGCACAAGACTTTAAATGAACTTTGTCACAAACAGACATCCACAACAACTGCTTCTGAAAGCATCAGAGCTCACACTTCAACTCTATTTATATTTTCAATCCACAAACATCAAAACCGGTTTATAACTTCAACATGAGCTTTCAGGGCACTGTTCTGATGAGAAAGAAGAAATCCGACAAAACAACATTCAACACTTAGAGATATGAAGAGTGAATTACAGAGTGGAAGACGTTTCTCTTGCTCAGCTCTGAATCCTCATTTTAAGAAAGCTGCACAATCAGCTGGAGGGAGATCAGAGGAAAGACACTCGGGCAGAAAGCATCAAGCACAGAAAAACAAGGTCGCAGAAAAAGCGCTTCAACAGTTACCAGAAAAGAAAACGCTGGAAGTAGTCTTTCATTCAAGCCACGCTTAAGGGTTTTTGTCTTTTTTGCAGCAGTGTATTGGGTGAAAACAAAGTTTTCCTTCCCAGAACCAGCCCGTGAAGCCCACACAGCATCGCTGCACCTCCCGCTCATTTCCCGCACTGGGACATTTTCAAACGCACTTGCCCCAAAAGTTACTCCAGGACTGAACTTCGGCAGAGAACCGGGAGCAGCACCGCGACCCGTCTGCGGGAGCCGCCACCTGCCCCGGGTCCGGCTGGGGGGACCAGAACTGGCCCGGGCGGGGTGCGGGACACGCGTGTCGGGAGCCCCCAGCCCCGGGCCCGCGTCACTCACGGTCTCTGCAGCGGCTCCTCGGGGAGGGTGGCCGGGCCCTGCTGCTGCTGGAAGGAGCGCAGCGACTCGAAGGCCTTCGTCAGCTTCTCCATGGTGGCCATGTCCGCTCCGCCCGCGCCGGCGGCACCGGCCCGCGCTCCGACCCGCCCTGTCGCGGGCGCCTGGCGGGTCCGAGTGCTGTCCCGCTACCGCTGGCGCTGCCTCCGGGCTCGCTCCCGGCGCTGTGCCGGCGCTCCGCGGGCCCGGGCCCGTCACAGCCGCGATGAATGGGGCGGGCGCCGCTCGGGGCCGCGGGCGCCTCCCGTCCGCCCCTCCGCCATCTTGGATCCGTCCCGTCGGCCCCCGCGCGCGCCCCGCCCCCGGACTGCCCCGCCCCCCGAGCGGTGCCCCGGCCCGGGGCTCGGCAGCGCATGCGCACATCTCACCCCGGCCTGGCGTCACGTGCGCCTTTACGTAGAACACAAGGGGGCACGCGGGCCTCAAAAGGGGCGGTGTAGCAGCGAGAGCGACGGGCGCTCTGGCCAATCATAAGGAGGCTCCGCCCCCCGCGCGGGCAGGAGTGGCACTGGGTTGTGGCGCCCCCTGCCGGCAGCGCTGGCGGCGCCCCGGGGTCGCGGAGCCGCGCTCGGCTCTGGGCAGGGCCGGTGGGGGCCAGCGGTGCCGCGGGTTCGGAGCCCGCCCTGGGAGCCTCTGGCAGCCCCTGGCACTGCCTCGCGGGGAGCCGCGTTCTCAGGGCACCGCACGGGCCGCCCCAGCGAGGCGAGAGCAGCCGCTCTCTCGGTGCCCGCAAGTCACGGGCAATGCACAGCGAGTAACGCGCCACCCCCTCGGCACAAGCGGCGGCCGCAGGGGCTCCCGGCCCTCCGGTTTTATTTTAGGCTGCACAGAGACTCTTACAGGAACAAGACACTTAAAACTTGGCGGCGTGTGCCGGCCTTCCAGCGATCCGCTCCTGCCTGCGGACTTGCTTTATCAGAGGATACTTCTTGCGCACACATACTAAACATACAGGACATACCAGAAACAGTATATAGAATTTTTAAATCATTGATTCGATTGCTAAGCACTTTTAAAAAATCAGCAGTATTGTGAAGTTTCCAATTGCAACCACTGATTTTAATACAGTTACTTGTTAATACAGACTTTAGTTGACAGCTGATAAGAACTGGCAACTCAACTTATCTCACACACATGAAACTGGTTCCAGCAATAAAAATGGAGAACAGCTTTTGGAACTTCTAAGAAAATCAATTTCCAGTAATTCAGCTTGGTTATTGTTAGCAGACATGAAGAAATGAAGCAAAGCTCATGTCTCTGAATATTCAGGCCAACAGAAGTCATAGATGACATTCTTGCCAGATACTCACTAGAAGAGTGCTCTGCCAGTTAACTTTATTAACATGTTAATAAAAGACAAACTATTTGAAACAGTTCTCTGAAAGGAAACCTATCCTTAGTCCTGAAAGCAATTCAGCTTAAAGCAAAACCTTATTTCGTTATAGAAGTGCTACAAAATGTGAGCTTTTAAGATAAAACTAGTATTTTCCCCGATTATTTCATTATAAAGCTTGCAGAAACGTTTCTCTGGAACATGTGGATGATCATGAATTTTTTATTTAGCAAATGACACATGATAAAAGATGACAGCAGAGTTGGAACGCTGCACACTCTATGCATGTGCCACTTCACACTTTGCAATAAATTTAAGCGCAGTAAAAGGAGCATAAGCTCTTACCAAAGATTAAACAAGCCACCAACCAAGGCAGCCCTTGCAAGGCTGTTTTGAAGATTTCGATCAAAGTGTGCCAGTCCCCCGTGGGCTGCTGACTCACCGGCAGGAGCGCCAAGGCAGTGCCTGCCCACAAGCTCAGTGCTCTTTGTTCTCCCTGTCCTTCCGAGCTCTATCGGCACTGAGAGGCTCATTAACTGTGAGCTGAGATAACTGCAAGGTAACTCAGGGTATCAGGTTTTTCTTTAGTGAACGCCTTATCAGTAGGTTCTCCCAGCCCAAACGGACTGATCCATGGTTTTGCGTGTATGATGTCACTGATCTGCCCCACGAGCTCCCGCACTGGCAAAAATAAAGCGGTGTAAACCAGGCAAGGGGCAAGAAAAAAAAAAAAAAAAAAGCAAGGCAGGATTAGAGAACAAACGTTTTTATAAAGTCGGCATTACCTCAAAGAAAAATGAAGTTCCAATTAACAGTGCATACCTAAAAGATTAGCTGAAATTTAGGGGATGACAACTAATCTCAGCCTCAGGAGAAAAAGAAAAGAAACATGCTTTTACCTCGTCTCTAAAGTTACCCGTTGATTTAATGCTTTTAAGGTGAGCATGCCCACAGTATTTTTCACCCTATCCCGAAATCCCACTTTGGGCAGCATTTCTATATTTCCATGAACTGTTCAGCAGGTAATTGGTACCACTCCATGGAACTGCTGGCCCATGTGGTTTGGCATATGCACGGATAATCTGCAATATGTCACATCACGGTTGTATCATTTTAAGGTCATTTAATTTGAAGCTCTTTTGTAGAGCATTTGAGGGCTTTGTCCTTCAACTCATGTTATAAAATTACAGTAAATGTGCTAGTGAAAAAGAGCCCATCCCGATAATTCTGTCTTTTCACATGGAAATTTATGCAGAAATCTAGATCAAGACCATGAGATAAGGTATCAGTTGAGCCAGTACAGAACTAGGGCACTTTTTCCTGGATTCGACTATCTTACATTGGTAAAAAACTTACACTATGCATAGACATTTTCTGCTTCAAGAAATTTGATTTCTTTTAATTATCATTTTCCTTTTTTTTTTTTTTTTTCTATCCCAGCTACCACAATAGACATAATAAATAAATCACATTAGACAGTAATACATGTGGTTGAGATATGTGGCAGTGTTTTGCTTTTATTTCAGGAAGTACAATGCTCGAACATCCAGGAAAACAGCTCACACAAGAACAGTCAGTGGTTTGGAGATGCTGGAACTAACACATCACATTTAACAGTTAGCTTCCTATGCTTGCAAATAATTCTGATGTTTTGGACACAAGTGGATCATGGAAAAAGTTACCTACATTTCGTGTGCAAAACTTAAGTTACACCACAAGAACAATTATGAAATAAAAAGGAATTGTTCATTCAGCAGAAGAGACATCATCATCACCAAAATAAGCCAGGCGAGTAATTCAAAGCGAATATGATTCAACTTAAAGATGCTTTCCAATAATTCAAATTTCACTTCCTAAAAAGAAGTGTTTTCTGAAAATCTATGCGAAAATTAAGATAATTTCAATGTTGAATTCCTATAATGCTAATTTGTAAACCACAAAAATATTACTTTTTGTTGTCATATTTTAGTAACTTGTAAACAAGTATTCTCTGCTTGTATAAATGGCTCTGAAAAAAATTCTTACATCAGTGTAGTTTGAAAAATAATTGAAGTGCATTCTAAGAATGGATTGTTAGTTTGTTTTAATAGCTTCTATCATTGATTTATAAATGAGACAGTTTTATTCTGATTTGGAGATAAATTCTCTTTCATACTCAAAAACATTCAGGGCTACTGTTTGAAGAATGATTTGAGGGAAAAACGAGAGACAAGAGCTATTAAAGGCAAAGGTTTGTCAATAACTCTAGTTACAGATATACCACAGGTTTTTTTTCCTACTTACTTAGTTTTAAGCACTCATTTCTTCAGCTGAGACCGTTCTATTGTTGTTCTAATCCAGAAACAACACCATCTCTATTATGAACAGACCTCAGGGGGCAGGGGGAAGCTGACAGCTTTTTTAATAGGAAAAAAACAACCCTGAGGCATGAAGATTCTATTCTGCTGATCACAACATTGAAAAGCATTAAGCAAACCAATAAGACACTGGTACATTGTTTCACAGTCTCTGAATTTTGAGCTAAATAGAGAGGTTTGAGGTACACACAAGCAGACATGAAGAGTTACACACACAAATGCTTGGAAACACGCCACAGGAAAGGGGGGTTGATCTCATGCAAATAACTCCATGGAATTTCATAGGTCTTTCCAAATCTTGCACCAGTAGAACACTGGATTGTCTCACTAACAATTAAAGCCTTCTAACATATGGGTCTAGAGAGTGAAGTGATGCTGAATTACAAGAAGTTGTGTTGGCTTCCCCCATCCCACCCCAACAGTTTAATGGACGTAAAAGGCTACATAATCAGTAAACACAACCTGCTATTTCCCCCCTTCTTTGTCCCAGTTTTGTCCAAAAAAACATCAAGAGCTATGTTCATACTAAATTTCTCACACTGATACCTTGCTCTCAGGTGTTCTCCCCTCTCCGTAGCCTTTCCTTGCTTTCAAAATGCATCTCCAAGCTCCTAATACCCCAGTAAAGACCTTTAACCAATGTTAGTCACCTTAGATTAAACTGCATAACATCTTCCCCTCCATGTCCTGTGTAAGGAGAGTTATGCTGATTGCTGATCCTCCCAGTTCCTTGTTTTTTCTAATTTTTCATGGGATTCACAACAGATAAGATCCAGTCATTATGTACTTGTATTTCTAGCCAAAAGGGATAAATCTATAGTACAATAATGCCATCTTCAGCCTACTGGGGAAGAACCAATCAACTAACCAAAAAGAAAAAGTAAACTCCAAACCCAATGACATTTAGGTTGTAATCCTGCAAACATATACTCACTCAAAAACAATTCAATAGTACTATTCTGAATTTAAGAAAAAATGTGCGAAATTAAAGTAAAACTGAAAAAAACCAAACAAATTCTCACTTTTTTACAAGGAATTCCTTTGTCCAAAGAAGTGGACATGTAAATAACCACTTCTTAGGAACAATTTCCCTTTTCTCTTCATTTGACACTCTTTCTTCAGAGATTCCTGGAAAATATGTGTTAAGCCTCAACACTCCAAAATAGAAAAGTTGATTTTATTTTTTATTAAGTTAAGATTCCTCTCCATCCAAGACTGAAAGAAAACTTGAAATACATGATAAATAGATTTTCAGGGTTTTTTTAAGTTGTTAAAACCAATTCCTGTATTTTCTTCATAAAAATTATTCAGCTTGTGTCCGTGGTATTCTTGCTCAAATTTCAAATTACTCTACATGGACATTAAATCCAGACTGTCACCCTGGATGTCTGGTGTTTAGAGTCACCTTTGCCTCAGAACAGCAAGCCTAAGATCTTAAAAATTCAAACTTCTTAATCAGAGAAACGATGACTTGTCCAACCATGTAGGTATTTATAAAAAACTTTTGTTACTTCCCCATTTTTCCATTCCCATTTTTTTAGAGTTCTTCTGTTGCTGTGGTACAAAATAAAGAGGGTCAGGTCAGACTGCCAGCTCATTGTCTCGCACATAATGGTTCTAGCCAACACCCTTACTTCAGATATTTCTGTCAAGCCTCCCATCCCTTCACTATTACATCAGACCATCTTCCAGTAATTCATTCAAACTCTCTCACCCTCTGCCAATTTCTCCCTTTGTAGTCTCTAAAAGAGTAATTTTGCTGTCTTGTGTGCTGTTTTAGACTGGAGGAAAAATGCACTGAAAACACAGGAAAATAGTCTCATTCCTCATTTCTGTGGCACAGCAGCCAAGAAGAACAATTTTAGAGAGACACCAGATGAGCCCCAGTAGGGGTCTGTAACACACTGGTTTTCCATTTTTTCAAATTGTCATCCATTAAAACTTTGTTTTTAGAGACCAAATACCATGAATTAAAGCCTGATGATAGGCTTGAATATCAAATTTATCTTGTGAGTTTCTCAGAAGCAGCTGAAATTTCTTCCAGTGGGTCTACAGATCACAAGACAGACCTTTTTGAGGGGAAGGGGGTGCTATTCAGTTGCCCTGTGTGTACAATACAGTTGCTCTGTGTGGTCTGGTTGGTGCCCCAGATATTTGAAAGGGAAAGAAAATGCACGCACAGTTGAGACAAATCTTCAGAATACGCAACAAAATATGAAACTAAAATCATGTCTCCAACTCCAAAGGCATTCCATTGTATTTCAAGTACCCAACTCATTTTTGAAAACAGAAGAGGCTCTCAATGAAATGTGCTCTTTAACTTGACTCTCACATCCAGATTAGTAGTTTTACTGGAAACTTTACAAAATAAAAGGTCTGACCTACTGTGAGTCCAGAAGAATGGAAGTTTGCCTAGCTTTCAAGCAGCTTTTGTCAGTTTCACTAATGAACATCAGGTAATCATAACAAACTTCAATACCAGCTCCATATCTGTATTAGGCAATCATTAAAGGCATGTTTTAATGTTTTTGTTTTAAAAGTCTATAAGAAAAAAAATATTTACATAATTAAATTCAATACTTAATGCTACCTTGCCCTTCCCCCAGTGGCAGTGATCACTGTCAACCCTAGAACATTGCATGATACAATTTAAGCAGAGAGGACATTAGTAAGAAGAGCCCGTGCTTTGTTTTTTAACCCATTATAAAACTGTAACATCCTACAGGGAGTTAAAAACTATTTCATTTACAGAAAATAAAATAAAACTCTGTCCGCACAGGTAAAAAGCAATCCTTTCAGTAAAGACAATAAAGTTCTCAAAATATAGTTATAAAATTTTGGCATAGGTCGACTTGCATGGTTCATGACAAGAAGCTCCATGGAGAGGATGTGTAAGATGGGTAGAAAAGAGGAGAATGGGATACTTCAGCTTGTTACAGGATTAGGCTAAATGTTCAAAGTTCTCTTTATACAGAAATACAGAAAGAGATTCTACAGAGCCTGATAATAAAGAGCAATTCCTAATAGCTGGCCACAGTGCACTGAATTCCTTCTTGTTTCTTAGCAGTGGCTTGAGAGATACATTAGGTAATAGCACTGCCATGCTGCTGGATAATACCAGATTATTAAATTTATCAGTACAGCAATTTTACAGTTAAGAAAACTGCTAATAAAGATCCTAATGATCAAGAGGAGTTTTACCAGGAGCATAGTCAAGTTACAGTGATGCCATAGATATCATCTCTATGCTTTAAAATCCTTTTAGTATTTCTAGATTCATTCCACTGGGGAAAAAAAATAATCAAGATAAATCAAATTCATACAGAAACACACTCACTCAAATGGCACTCATTGCTTTTTGTACAATTAAGCTTTAGTGAAAATATACATCTTAAAACAAATGAAGTACAAATGTACAAAAATCCTTGAACTCAGATAAAAAATATATATAATACAATTTGCTACAGAGATATAAAACATTTAACATTTGCTCATCCTTTCTGATGAGCATAAAATGATTTAAAGCCTGGAGGACTCCTGCTCATCATCACTGCAATCAGATTTAAAGCAGACCTGCAAGAGAAGACAGACAGGCAACTCAGCTGCAGAACTAATACTATTCTTTATTTGTGTGTTTTATGGGGCACAGAAATGCTGAGGGGGTGGGTCTTTTTCTAGCACATTTTACTCCATTCTAACTAAATACTTTCAGAAACTCAAAGGAATCCACAATCTCAACCCCAAATCTCAAGTCATTAAAATTTAATTAAAGTTCTCTCCTTCTTTTAACTTCACTAAGACAATTAACTGCAGTCCTGTTAGTTCAAAATCAACTGAAAACTCTCAAACCATATTCATTTTTTTTGGCTTCTTCTCAATACATAGAACCATATCCTGGGACAGTATGAATCCTGCTGACTTTTGGCTGGAAAAGACTACAGTAAGACACAAGCTTTAACTTTAGTTATGTGAGAATACTAGTACATTCAACCATTCCTTCTATTCCATTACTCAAAGTGGGGGAAAACTGTTTTTGAAAAGGTGAACTAAAAATTACAGTACTATTATACGTTCCATTAGCATTGTACCATTTTAGAAAGGTGAATTGCCAGCTGAAGACAAAAAATTTCTTCATGCAATTTTAATACATGGCCTTGCTGTGGCTACTTAACAATATGCACCTAGCAATTTTAAAATTCCATTTCTGCTTGAAAGCAAAAGTAATTTCTACCCAAGTATTCACTATTGGAATGTACTCAAGCTTCTCAAGATAATTCCTCTCTAAGTGCAGGCACACTGAGCAAGCAGAATTATATATAACATCTTGAACTGCAAACCTTTACGAATAGTCTATTTCTTACATCCTGTAGACAATTACAAAATATTATGTGTCTTCTAGGTAGTAAATACTCAAATTCTCTGAACAGGAAGTTCTACTAAAGTGTAGAAGTCTGTGTGTAAGAAAAGGCTGAGCATTATCAGCTGTGTAAAATTTATTATGTTGTTTTGGTGAAGGCATTAAACTACTTAAGATATTTTAACATTTGTTTCATGATACTTCTCATTTATTTTGGGGATATTTCTATTTATTTGCTTATTTATTGGATAGATACTTATTTTTTCTTATAAACTTACTTATTACTAGTTTTTACAAAGGGCCTCAGTTATCTCTGAAGACATATCCACAGTTTTAATTAAAAAATGGTAAAAAGCAAGGCCCAAATTAACCTCTTTAGCAAAGGAAGGTCTATAGCAGAGCTTTTAACAGAACCCACTACCTTCTTCCCAGATAACTAGAGGAGGACAGAATGCTGAGGTAGGAAAGCTTCCTGGAGTTATTGGGACTGCCATAATTTCTGAAATGCAGTGGAGGGGCAAAGCCATAACAAAACAGATTTCATTAGTTTCAGTATGCAGTGAACAACTTGGTTTTCCTACCACAAATTAGTAATAATAATTAAAAAGAATGGAAGTTAATTTTCTTATGAAAGAAATGTCCTTACCTCTCCACTAAAAAGTCTGTGAAAGAAGCCTCTCTTTGGCTTAGGAGACTTCTCTCTGTCTGGTGACACAGTACCATCAGTTTCATATGCATTGATATCTTCAAAGCATCCCGTTTCAATCATCTTTGAAACACATGAAATATAAATGAAATATCCATAAAAGCCTCTCAAACAAGTTCCAGGTTATATCTATTTACTCTGGCTGGGTACTCCTTAAAAATTCATCAGCCAAACTACACCACTGTGTCCAAAAGGAGGCACAAAGCTCACATTGACTCTCCTTGTGCACTCAACCAACTAAAGAATAGCAATGAGAGCCCTCTCACACAGGTAAGTGTCAGGTGCTCCCTTGCTTGTTTAGCATTCTAGCCTTTCTTCTGCTCATGATGCAATAAAGAGAACCAGAAACAGATCTTCCTTTCAGGTATTCTGTTCATTTCAGAACAGTCCAGCCAAAAAAATGTAGCATCTCTATGCCCTGGGCTGAACTTAATTAATAAACATGACGTGAGAGGAAAAAAAAAGATACAATGAAAATGGGTCTCTGGAGAGAAGCAAGGGATTTTGAAATCATCTTTGTCTGTGTACACAAAAACGAAAGAAATAAAACCACAATTACTGGGCACAGAAAGGACAGCAGGAATGCCAAAATGTAACCAACAGGCAGAGTCAGAAGGGGGGATTTAGGCAATGCCCAATCCAGTTGGCATTTACCAGTAAGTGCCACTGGTACATGTCTGTCACAACAGCAGGCAGCCAAGTGAATATACCTTATAGAGGGAGAGATGGCATAAAGAGGACTAAGAAAATATGCAGCCTGCTTTTGTTGTAAACCATGACATTGGGTAAATTATGGAATGGTGAGAGAAAGTCTTGACAGGCAAAAATTTGAGGGAAAGTTCAGTAACATGATTTAAAAGAAAAGAGCACAAATGCACAATGAAATCTGCAGTTCTTCCTTGAAGAAAAGGAATTGCCATTGCAAGAATTCCACAACTACTTCCAACTTTATCCATATCTGCAGGGTTAGTTATTAAGCTGCAGTGCATTTTTTAATGACTAGATCATATTCTGAAGTTCAGAATTACAACACACTATAGAAAAGACTTCTTTCTCCAAGGTTCACTGTTTCTCAGTGAAAACTTTCTATGGCAAATTATACCTTTTCAAATATTCTTCTTAATGTCATGCAAAAAAAGCAAAACCAAACAGGATGTACTTTTTCCTCCAAATTGTTCAGAAATTGCCCATTTTTTGTGTTCAAGCTTTAAATAAAATGCAATCATACTGAGAGAGAAATAACACTAGTAGAATTCAAGACAATAGTAATTTCAGAAAGTCACAAATAAATTATAATGAGGGGAAGGCACTCATAACAAGAACTACAATTTTAAGTAATTGTTACTGAGTGTTCTTGCTGAAACAGTAAAGAGGATTTGAATTGCATGCAGAGACAGCAAAATTCTAGTACTCTTTGCAGACTACTAGAATATTCATTCACTAGACATACAAAAAAACTTTTGAGGGAAAGTTTGACTCAACTGATATTGAACTGTTTGTTTTGAAACCTTGAAAAAGATGAGTCTGCAATTCTGTATTACTGTCACTTGAATACTCTATTGATACACAGCCTATACACAAATAGCTTGCACTGCACCTATTTGCTTTTGAACATTTGGAATAACATTCCATCCCTCTCCTGTGAACAGCAATACTGAATGTGACTGAACAACAAGGAAAGGATGGTCCTACTGATACTAATACTGTCCTGTAAGCTGTGCTTATGATGACAAGATGCCAGACTTTATTTATGCAAGTTTACCATAGATCTCAGTTTTTAGCAAGTTGTTTATGTTTTCAGATCTTTTTTTCTGAAGCCTCTCAGCACAGAAGTCTAAAGCAGAAACCTCTTTACATCTCTTAGAGAAAAAAATCATTATATCTTTTATTAAATATTCTATATTGCTGTACTAAAGAAAATTATCTTCTATGAAATGCACATTACCTCATTTTGCCAAGGTATTGAGACACAACCTGTCACAAATTTGGAATAGAAGTCATCATCTGTGGTATCCAGGTTCACTCCTTTTACTGTTGAGAACTGCTCAATGTCCAGGACATCTTTACAATAAACGGCACGTGGCTGCAGTACAATACAAGATTGCTTCATTAAAGTTTTGGATTTGTGGATTTTTAATTTGGTTTTATTTTCCCTAGATGAGCAGAAGGGAGCAAAATGTCTGCAATTTTACCATTTCACATTGCTGATCACCAAATTACACTGTTCTATGGAACAGAAGTACAAAGACTCTCTTCATAAGGCACCTGAGCAAATTTATCCATTCTACAAGTAACAGAAAAGAAATACTGAAGCCAGAAATAGCTTGTCTGGATCTCTTAATTCTCTTGTCTGGTTGTCATAATTCACTCATCTTCTGTCACCTTCCTTTCAACTCTGGAATATTTTCTTCAAAGCTATTACTCATTTCTTTTGCATCTGAGCAATGGAAGTGGACTTTTAAGGGCTACGAAATCAGCTACAAAGCTCCCTCGGGAAATACCATTATTGTAAATTGTTCTGTGATCTCAAATGAAATACCACAAAGCAATTAGTTATCATCAATAGCTACAATGGCATTTTTCTACCAATGTAACTAACTTAAAACGTTTCTCTGGAGTTCATATGATTGCTAACATAAAATTATGACAGTTCTTGCCTTTTTAGATACTAATCAAATCTGTCTCACCTACTTACATCTGGCAAGAATGGAGGTTCTAACATGTTAGCTTCCAGCCTCTTGAAGTTGATGTTCTTGAAAATAGGATGTTGCTTTACAACAGCAGCTCCTCCTTCAGTGCAACCCAGTCGTTCCCCTGGGTTTTTAGCAAGTAACTGCAGACACATGGAAAAAAAGTTGATTCATGATACAATCCCACAACTAAAAAGTATATCTTACATACAATGTCTTTCAATCAGTTTATTTTGCTACTTGGCCTCTTATTAGGTACATTTATCATATATCAAAATTACCTGGAAACTCAAACAGCAACATTCTGGAAATATATTTTCAATAGACAAAAGAATCCCTGAAAGGACATGATTTGAAGATTATGCCCAAAGTTATATGAAAATATTTTAATTGATGCCATGTTGAGAAGACTTTATGGTACAGACTGTGCAGTAGGCTTTTCTTTCAGGAAATACAGACTTCTATTTTTTTCCTGTGGGCTTAAGTAATGCACGTATCTTGCATGAACTAGTACAGAAATATTGTGAAGCTTTCTGTATAAATTTAAGAACAGGCAAGATAGAAAAAAAAAAAAAGCCATTGTCTTATAGATAATGTTTTAGGTGAAGAAACTGGTGTACTACTCAGCCACTTGTTGCCATGCACTATCCAAGTTGAGTGTACTCCATCTATAATTTCAAGTGGTCCAAGCAGTACTAGACCATTTCATTCATGTGACAAATAATCAATTTATGCAACTTTCCTTCATCTTGAGAAAAGTTCTGAATTCTTGAAGTTTGATAACTGAACAGTTCATGAACTATCACAAACTTTCATGTGAACTAGAGAAAGGTTTAGGAAATCCAGTCTTGAAAAAATTTCAAGATTTTAAAATAAAGTAGTTGGCCTCTTTAATAGGATTAGAAATTTAATTTTCAAACCTCTATGTCTCTTCACCCACCATCCTGCAGATGGATTTTGCCTCCTCTGAAAACTTGTCCGAGTATGTCTCCTGGTCTTCCTTTACTCTCCGGTCAATCTCATCCCGTTTAACTCTTTCCTTGTGCTTCCTGAATGGAGACTGTCCTTCAATCATTTCATAAATCAAACAGCCAAGACCCCACCAATCTGGACTGAATGTATACTTTTCGTTTTTGAGCACTTCTGGAGCTACAAAACAAAACCAAACACACACCCACAACATTTCACTTTAAATTGACTAATTGTGTATATTGGAAAAACTCTCAGGTACTCTCTTTGGGCTCTGTGCAGACATGTTTGTGTACAGAATCCTCTGTACTTTGAAGAAACTTTAATTTCTACAGTGAGAACTCTGTTTATATCCAACAGAAAATCTTAATTTCTTTAATGCTTAAAACCAGTGTCCTTTAGAGAATGAAAAAAAAACCCCTGAAAATGAAGTTTTCCAAAGCACGGAAATAAATGTATTGTCACAGCAATTTCTCTGCTTACTTGTGATCGTAAACCTCTTTGAATCTCAGGAAAAATTAGGTGCTTACTTAAAGCTCTGCCTAAAGCTAGAATTTTCATTCACATTTTCAAGATTTTCAGTGGGCTTATAATTATTAACATCTACAAATGCATATTACAACCTTTCTTCTTCCCATAACATGCCTAGTGACTAATTCAGGTCCAATACAGTTCGTATATTCACAGAAGCAAATTTTCTGGTGAAATGTAACTGCCAAAGGATGCTTTACATACCCATGTAACCAACAGTCCCAACACGTCCTCGGACAGTTTCACCTTCTGGAATCTGCACAGCTAATCCAAGATCTGAAATCCTGATATGTCCTATTTATGTTAAAATAAATTATACATAGTTGGCAAAAATAATGTGATTATTATCACTTTTAAAACAAAAAAATTCTCTTGTACACATCATAAAAATCCCATTGGAAAGTATCAAACATTCATATAGCCCTAAGTTTATTTAACGTAATTAGAAAGGAGTGTTTTATTCAGCTATTCCTTAAAAATGTGAAGAAAGAGAGGTACAGATATAACTGATTTTCTGAGGGTCATACAAAAATAATTTGCTTTTAAGCACTCTAATTCCTGGCTTTGGCATAGGCTGCTGTTCTTGGACAAATAGAAATGCTCATTTCAGATTCTGTATCTATGCATCAGACACTTGTGGTTTTCCATTCGGTATACCCACCACCAGCACTTAGCTTTCTGACATCTCAATAAAACTTCAAAGTTAACTTAATTTATTCCAAATGCGAGAAAATTGTAGCCTGTACTGAGAGAGCTTGTTTTCCTGTAATAAAGTACCCCAATAATGCCAAACACGAGTACTTAGAATTGTTATACCAATTCCCACCCCAAACCAAGACCAGCCCAGTCAATAACCTACTCAAAATTATTTATATTGTAACATGTCAGTTCAATCCTGGGATTTCTTCTTCTCATGAATCACTCCTAAGTGGATAACAGTTCTATTGCACTTTATCAGCCAAATTTCTTGAGTTGACAACCTTCCCCTATCATGTATGGCCTTTAGAGCTATACCTCTAAAACAGAAATCGTCTGGCTTGTCATGCACTGCTCAGTAGGGAACCAGTCCAAGCAGGGCAACGGGAATAAATCCACCTCACCCTCCCTTACATTCCCATGGACAGATATAGTTCTTTGCTGGATAGACTCATGAACTGTTTCAAGCACATTCAAAACATTTCAAGGCAGGAATCGTATTGACATTTTAATTTAAAAACATGTATGGTATTTTCTTAATAAAAATGTAAAAGTCTAGACAGAAGAAAGGACAATTACATTTTCAATTCAATTTTAAAACAATTTTGTAGAAAAAGTCATTGCTGAGAAAGAAAAAAAGATCAAATCCCCCAATTATTTCTAATAGTGGTTATAAGGACAGGGATATTGTTGTTCACAGAAACACTACAGACTCACAGAATGATTCAGGCTGGAAGGGACTTCAGAAGGCCTCTAGTAAAGCCTCCTGAGCAAGCAGGCAGCCCAAGGTGTCCAAAGCTTTTTAAATACTTAAAAAGTATTTAGAAAGCCTCGAAGAGTAAACACTGCATCACCTCTCTGGGTAGCCCATTCCAATGCCCTTATATGCTGTGGCATTCAAAAAGTTCTACAGCATCAATATTAGTTAACAGCATATTAATTTCTTATGTACATGTGTTAGATAATCAGGGGATGGGGGGAGAGAGAGAGAGAGTGTGGAAAAAGTCAAGTACCATTCTTTATACTGGTTGGAAATGAGTAAATGCTCTGGAGCAGCAAATGCAAGTTTAAATACATTCTGTTGCTCTTGTATTCCCTGACATCTGATGAACTCCTTTACAAGTGCAAGATCCGAGCTCCTGAAGCGATTTTCTAATTAGTCCCCTGTGCTCTCTGGAACTTGATCAAAATATCCCTGGCAGAGAGGAAGCATTCTAGTGCAGTCCTGCAAGGCTACATTTTTCCTCAAAGAAGCTTTCAGCTTTTCCAAGACATTGCTGGAGAGAAAAATTAAAGAATGCATTTGATGTCTAGCAAAGCTTTAGCTCTTGTAAAGTGACTTCTCTCAAGCATCATCTTTTTTGAAATTTATCAGTCAGAACATGCTGACTTAAAAAAAAAATACTGTGCTAATGACTTCAAAAGTAGTTTTTCCTCAACTAAAATGCTCAGCAGTTACAAGAACAAACTTGTAATACTCATCCACAGCTTAGAAGAGAATTCCTGCACATGTTCCACAGTCAATTAAAAAGATTCTGGTAATGACTTGCATACAAAGTCATGGAAGAGAATTAATTTGGCTTTTGACAAACAAAAGATTACAAACATTTATTCTGTACTGTTTGTATTTCCTTGATTCCTCCCAGCCACATATGCATCAGGCACCATCAGTCCTCTTTTAGTCAAAATGTTAAAACAGAAATATTTCTGATTTCTTCTTACTGTCTAAACATTCTCATTTACTAAGTAAAATTCTGGCCCCCATCTAACAAATCATGTTTCCATAGTTGAAGAAAAGACAAACAAAACAAATCCATATAAAAGTTGCAGGGATCTTAAATCAAGACAAGGGGGAAAAGGAAGGGCAAAAGGGAAAAAGTAGCTATTTGAAAGGAGAAAATTGACCCTTCAAACATAATCATGGTTGACTCCCAAAGTTTTCTCCTGCTTTCTAAAAAGCAAGGCAGTATTTTCTTTGCTAAATTAAGATTCCTCGATTAGGTCTCCTTTATCATGAAGAAATCCCTTACATTTCTGGCACGGTATTAATTAGAGGTATAATTCCTGATTTCAAAATTAATTTTAATCTTTACTTACCACAGTCATCAAGAAGTATATTCTCAGGCTTCAAGTCTCTACAAATTAAACAACAGAAATGTGAATTAAACAAAGACAAAACTATTAGCCCTTAGCCCTCAAGTGCAACAGATTCAACAGAAGACTTCTTGGTTCTGACTGAAGCAATTTTTCTAGTTCTACCTATAAACAAAAACAAAAACAAAACAACAACAACAAAAAAATTTCTCCTGAGGAGAATCAGCTTTACAACTCCCCAGTGTTAAACACTGTGCTGGCTGCAGTTTGATCCTGACCCCTTGCTGTATTTCACCCCAGGGCATCAGAATATCAACTAAGAGTAATAAGCCCAAGACTAAGCACAGGCTTAATATCATCCATTCAAACTCAATTTCTTTAACTTGGACATGCAACTTTTAAAGCTTCCTAGACACTTCACCTAGTTAAGATTTTTTGCAATATATTTCTAGAAGTTTCCTATTACTTTTTTGTAAACATCAAAGTTTCACAAACATTTTTAACAATTAAATGATAGTAAGACTCAGGAAATACTAAAAGGGCAATAAATTCAGCATTGCAATTTTGCCCCTTGTGCATTTTTACTTTGAGAACAACAGAAAATAATGAATGGAATGTTTGAATTTTCTTCTGCTTAAGAAAAATTTGGAAAGTTAAAGCTGAATCAGAAATTGTTCTAGGATTTATCCCCTAGCAGATTCTCCTGAGGATAGACACACATGTAGGCATAAAAATCTGTAAAAAATGTACATTATTATTTATAAAATTGCATTATAGTTAGTTATAATGTATATTGTTAATTTTTAAAATTTTATTTATGTTATTTTATATATACGTGTATTTGTGGTATGCATCAGTAAGCGTGTGGACTGAAATGATCTCTTAGATTTATTCCACCATAAATATAAGCCAGCAATAGACATGTAAAACCCAGTAGTTGGCAAAAGAAAGAGTTACTGGAATAGATTATTAAAAACAATGTGTATATATACATGTATACATACAGTTGTGACAAGAAGAAGAGACTGAATAAGACAAAAGAAAAAAATTTAGGAAAAACTACTCTGGAGTTGACATTCTAAATGAGATACAACTGTTCACCAAGAAATCTAAGTAGGTTTTTTTCCCCAAAAAAATATTGGTAAATTGATGTTCTGTAGTATGTTTATTCATGGTAAAGTTTCATTATCTTATGAGATTAACTGTATACAAAAATCATAAATCATCCTCTGCTTCTCATGCTTTTAAGTCTCGACAATCCCCATAATGGTGATAAATGGACATTAAATATAAGATCACAACAGCAGAGAAACCAGGAGAGATCAGAATTAAAAAACTGAAGAACACTAGGATAAGACATGTGTTTGAAGGTCATCTTATAGGCAAACAACTAACAAGTTGGACCTAAACACAGGTCTGTGGTATGGGGTCTTTTATTTCGTTTGGGGGTTTTTTTGTCGTTGTTGTTATTTTGTATTTTAAACAATCAGTTTTGTTTTCATCTGGGCAATGTGAAATGACCTACTTGTAGCTGATGAAATCTCTCACCCCTGCTTCCCTCCCACATGTATGCCAAAACACACTGTGTAATATTGCAAGATTGGCCAAATTCTCTAAGGAACCACATCCAACCACCAACATAAGCCTCATTCACTCTGGTTCTGCCACTTCCCACTCTGTGTGTGTGTGTGTTGGTCTTGTACACTGGGGAGGGAAAAGACTAAGACTCATTATATTAAAATTATACTTTAAATATTCTTTGAAATAAATGGTATTTGGTATTACACAGCAAAAGCATAAAGACAGCATTCTTTATGTCAAATTTAGTGACACTAAATTTGTTTTGCTTGTTCTGTAATATTAATGCATTCCAGGGGTTAAATGATATATGTACAGAGACAAAACAGAGCATTAAAATCATACAATATCAATTGCAATGCATAGTTTTATAAATTCAAAGGTAAAAATAAGCTTACTGGAGGAATCTGAAATTAAAACAGAAGAAGGAGCTTTTCACATGGGCTATGACTATCCTGTTACCCTTGTGGGTGTGACATACAATGCAGCCAGGAACTTCTAGAGAAGTCTGTGAATTTCTTTAGAGTGGGCAGGAATACAATCCTATCCATCTAAAACTTATTTATTAAAATTAAAAATTAATTTGCTTTGTAAATCATAGTTCCATTTCATTTTACAAATCTTGAATCAACTTTACACTGTTTTAAAATATATCAATCATCAGGACCTAAATCAACAGCAAGAAGACATAAGAGATATATTCCTAGGGATATGCCATGAAAAGGACAGCTAAACTATTTTCTTATTCTTTTCCTACAAAATTAAATACACAGTTGTTTTAGTAGGAAGCAATATGCTCAATGCTGAAGAGATGTGTAAAAGTACTGTAGATGACACTTACCTGTAAACAATTCTCTCTCTTTGCAAATCCTCCAGACCACAGCACAGTTCTGCAGCATAGAAAATAGCCCTTTCCTCATCAAAGCCAGGATTTCCCATGTTATATATGTGAAACTTCAGATCCCCTCCATTCATTATGGTTAACACTAAACACAGGGCATCTTTCGTCTCGTATGTATAGGATAAACTAACCTAAAAATGGGCAGGGTGAGAACACAACCATTATTCATTCATGAACCCCAAAACAATTCACAGGTCTTTTTTTCCAATACAATCAACTTAGGAATCCTTTTTCAAGGCAAAAAGAACAAAACGTGCAAGTGGAAAATTGCTCTTGCAGAGTACTGGAAGACACAAAGGAATTCAGACTAATTTGCCTGTGTACATGAACCACACACACAAGACAAAAGCTTAGTGGCAGATCTGTTTAGATACCAGAGAGCTCCACCCAGAAAACAGTTACCGATGATGCCTCTCAGCTGCATGTTACCTATATTACTCTTTGTCCAGATAGCATGAGCATATTCCTTGTTTTATTAGGATCTCTGGAATTATGCACTGCCAAACCACCTTCCTGAACAACGAGACTCAAAACTGCCCTAGAGAAACTCCAATTATTTTAAATCAAATGTGTAGTTCCTACTCCTGCCCCTGCCTCCTCCTCAAGTACCTGCATATTTCCCTGATTTAGAACTTGCCAACAGTAAAGACTCAGTACAGCTCCTTACAGTCTTTCTTCTCACTGTACTTGAAATGTGCTGCTGATAGGCAAGGACAAAGCACCACTTTTTTTTTCAGGTTTTAGGTGAAAGTTTTTAAGTGCATTTCAAGTTTTAAAGTAGACTTGTGAATTTAAAAAACCCCTCCCCATTTAACACAATGTAATATACTACAAAATTTCACTGTTTAAGTTACAAATTCATTTTCAACAGAAAAAGCCATGCTACACAGAGGATCATCTGGTAGGATCTTCAAAATCACCAAAATCAACTAAGAGCAATGGAATTCAAACATATGCTTAGCTTACATTAGGTAAATAAGCTAGGTAAAAAAAAAAAATCACTAGGGTTTTTTTTTTTCACTCAATAGAAGTATTTTAAATGCAGTACAAGTAAACTGCTTTAATTCAGTAATAAATCCAAACTCTTCTTTTAGAAGCATAAACACAATACTAAATAATAAAACCAAATAAATATAGAAATCAGCTGCTTGAGGCATAGATTCCCATTTGGTGGTTTTAACTGATGTGTCCAGCTATTTATGACTGTCCTTGTGACAGAGGCATGACAAGTTATCTACCCACTTCAAAACCAGGATTACTGCAAATGCTAGACCTAGATCTTTTCTGTTCCATAAAAAACCACCACTGGATATCAAGAGGAAAATAACTCATGCTCAATTTTATAAAGCAATTTCAAATTCAACTTGGTTCAATTATTGATTTATAGTGTTTATATATGCTGAAAAAAACGTTACTAAAATATAGAAGTTCCACTCTTTTAGTAATTTATGGATAAATTCAGGTACTCTCTGGGTTCAGTTTCAATCAATTTAAGCCCAGAAGCCTTGTGCAAAAATAACATTAGCATATTTATATAAAACCATAATTTAAAATAGTTTAAAATATTAATGTATCTGGCCAGCAGGTTCTTAATTTTTCTTGTAGCTGACAGTATTCTACAGTGGGGTTTTTTAAATACATAAAACTTATCAGAAAATACATGCATACATATTTTATACACATATTTTTATAAATAACTTTCACTCTCCTCTAAAACAAGTACTTTAAAATCCTCTGAACAGAAATAAAAAAATTATAGGTAAGTGGATTTCACACCAAAGCAAAATGTATTTGAAATTAACATTTAAATGACATTTCAACTAAAAAGTAAACATTACTTGGGAAAAGTTTTACTTGGTGTATCTTTGAACATTTTAACTTCTTTCGCTGCTTAGTAATTAGAGCTACTAACAGACCATAATTGACACAATAGCAGCAGGTTTATGTATTAAAGGTAAGATTTCCATTGTGCAGAAATTCCATTAAAAAGTTAATTGTTTCACATACAAGATACCTCTTTAAGCCTTGGTACACAACAAAGCAATATAACCTGAACAAATACACTATTAAAATGTCATGTTTATCCTAAAATACATCAGCAACAGAGTAACAAATGCTATGAAAATACCTCAGGATATAAAAACTCAGCTGTTAAACAGAGGACAGATTCAGTGGCATCAGCATGCTGAAACACACCCTAATGTTCTGGCTGTGAGAAATTAAGCAGGTGGACCAAAAATAGTTCTGTGTTTGTGCACAGAACTATTCTCAATCACACACAAAACATTTATTATTGTATCAATCACTACTCTCTACAGTCATTCATTCCCTAAATCAATTTAAAAAAGAGTTTTGTGCCCACAAGCTCCTGGAAGACACTGAAACCAAGTAAACAAAATAAGATAAATTTCTGAAAGTAGATTGGAAATAGATACTTACTACAAACCTACTATTCACTTTTTCTAGAATCCTTTTTTCATTTAGAGCCATTGATTCTCCTTTCCTCTTCTTTATTCTCTTTTTTTCTAGCTTTTTGCAAGCATACATTTTTCCTGTTGCCCGTACTTGACAGGCACACACCTGCGAAAAGAAGGATGGTGTGTCAGAGATGCTTTAGGTGCTTTAGAATTTCTATTTTAAAGAAGATTGAGTTTAATTTTTCATTCCAAACTCTTTAGTGCTTTCAGAAAATTATGGTCTGTAAGCATCAATACAGAGCCTTCACTCATGAAACAACTTTAAAGGTTCACTGTAACAGAAAGGAAAAAAACTGTAACAGAAGTTACTGTAACAGAAAAAGTGATTATACAGAAGCAAACACATTTCTTTCAGGGTTGAACAGTTTAGTAAAACTGTGGATCCTGTGTTAGTAAAAAAGGTGACTACCTTTTAAAGTAATAGTGTTAAGTGTCCTAGTATGTGTTAAGGACAAATATTCACATCACAATCAAACAGGAGAAACATAAAGGTAATTAATAGCACTCCTTCTCCTCCATATAGGGCTCTGCTTAAAATAAGTACAGGGGCAGTTCAATTAATTATAAATAGAATTATTAAAATCTATAGATTTCAAATTAGGTTTATGAATATTCTACATAATTAGCAAATTGCAACAAAATTCTCATTTCGAAATGAAATTTCTAAATAGAAGAAACAGTTGTCAGTCTGTACAAGTTTTCTGCAGCTTTGTGCATGACCTACAATGCTTAAACTAACACATTAAAACAGTTTGTATTGACAACAGCTTGCCAGGTGATGTGTCAAAGTAGATTGATAGAGACAAGAGTTAAACAGACTGTCCTTTTTCTTTTATTCCTTAAGAACTGCCTTGCAGAAAGTTACTTCTGTACTCACCTCCCCAAATCCACCTTTGCCTAGTACTCGGTAATGCCTGAATGTGTGTTTGGTTACTGGCTGCCTGATTAACAGAAAGAAACAATTATTGCAACAGGAATTACAAATGTCAGTAATCCCATCCCAAGGTCTGTCTTCATTTTCTCCTTTCTGTTCTGCCATATTTCTGAACAAATGTTGCCTTAACCTCATGTAGAAGTACTATAATAAACTGAATTTCAAATGAAAGGGGTGCTCTGCTAAGAAACGTGGGCTCCCTCATGTGGTCACCAGGCACTGCCAATGGCAGGAAGAAGAGCTGGTCAGCTCGTCCCCTTGAGCCCACAGTCAGAGCCTTGTGTGTTCTCATCACCTCCTGTTGCCTCCCGTAATTGACATTCTGACATCCAGAGTACATTTCAACGGGATCATGCAACGTGGCATTTAAAAGGTAAACCATTTCTGATTGCATTTTGTTTTTTTCACAAAAGAAAGTTGTGGTATGCAAGAGCAGTTAAAGAGCCAAATTTTTAAGGTACTGATGCAGAGGAGGAGCAATAGATAACTGGAGGCAGTAGAGCTGTTGACCACTCTATGCTAAAACTCTCCTAAATGCGTCAGAGCAGGGCTATTACAAGTATTGGGTTTTCCTGTGTTTTGCTTTAAATGAATATTCACTGTTACTGCAGCTTTGTTCTCGGGACAGCAGTGGAGGTTTATTTAGGTTTTTTTTTTTTTAATTTGAGTAACTTCCCTAGTTTTCTTACTGGCTTTTGCTCTCAATTTAGTAAAATAAAGGCATTGGAATTTACAACAAAATCAGTGCTCAAGCACCTAAATGTTTGAATATGTGATCACAATACCCAGGGGGCTGAAATTGAAGCATTCTGTAACAATTTCAGCCTTCTGAAAGAGTCTGGACACTCTGCTAGTATTGATTTGAAAGTCCAAACTAGATTCTGATAGATAGACAGATAGATAGACAGACAGACAGCTGTATAGATGGATGTAAATCTTCCTGTCTTGTAATTACTAGATGTCTATCTACACCACCCTAAAAACCTAGTAATCCAATCACCCAGTGTGTTATAATACTAGATTAATCTGCTTATTATCCACTAATTAGACCAAGTTTGAAACTAAAGGATGATAGTATTACCAAGAAAGATTAGTATTCCACTGCGCACTTGACAACCAAACATTTCTAAACTTGCATTACCCAATACTAACTAAAGACTTAATTTTTACCACTTAAAGGCTACAGACAGACAGTTCCATTGGAGTATTGGTTCTCTTGCTGTCCGTCAACATCATCCTTTAAATCTTGTCTTTCAGATCATAATTTCTTAGACAGACAGTCCCATTTAGCATTCAGGTCTACAGCATTTCCAGCATAAAAAATCGAAATTTGCCATGAAGCAAAGCTAAATTATAATGCAAACATTATAAGTAAACTTACCTTTCCAGCCATTTCCACTGTAAAAAACGGGAAAAATACACACTCTCCTGGTAAGCTTCAAAAGGCCTTTTGCTTAGGTATTCATGGACAATTCTAGCAGGAAAATAAACAGAAAAATAAAGTCCATCTTATTCTGAAAAAGGCTGTTGAAGCAGGAGGTGCTATCAATCTACAGACATACATAAACATATCGATGAAGCTGTAGGCAGAAGATCACCAGTATGATGTACAATGGTTTGAACCTAAATGTCTCCCAAAGCCTGTTATAGAAAACTATTCCTGCCAAAACACTTGTGAAGGTCAAACTACTGCTGTGCATAGGAACTAGATACTTTGACCTCTGTGTTTTTGTTGTCTTCAAACCCATGTAAACATCAGCTTCTCAGCAGCTATTTCATGCATGTATGACCCTGCAAATAGGACCTCTGAAAGGATCTACAAGGTTTCACGCATTCTTTGGAGACTGGTAAATAAAATTTTATTCTAGGATTTGAAGTACTAAATGTCATATCCAAACCTTGAACACCAAGTACCTTATCATTCCCTTAAAAGAAACACACCAAGCTGGAGGTGGGGAGGGAAACAAGTCATTCAGACTGTAGTCAGGTATTTATTGGACAGGGGAAAGGGAATGACCTACATGAGATGCTCCATTTGAGACATGTTTTATGAGGTGTTCTCACACAGCCCTTTCAATCTTTTAATCTCACCTTGTTACAAAGCATGCTTATTTCTGTTGCCAGGGAGATGACCCAAGCAGTGACAAAACCTGTAGTCATCCTTCAGACATGATCAAGCATGCCTTGAAGAACCAGAAATATTAGAAACATAAAGGCTTTACAAAGACATGTAACACTCATAAACATGTACCATCCCTCCAAGAAAAGCCTCTCTTGATATTACTGTGTGAAATATCACTTTATGACCACAGAACAAAACCAAGTTGTATTGTTTTGTGTTAACTATCACAAGTGGTCCTCTAATCAGCCATCTTAATGGCACATAAGTGTTGGCCTCAGTTAAACCTGTTCTCATGAACCTTAAATGTCTAACATTGTTCAGAAACCTTTCAACCTTCAACTTATAACTTCATATTTTTCCAAGTACCTTCATCATGAAAGAGTCACTCAGAAAGTAAGAATACAGTAAGGAGAAATACCATTTATCTTACAGAATTCTTGGTGGTAGAAAACAGTGTGATTTTATGCAAAAGCAGCATTAAAGAAAAATCTCTGCAAAAGTTAAACATCTAAATCATATCTGAAGGAAACCTTGTCCTTTGATAAACCTGTTCCAAGTTTCCTATTTACTCATTTCAGGGACTCAGTACTTCTGGGTATAACAACTTCATCTTTCACTTTCCTTAGAAACACAGAAATTTCTCTTGTAATTTTCAAATTTAGCACTAGGCATTTCTAACTTACCTCGTACAGTCCATGAAAAGATCCTTAGAAGGGTTCTTTTCCAGTCTTGCTTTACATTCATTTACTGTTTCCTGAGGTATTTCTGGCAAGTGTGCTGCAGACTTAATATAATAAAAAAGAAAGGAAAGCAACAATGAAAGCATGCAAATCAATAAAAAAACTTTTGTATTTTGTAAAAGTTTTGTATTCAAAGATAAATTAAAAATTTTAATACAGGAAAAGAAATTTAACAGTTTGACTAAAGAGAAAATCAAGAAAATCGTATTTGAGCAAAATTTTTATTTACTTCCTGTTACAGAACAATGCATTGGAAGTTATTTCAGTTATTTACTATTTCAGTATATGGAGGAAGAAACTTTGCAGTAAGTCAAATTCCTTTTTCTCTCTGTAAGTCTACCACCAAAAAGCAAGTCACCTCTTTGACTTGGCAGAATGGAAAGAAGGAGAAAAAAACACAAACAAGCTGGGAAACTATTTCAAACCAGACCAAAGAAATTTGGGGGCTTTTTTTAAAAAAATGTACGTGACTTATAGTAGTCCCAAAGAAATTCCCAAAAAGATATGGCAAATTTAGATTCTATCTGCTTTTAAGGCATCTTCATGTATAAGATGACCAAAGCAAGAGAAGCAGAAGGGGCATCTATTTATAAAATACAAATATCTAATTATATACCCACAGAAAAGCTTCCACTGGATACCAAAAAAGAGACTCTAAATAAATGCAAAAAAATCAACTATTAATGATTACCATGGAAAACTCAAGGTAACAGAATGTGTCAGAAGAAAACTGCATTTCACTTTGTGAAAACCTGCAGCAATTCTGAAAATTTACAGCAAGCTAACCAAGGCCACACAAGAGTCTAAAAAACTTCAGACTAAAATACCCTGAGTTGTTTTTAAGTTTTCTTTAGGTGTTAAATGGAGGAGACATTGTAATTGTAGTAGTTGTTAAAGCAGAGATCAGTCAAGTTTTCTGCTCAAGTTGATTGAGCAGAATTGTAGAAGGCAGCACACCTCTCAGAAAGACAAAAACGGGATCAATGAAGTTTGAAAGTCAATTTACTAAAACAAAACCAATGCAACCACTTAGATCTATTTATCTGACATCTACAAAGCATTTGACAAAACCTTTTGCAATATATTTACCCCATTAGTGAAGTAGGTCTCTAGAACTTTGAGGCCACAGTCTATACGCTTTTCGTCTGAAGATACCTCATATTCTGCCTAGGGGAATGGAATTGAAAATTATATTATGTTAAGAGCCACTTGGCAACTTTTACAACATGATAGGTCAATTTTATCATGAATAACACAATGCTCCTAATAGAAAAGGACCAGAAGGCTATACAGCGAAACATGTATGAACAACAGTCCTAAGGAAAAAAAACAAAACATATGGAAAGCATATGGAATTTATTCTTTGGAAAACATACAAAACCTAACAATTAGTCTAAATGCAATTACAGAAACTGCATCCTAGAGGTTAAACTAGATCAATTACAATGAAATAGTATTTATGTAGTATTGTGGGACAGAATGACCCAGATGGGAAAAAATAAGAGTACAATAATCAGCTTTTTCTTTATTGTGTTTTTTCCTTCACATATTATTCTTTGCTACAGTTTTGGGTAAAACCAGGATAAAACTACTTTCTATAAGCTTAGAAATGAGATCTAAACCAAACCCTAAGTCATTCTTTGAAAGAATAAAACTGAGTAGATACAAATTTTGAAAGTTTTTGACTTAGTAACATCTGGTACTGAGATGTAGAAAAAGAGAATTGTGCAACACAGTGCAATAAACAACTGGCAGATGAAGAGAGCTCCAGAAGCAGCTACATAAGGAAAAAAAATCCACAACCAACAAATCACCACACAGATACTACTACTGAAAAACTCCAAAAACTATGTACTATCAATAATTTTAGGAATTTAGGAATTTTTTAGGAATTTAGGAAAATTTAGGAATAATTTAAGGAATAATCTAGAAGCAGACATCAGAAGTTCCAACATTTAAAGACAACACAGAATCTGGAGAAAGATGAATTAGAAAAGAGCAATCTCAAACAGCAACATGTATTAGGTTTGTCAGCTGGGCCAACTCAATCAAAGCTTATTTCCTATTTCAGGATGTAAATGCATGCACCTCGGAACAAAGAATACATGGCAGACTTCCAGAATGGAGAACTGTACCAAACAAAACAACAGTTGGGCATATTGGAACAACAATCATTAGAAACTTCATTGGAAATTACAAGTAATTGATCTAATCAGAAGTTATTTACCTTTATAAAGAAAACTAAAACATTTAAAACTGACAGTTCAAGAATCAAACACACACACACAATACTGGAAATAACAGAATCCCTGATTTCCAGTTGTGCCATTAATGACACCTAATCACTACTAAGTCATCAACATCTTTTTCTACAGAAACATTATGGTATCACCCACTTCAGCACTACTCAACTTCATCAATCTAAATGCAAGCCATTATTTCTGCTGTTCAAAAAGTCTAATGGTAAGGAATTCTTCTGCAACTGCTAATCAACCTGAGCAAGTCAGAAAAGTATCTCAACCTAAAGTTCAGCAGGGTACTTAGCACCTTTGACCCTAATTTAATACAAATAGTAAGCCATAGTGTTTTAAGTGGATAGTGTAATTTAAAAGGAAGTTTGAATGATGGCCTTTCCAAATAATTCTGTTACTTACAGAGAAGTCTGACCCATTCCTTTTTATATGTGAGTAACTCTGTTCTAGCTAGTGAAATGAGTCACTAGATTGGATAACTCCAATTCTTCACTTTAACTTCTGTCACTTAGATTCAATTATTTCACAACTCTTCTTTCCGTAAAGCCATGATGACTCCAGACTTTTAGGTCACACCTTCCCTCCCCACACCTTCTTTTACTCATGTAAAAGAGTCAGAAAACTCTATTAACTAAGATGCAAGGTTTTTAAAGCTATGACATTTCATTTTGGGATTTTTTTTCCCAAAAGAGTAACTCTAAAATTTCTTTAACATTTTTAAAAAGCTAAACTTGGCAAAAGACAAGGTAAAAAGCACACAGCCTCAGCTTTTGCTTCCTGTATTGCCTTACAAAAAATACAAAAAAACCCTTCTCAACCCCCAAAAGAACAAGCTTGCTGAAGTCCAGTGCTGAAGTCCACAAAAGGAAATCAGGCTAACTCAGGAACCATCTATAAGAGGTAGTAGGTATTTTATCTCATGTCCTTCATCAAGACAGGATGTTAGCTTCAGATCATGAGAGTCACCAAATAAAGATTATCTTGTTTCAATCATTCCCAAGAATAATTCTTCACCCCAATTTTTCAAATGGAAGTTAAACAACAGATGGAAAAAAGTAAATTGTGAAACCATCCCTTACATCAGATTATCTCAGCTATGCCAGTCTGTTAATTCACAGTAGTGTTGCAATCCACATAACATTATAGGTCGCATATTTCAAAACAATTCAAATTTTTCAGTTAGTGAAAAACAGTTACTTCTTAGAGACAGTTTTACCTGAAAATGACATTTGTAGAGCAAGGACACACCTGCCTTACAGTCATGCCTAAGATTCATTCTCTTTTGTGCTGCCAAACATTCTGCTACTCCTTATCTAGGATAAAAGGATTAAAATGTGTACAGAAGTTGTAACCATTAAGGGTACATCCACAGCTGTCAGTGCATGGCACTCATTAAGGGCTCTGGTTTATGTTCACTTCAGGAATGAAAGCCCCACTGTTTTGGATTTCCATCCAATCCGTTCAGTCTCCAACTCTCAATCTAGTCTCTGGAATCTGGTGCCCAAACAGCTCCTGGGAATCACAAAAGTGAAACACACCTGGGGAGTAAGCCTAGTTGCACATAGATTCATTGACAAATATAAACAATTCCACCTATTTGGCACTCAAACTCCCTTTTAGCTGATCTGGTGCCTCAGTTTTTATTCCCACAGGTGAAGGAAGATACAGCGAAATGGGAGGCACAGCAATAATGCCATGTACATTCCTTACACCTGCCTCTTCCAGAGCCATCTTGCATTCCAGTATTGTAGTTTGGGACACTACAATGCAAGCAGCAGCACTACCCTACTTCTGTCTTCTTTGGTCATTTGTTCTCAGCATGTAAGAACAAAAATGGCTGGAATGAGAAAACCTGTTCTTTCAGCAGCAATCTCAGTTTGAGGCTGTATCTTACTGCTCTTGGGTTAACTGTGAGAGACAAAGAATGAAAAGCTCTGAGCTGTTATTCTCTCATCTTAAGGGCTGTTTTGTGCCTGCCTAATCTTCTCATTACTTTCCTCCTCCCCAAGAGGGTGAGGATTTTTTGCAAAATATAGCTGTGGGCACACTTCCTTCCTCCCCTTGTTCTTCAGTATTAGATATCAAGATGTAAATATATCAAGACCTTTTCCCTTAGTCTCAAAAAAAAAATAAAAAAAAAAAGAGCTTTTTCTTCTTCCATAGATGGATCTCTAAATTTCTGTCTCCATTGTATGGTTTTTAATTAGCACATGCTGTGTAGCCTAGGGCTTCCGTGCAAGTTGCAACATTTTTAAGTCTATGTTTATAATATTTTGAAGCCTGAGTATAGCAAGTAATATTCAGAATACAGACATCCTTTCAGGCTCTAGAAGCCAAGCAGCACATCCTCCCAAAATTGCTTTTCTCTTTCCCATCATCCCCATTTCCGTAGTTCTGACCATACCAAGATGGCAGAGACTTTATAGTAAACACCAAACATTTTCCTTTAAGTAGCAGAGACAGTTTTTTGACCCCTATCAGAAGTTACAGCTTTACAGTTAGCAGAGTGTGGATCACACTGTTTTCAAGTACAGAGCATTAGGAAACAGAGGTGTATAGAGAAAATGAATAAAGTGGTTGTGTCTTAAACCAAGCAGGCAGCTAAAGCTCACGCAGGTGCTCACTCACTTCCCCCCACTAATAACCAGAAAATCAAAAGTGAGAAATCTTGCAGCTTGAAATAAAGATAGTTTGATAAAGCAGAGACACAGGTACAAACAAAGCAAAGTATGAAATTCATTGGTAGGGAGATATTTGGGCATTTCCAGGAAAGCAGGGCTTCATTCTCATGAACAGCTAGCTGGCAATTCTAACTTCCCCCCTTTTTCCTTCCCCCCAGCTTTTATTGCTGAGCACAGCACCATAAGGGATGGGATATCCCTTGGGCTCAGCTGTCCTGGCTGTGTCCCCTCTCAACTTCCTGTGCACCATCAAACTCCTCACTTTTAGGGCAGCATGAGGAACACAAAGGCTTTGACACTCTGTCATCACTGTTCAGCAAGAACTAAAACATCCTTGTTATCAACATTATCTCAGTCTAAAATCCAAAATAAAGTACAAAATGAGCTACAAGGAAGAAAGTTAACTCTATCCCAGCAAAACCAGCACAAAGATCAAACATTTACATGCAAGAATATATAAGCAACTGCCTACTGACAGCCATCATCCATTTCTCACTGCTTACCACTGCATCCAGAAATTCAATGCATCTTTTCAAATCTGGTCTGGAGTCACAGAACTGTCTGAAGAGAAGTCTTCCTATTGGCTGCTTGTCACAAAGCTGGCTATAGTCTCTTTCTGAGAAAATAAATAAATAAATATCTTTACATATTTTTATTTTTGTAGTAGGATAGTAATTACTCCCATGTGAGGTCAGAAAAACATTGCTAAAACATGAAGATTTTACATTAACATATTTATCAAAGATACCATAAATATGCAAGGATCCTAAAGAATAGTCAAACACTCTTCAGTCACGTCTGTGTTCTATTGACCATCCCATTTACTAAAAACACACTGAATTTTATGTCTGAGGTTAAATTAGGGGCAGAAAGCAATACTACCATGAAACAGCAGTACCAAAGCAAACAAGATTGTTTGGAAAGAGGGAATATGAGATAATAACAGAAAAGGTTAAAAAAACTACTACAAGACATTAAGGAAAAGGGTAAAATACATTACCATCAATTTATAATGTGATTCTTTTTTCCAATTCAAGGTTTTGTAAATCTATTCTTTAGGAACAGTTTCCTTTAACAAACAAAGAGCTGTGATAGAGTTTTAATCTTCTCAAATTTTATTTTCTCCTAAGTTCTCCATCATATTAGAAGTTTAATTTAATTTAACTTTTTTTTCCTATTTAGAAGCAAGACAGGATCCTTTCCATTAACAGCACCAAACTCTTTCCCTTCTCTCTCAAAGGAGAGGCTTTGTCTACAGGACACTCACCGATGGAGCACCGAATACCCTCGCAGTGACTGACAGGGGGCAACTTCAGCATCTCTTTCCATTTTTTACTACGCCCACTCCGTTTGCCTAGAAGAAAATATAAATAATGTAAGTTATTAATTAATACTGTGTCAGAGTAAAATTGAACATAACATTAATACCATAAACGTAGGTCAGTTCTACTAAGATGTGTCAGACTACTTTTCAAGCCTAGAAAGAAACCCATCTACAAGGATATTCAAACCAATAACAAATGCGATACAGAAGAACTTTTATGCATTTTTTTCATGTTTCATGTAAAGTCTTTTCCGAGACAAATATTTCACATTTTGGCTGTATATTAGAATATCTCTGCAGGGAAAAGACAAATATCTAGGTATTTTGAAAATCACAAACAAAACTGGAACATGTTGGAACAAAAAAATTTTGAGAATTATCTCTCAACCATGGTAAAGATTGGAAGAAAATAAAGTTGAGTAAGAAAATACCAAGAACAAAGTTCTTAAACACACTTTTGGATAATAAAGTTGTACATAAATATTCTCTTTAAGGGCAGTAACAGTAGTACGAGTACACCCCACTAATAAATGAGAGGGCATAGCTCAAATACACAGTATTTACTCTAGACCATGCAGGGATACCAGGAAGAACTTAGCTGTTGTAAAATTTAAGTATTTTCAGCTCTTCAGATTTCACAGCACTGGTGTTGAATTAGTATTGATTTTAAAAAACAACCACAGTATTTTTCTCAGTTTCTAAAAAAATATATCCGTGCTACCTCTTGTATGTTACATTGGACTTCCAGCACATTACCTTAGCCAATTTCATTTACAGAAGATATGCACATTTATCAGAAAAGCAGAGATAGACAGGAACATACACACACTTTCACATCCAAAACATTTCTGTGGAAGAGTAATTTAGTGCTGCAGAAGATTTTAAAAGCTTTTACTAAGTGATACGATCAGATGCATTTCCACATGACAGAGCAGCAGCAAATCTGCACAGCAGCTTTCACACTGCACAGAGCAGCACTCACTCCTAACCACAATGGGAGAAAAAGGAAGGGAGTCACCCCATGTAACCTGAATAGAAACTGAACAGCAAAGGGTACCAAACTCTTTCAGAATTAAATCGTTAGGCTGAAAGGAACTAACATCTTCAGAATAACAAAACATGTATTTTCTAAAGCCTCTCTCTACTCAAACATACAGCTTTTTGAACGATTCCACCAATGCAGTTAGACCAGTCCCAGCTCAGTGTACCTTGGTTCATACCAAATTTACATGATCCTTGGTAACAGGAATATTGGCATCTTACTGTGCTGCTGCAACGAAACATTCTCAACTCTAGTATCCCTAGGAAGGTTAAAAAATAAGGACTAAAACCCCTTTAAACATTGGCTTGTGGATATTCCTTGAACTGACACCTACTCTTTAAAAAAACCCAAACTTCTTCTGCACTTCATTTTCTAATAATCACTTTGCAGGTCATTTGCCTTCCATAACATTTTAGAACATGAAACATGATATCTACTTCCCGTCCCATATTTCAAGCAGTACCAGAACTAACAATGAGGCTGTAATTACCAATATCATTAAAACAAACTGTGACTGTTTTACCAAAATACTTTTGATCTTAAAAAGAAGTTGAATATGTGCTTGAAGAAAATCAAATCACACAACTCATAGAGCCCTTCTAACAGAACTGAACACAAAGAAAATCAAGGAATATTACCATAGATAGCCTATACACATACACTGAATAACAAGGCCTAGGTATACATTATGTGATCATGAAAAACAATGGATAGAAGTGACAGGTTTAGTCATGTAACTGAAAAATACACTAAGCTGCAAGGTCCACAGAAGTTAAATTTCTTCTGTTAGAAACTGCCCAGAAAGACTCAATTTTGCATTACACCATACAATCAGTACTCATCAAGAATGATAAACCGACCCTAAATTCATATCACAATGCTGTCTGGAAAATGTAAAATGAACTGTGATATATATCAAGAGTATCATGTTCTGAAGCACTGTCAAAGAAAAAACTCAACCTGTCCCAAACCAAAAAAAGGAGACATCACTAGTGCATTTTACTTCAAGTCCAAGACAGAAAGTGCTGTATTTTGCACAAATATTTGGCCAGTTACTTACATTGTGATCATTATGAGCTTCATTTTATGAAAGAGAACATATGCTAGAATGCAACTGAATTCACCATCCTACAGAAGTCAATAAAAACTACATATAATTTATTAATGATACACAAGAATCAAGTGCTTACAGTATCAACTAAATCAACGTGCTCTCCTTTTTTTCTGAACTGAATGTTCTTGTATTTACAGCAAATGCACTGTCAAAGTCTGTAGGTCCCAGTAAGGTAAGGAGCCATTTCTGGTAAAAGTTATGGCAGGAGGCCAATTCGTTTGTCACATTATTCCCTAATTGCAAAATCCTTTTCCATTTCTGAGGCAGTTTAAAAGAAGTATCAAATCAAATTATAACAAGTTGTGGTTTGAAAGTGTCTTAATATTGATTTCAGAGCTTCTATTCTGAATCTCGTCCTAAAACACTTCAGATAAAATTCTTCCAGAAAGACCAAGACCTCACTTTCCAACAGGAGAGCCAGAAAGCCATTAGGTTAAGGTGCTCTCTGGTTGATCTCTGTGGCTCAGATGAATTACTGCTTTTGCATTTTTCAGATGGACTTGGGGTTAAGAGCAATGCCCAGCTTGAAGCAACTCATCTTGTACAAAGACAATGGATGCAGCAATACAACATTGCAGTGAGGAGAAATTTCAATTACATTTTCAGGCACACAAGAACCTCACCTTTTCCTTTCTGCTCAAATTACTCACTTCAACATTTAATTTTTTCCCTTTTTTTCTTCTTAAAAAGACACAAACTAAATTCAGTTAGATCACTGCATTAGAATTTGGTAGGGGCAAAATATTTAGATGTTTCATTTCAACTTTTTTTTAACCTTCAGAGAAAAATTTGAAAAATGTATGTAAGGCAATACAGTTGTCTTATTCATCAGTAAAACCACAACTAGTAAAAAATGGAACTGCTGTGGCTGCAACCAATGTCAAGAAATAAGAATGTGTTTTAAGTCCTCAGATGCACTTGTCAGAGCCACAGAGATATTCCTGGCAGACCTGATCTGCACAGTGACTCTCATTTCAGTGAGAACAATGTTCACAAACATTATTTAGTCAGTTTTTCTTGAGACAGAAAAATTTGGATTCCATCATGCAGAATCCTACTTTACTGGCTACTACACTGACACTGAGATCGTAGCATGGAGTTTTTTGGGGACTTTGTGCCCCAGCTCTCCTGCCTGTGCAGGGAAGCACCATGTATCTGAGGCTGAGCAGCACACAGCTCTGTAGCACTGGGGTGCAGGATTGCTACAACTTCATTCTTGCAAAACTGATTCCACAAACCAGATTGTCAGATACCAGCTGAGAAATTCATACTAGACCACACCCAGATAAACTCTGACAGCCTAAGACTGCAACAAGATGACAACCTACAGCACGTCTTTAGTGTACAAATCAAATCACTTGGTTCAAGGAAAAATGCAAAACAATTGATGCAGGAGCTCCACATCATCTACACTGAGACACATGAAAATATGATGGGTACCTACACTGCCTTAAAACATGTCTTTCCCTAAGCAGAGACAGTTGCAGGCAAGTTTCCTAATAGATTTAAAACTCACATGAATTCAAATCTTCTCCTAGTTCCAGACACATTTACCTTCAAATCGCCCACAATAAGGATTAAAACCTTTCACTAAAACCAAATCAAAACATTCCTGTTTAATTTTGGCCTTATGCTATAGAAGCATTTATAAACACTGCCCATTGAGTAAAAAATTTTTGATTTTATCCCCTTATTGGGCAAGATCCACCTTCAAGACACAAAACAGTGTGGAACTAATACCTCAGCTCCTCAGATCAGACCATAGCACTGGAATGTTCACACTAGAAGACAAGCTCACACACACCATCACTTGAAGAAGGCTGTCATGCTTTCAGTTCTAGAGACAGCTCATAAGGTACTGCTGTGGGGGTTCACAGTAACCTTCTCCACTCTGCAGGACAGATGTATTTCTTGACAAAATACAAGCTTGTATCAACTCGAGCCTGGCCACAGCTTAACAACTACATTAAACAGAGTGGCAAAGCTTTTCTATGGAGAAAGTGTTTAGTTTTTTCACCAGACATATGATAAGTACAACGTGGCCAGTTCTCAGTAAACTTGAGAATCACCTGGCTGAAAATTCAGGTTTCAGCACAAGGTTAGCACCTAACTCACCAGCATTACAAAGGCCAAGGTACTTCTGAATGCAAACAGAAGCAAAAATGCAAGTAGTACAATAAATAAGCAAAAGATATCTATAGATTACAGATAGTTATGGCATTTATAAGCTTACAGTCCTCACATTCCTGGATTCAACTACATGGAGTTCGACTTCAGCAAGGTAATACTGGAGTGCTCTTGCTCATCTGACAGTCAGGGCAGTAACACTGCAACCAGTTAAAAGCTCAGCTCTCTACGTGAACATTTGTGCCGTTTGTTTATGTGCACAATCATTTATTGTTCCTACAGCTATAAGCACTCGAACAACTGGTTCTTCACATGGGCTCTCTATCCAGCTCCAGTGATCATGTGCACATGTAGGAATGCCAGTGCACACACTGCTCAGCCTCTGCTCTCCACCAATTAGGTGTGGAATGGAAAGCTTGTATCAACTCCAGTAAATGTAACTGATCTGAACTAAAATTTATTAATGTGCTCTCCCAGTCAAACATTCTAACAGAACTGTATACATTTTGAAATGTCTATAACCAGCCAATGAACAGGGTTTATGAGGGGGAAAAAATAAGTACCCTGCAATTTTACAGTCAACAAACAAGGATTTTTTTAGCATGATAGTACACTAAGAGTGCAACAGATATTAAAGAAATAAAATTCCTTTAAGCTGATTGTGCAACCTCTATTGTAATTGCCAATCTGAAATAAGCAAAGCAGCAGCGTGTATCAATTACTAGTCCTCTCGCGTTGTGTTTATTTAGTAAATGTAATTATTTAAGATTCCAACTTGCCCACATGCATTCTCCTTACAGTTCATTAAATAAAGGACAAAAAGGCAGGCATTGTGCATAATTCTGTACAAACACAGGAAGACATGTTTCCTGCCACAATGAGTTTACAGCAATTTAAAGCACAATGCAATAAGAGTGCAATAGAACATAGGAGGCAAATGAGGGAAGAACTCACAACAATTGAAAGCAACTACAAAAACTCTCAGATCTCATGTTAAAATTCATATTTGCTGCTGGTGGACTTTCTGGGTATGCGTGTGCCTTGCTTTCTTACTTGTCCCACCCCCGAAATAATTAAAGAATTTAGTTCAGTTCAAACTACAGTGATCTGAGCAATCTCCATAGAATTATCTTCCTAGTTACAAACACACACAAAACAGGATACCTTCCTTGTATCATCAACACTGTACTGGAATATTACTTTACACTGCAAGCAAAAATAGGATTTATTTTGCTTGCAGACTTATTCCAATTGCTTTCAAGTCCAGACAGATAAAACTCACTATGTGGACTGCTTCTTTTCTGTGAAGACTACATCATTAAGACAATTATTCTGAAACAAGTATCTTGCAGGATTCACTTAAGCCAAACTGTGATCACATTCTACTACTGGAAGGTTCCTTCCTTCTAAATCCATCCTTAGACTGTACCTAGCAATTATCAAATCTGCAGGAGCTTGCTGATCCCTCTGAAAACTAATTTTGGGAAGAAAACCCCAACCCCAAAACACGCAGCAACATAAGAAAAAAAACCACCTCCAAAACCCACATAACCCAGATTGGGCCATGGATCCAGCTGGAAACTACCTCACCCATTCTGCAGCCACAGGCTGGAACCATACAACCAAGGGCTGGGGGAAAATCTCTTTGAGGCATGACCTTAATTTAGCCAAAATCAACCATGACACAGAGGATATTCTGTGCCTAACAGCAGTCCCAGTTCTCATTTCCAAACTGCCACAGCAGTATAAATGAATTTTAAAGTGGATGCAAATGGACCAGGTAGGTTTGAAATGCGCTCTTGGCATAGATCCTCACCTGGAGTAAATGGCCACTGAGTTCAAAGGAACGACATATCTGCCCTTTGGGGGTATTTTTTTGAGACTATTACTTTAGGCAATGAAAAAAGAAAGACTCTTAAGCAGTTTAAAACATACAAGAATTAATTTCTTTCCTTCCCAACATCACAGACTATGTGTGGGATGCTGAAATGAATTTGGGGCTTACATATACTCAAAGGATTTACTGAGAGTGACTAAAACGAAAACAGAAGATATAAAGAGAAAAGTGAATATAAAATAAAAATTGGGGAGGGGGGGCTTTTTTGTTTTTCAGAATAATCTTGTTTATATTAATTATTTTTTTCCATTTATGGGACAAATTCTTCAATGTCCTTCAAGTGACACTAATTTCAAATACTTTTTCTGCTGGGAAAAAATGAATGTGTTAATTTCTCTGCTCTTGTACACAACTAGAAAAACATATTGTTGTACACTTCTCTTTCACACAAATCTGAGTAAGGAGAACATGTATAGCTGGTGTGAAAGCTTGCAATCACAGCTCATACATCACCATCATTTAACACTTACCTGGTTTTGTATCTCACTTCCTACACTTCAGCACTCATAAGATCAACTTTGAGTTTGCTTTATAATCTCTTGTTTTTCTACTGAGTCACCAGTGCTTGTTCCACCATTGGGTTCACCTTAAGAGGAAGTTTTCCCTTTTTCTTTCCCACATACAGGTTTCTCTCAAAAAGTCATGTATGCACAAGAGGAAAGAGCAGGACTGACACAGAGGGCCACTTAACCCAGGGAAGTGGAAGAGGGAATCCCAAAACACCTTGCACTGCAGCTTTTGTCTGAAGGTAGATCCCTCCATGGACAGGCCAAGCTTTCAGCACAAGCAGGTCAACTGAAAAACTGGACGAGGAAAGAAAAACTCCCGGTACAGCTCCTGACTCCTAAATCTTTCATCCATGAAGTACCAAAGGGTACTTTGTGCCATCATATCATCTTCTACTAGTAGGTACACTCAAGAATCATATGTAATGTTATCACTAACATCCACATGCACAAGGAACTGGCATTTGATTGTTTACCAAGTGGCTTTAAAAGAAGTTAAGGAATCCTGATGAATTCCCTTCTTATCATAAAGAAGTGTTGCAGTTGCTACAGAGACATTACAAGTCTTTAATGAAAAGAGACAAATTTCCATTAAAATGGTGTTTCATTAAAAGCTATGAACATCCTCTTAGAGATAAAATTTAAAGTTTTGAGGCTGGGGAGAAGCTGGGGTTTTGTATGACCTGGAAAATGGAATTAGTGAAGTCCTATAAACAGATGTTATCCTCATGCAAATTAAATTAGAAGATTCATGCTTCTAATGAAATAAATCAACAGTAAGACTGAGTGACAAGGTAAGTAGCCTAGAAACAGAAAGCAATAGGAGTTTATTTTTATTGTTTAGGAGAAGAAAGTAGCAAGAAAAGATTCATTTTATCTGAGTGTCTTGCTCTCTAATAACATAGATCAAATTTACTTTCTAGGTATCAAATCAGATTTAAATGGTGGACATGAACCTCACTGTTCAAGGTGTGTTGATTCTGCACACCTACAAATGTAAAACCCAAATGATACTCACATCCTAACAACATTCACATCCAGAAGGATTGGAGTACCTAAAAGTAGAGGAAAATTATGTGCACAAATCTGGGATCAGATTTTTATTGTTAAATCTGGTTTATGTGCTCAGGTAATGATCTTACCAAATCAGGTAATATTTGGTGTTATTTACTGGGAAATTCTGAATTCCCATTAGGCACCTGCCATACTCTTTCATCAGAAGTGGACAGGTACACGTCTTTTATTGTTTCTATATTTACAAAAATGAAGATTACATATCTCTGGGGTTAAAAGACTTTGTAAGATGTATTCAAGGGTACAACCTTTTACTACTCACATCCTTATCAGAAGAGTCTCAAGTTAGACTGACCCATGTAAGCCATAATTAACCCTCATTGATTTCTTTTGACATGCACCACAAACAAAGAATAAGAGCACAGTAGTTTACATGTTATTTTATTTGCTTGTACAACTGATATGTTTATCCAGGTGAACACCTTCTCTCACCCACACTGAGAGATTACTGACATGGCTAAAGCCAAGACATGAAAGTAAGTGAAGCTGTATTGTATATCAGTTTTGGATTTTACTTTCTTCCACAAGAAATAATTCTGCACTTTTCCATGCTATCCCACTATACACTGTAGAGTGTGATAATAGAAATGTGGGAAGGAAAGTAACTTGAAAGTCTATTCTTCTGTCCCAGTTGTGAGAACATATTAAAACATCTATCTCACACACTAACCTTGCAAATCCCATTGCCTTGCAGTCTATCAGGCACATAAGAACAGAGCTGGGACAGGGATTTTATGGGATGGTCCTGACAGAGGGAGTAAACCAGACATTCCCAGACCAGCCAGAACATGCATCAGACAGAAAACGCTTTCATTTCAAGGAGTGTTTTGAAAAATATGACTTAAAAAGTAGCCCATGCACAGGGATTGAGACCTGAAAAGGTAAAAGACCTTCTACCAGCTGATGAATGGAGTTCTAGAGTTTCAAAGCCAGAATTCACATATTTTGTGAATGCTTACACAACAGAGCCCGGGCCAACTGAAGGCACAAAGAGAGTAACAGATTACTAACATTACTTTTTTAAGTTTCACGTCAGGTAGAACCAATCTTCACATCAGCTGCTCTCAGACTTTCATTCAGTTCATTAAAATATCTTGTTTGGTCAGTTCTACCACTATAATTTATTTTAAACATAGTGAAACCTTAACTAAAGAGGCAGCCTGACATTAAGCAGCCACTTAAAAGCCTCAGCAGATTACCACTCCGCTCTTTGTGGTGAGGGTTTGGGCACAGTAAAGTTTTGAGCCAGACTCCACTTTCCCTTCATTTCTCAGATCACTTCAATGCAAATTCCAAATTCAGGCAGCACCACCACAGACATGTTACTGTCAGTGAAACCAGCCAAAACATGTCCTCTAGTTTGAGGTGGTCTCTTCAGCTAAGCCTGGAAGATGGCCCAAAATTGTGATCACTGTTCTGTTTTTTAAACCCCACTTCAAAGTCAAAAAGCTGATTTTCCTCTCTTGCTGCTTAAGGCAAATTTAACTGGATACACATATGGCGTAAGTGCCAAACCCATTTAGAGTTGGAGGAACTTGCAAAACATACAGAGGCAGATTCTACTGTTCTTACTCACTTTAAACAGCTCCAGCTTAACTAATGGGACTCCTCAACACAATTAAGACAAGCAGGATCCAATCCAAAAAGAATATGCACATTTCATACTTGAAAAATACACTCTGCACAGAGTACACTGGTAATCCAGGGAGACTTTCAAGTGGCCATTTAATGGACAGTTATATACATGAAAAAGCAGCAGGACCATCTTGGTTCAGGACGGTTTTTTTAAACAGCAACCACGTGCTGTACTAAAAGTAATTATCTACGCCAAACGTTTGTTAGTTGGGGGGAGGAATCTTCAACTCAAAGTGTTCTGGGGAGTGAAACTCTAAGTGATAATCTAGTGGGAAACAGCACAGTTTTGTATTGGGATAATACAAAATATTCGACTGCAAAGTACAGGTCGCATTCAACAGCTATGTTTGTCACAGGTAGGAATTTCAGCAACATGGAGTGCAAGGTTTTTCCAGAGAAGATTTATGTCACTTTATCGTTTATATCCATATGCATTTATATTTATAAACAAACTGAGAACTACAGATCTACGACTTTTTAAAAACATCCGGTAAAAACACTATTAGAATCAAGGGGGAAGGAGGAAGGGGTGTTTTTTTTTCAAAAGCAAAGCCACAAGCCAGTAACTCCAAACAGATCCCGCGGGAGGAGCAGGGCAGGTGCCTGAGGGCAGTGCCCGGGACTCCCTGCCCGCCCCGGGAGGGTCCCGCCGCCACCCCGAGGGGTCCGCGCCCCGCCCGGACCCCTGCCCGGCAGCCTCTCCTCCCTGCCAGCCTCTCCTCCTCCATCACTTCCTCTGCCCCTCCTCGCGGGCCCCTTTCCCCCTCACTCCAGACCCTTTTCCTCCGCCGACAGCCCGCCCCGCCTCGAACTCCCGCTTCTCCTCCCTCTTCGCCTCGCCCCGCGGCTCTCACCCTCCCGGGCTTTCAGCAGCACCGTGTTGGCCACGATGTTCTCGATTTCCATGGTCGGGGGCTCCTTCCCCTCAGGGCAGCCGGAGCGGGGGCCGCCCCTACAGCCTCCTTCGCCCCCTCCTCCAGCCCCGCCACCGCCGCGGCGCCAAGCCCCGGCTCATCCGGCCCCGAAGGACCTCAGCACTGCGCTCGCCTCTTCCCCATCACCCGCTGCTCGCCCCGGCACCGCGCTCCCCCTCCCCGAGGGCGGAGACGGAGAGCGGGCAGCGCCCGCCCGCCCCGGCCATGGCTCCTCCGCCCGCCTCAGGCAGCACCGCCCCTGCGCTGCCTCCCTCTCCTTGTTACAGGGACTGCAAGTCCCAGCAGGCAGAGCGCGGTGTGCGCTGAGGACACGCGCGCTGTGTGTCGCGGGCCTGCTGGGATATGTAGTGTATAAGACCTTCCCCGGTCTCGTCCCAAAACGGGCGGGGAGCAGAGCGGTAAATATCGCGAGATGTGGCGAAACTCTCGCGAGAGGTGGCCAGCTGCCGGTGCGCGTGTGGCGGTGCTGGGCACGGCGGGTTGAGGGGCGTGCAGGGGCCGCGTAGTTCTCTTCTCTTTTCTTCTCTCTCTTCTTCCTCCTCTCCTGCGCTCTCTCCTCCACTCCACACCCCTCACGGAGCTGTGGCGGAGGGCAGGGGTCAAGCCAAGGGGGAATTCGGGGGGTTTTACGCCCCCCCCCTGGGCGCCATTTTGCTCGCCCCATTGGCACCCCCAGTCTTGGCCCCGCACACTGAGAGCTGAGCCGCCGCTTCCCCCCCGCGTCCCCACGGGCAGCCCGAGCAGAGATGGGGAAGGCGGCCAAGCGGAAGAAAAAGGCGTCAGGGCCCCCCTCAGTAAAGGGCCCCGTGAAGTCTGCGATGGCCGTGGTTAAGAGCAACCCCTTTGAGGTGAAAGTCAACAGGCAGAAGTTTGACATCCTGGGGAGGAAGACCAAAAACGATGTGGGGCTGCCCGGTGTCTCACGGTCCAAGGCCATCAAGAAGGTAAGAGATGATATCTAAAGCAGGAAGGAAGGATGGTACCTATGGATATGGGGATATGACAGGGCTGGAGCCCTCTCAGGTGAAATAAGCCGCCGTCTCTGTTGCGCACAGCAGGAGTGGCCGGTCCCCTCTGAGGGGGATGGAGAGCTCGGGGAATGGCTCCAGCCAGTGCAGCCCACAGCGTTCAGTGATACAGGTTTTCCTTAGTGTTTGTGTGGGAATGGTTCTCTTCACAAGTTACCCAGGTCCGGGATACAATGGCACGTGTTGTCGAGTACTGGACTAGAGTCAGTGTTCAAAACCTTGGTCAGTTCTGGTGATCAGATCACAGGGTATTTAGGGTATTGATAATGTTGTAACAGGTAATAGTGAAAGATTGACAGGGCACTGAGGTCGGGATGCAGTGAAAAATGTGTAGCTACAAAGAAACTGATCTGGAAAACTATTGCAGATGATGTTTCTATGCACTGGTTAAATATGTTGGGATGTAATGATCTGTCCCTTGCTGTCATAAGAATGACCATACAACTTAAGAAAAGTAAGTTTTCTTCCTTAAACCCTTGTACCATTTTCAAAATGCCTCTTTTTCTTTCTCTATTGCCATCAGTAGCTACCTGACCAAAATCTGATGCATAAGGGAGAGTGTGTCATACTATGCATCTGGGATTCCAGCAGCCTACCTTATTCCTGGGTGAAACACTCGAGTTTTCAGTGCTCTGTCACTTCAGACAAGCCAGCAAAGAAGTTAATACCTCTGTAGATTAAGTTAAAGCTGAAAAAAGTGTCATTTGAAAGTATGTCCCTGAGATTCTGTGGTATATTACACATATGCTGTTGTTGAACGGAATTTAAAGCACTTACTGGAAGGGGAAGTGCACCAAAAGCAAAGAGATAGTTTATAATTTTATGTATTGTGAGAGATGGTGCATTAAGTATTTTCTTTTTTATCAATAGGAGAAGTATTCAAATTATTAAGTACTAAAAAAAGCACAGAAATGCCTTTTAGTACCCAACATATTAAGGGGTAATAATGTTCATATACAGTGTCTGAGCTGTGTGAAATGTGGTCACTCTAAGAAGTAAATAGAAGGTAGAGTGGGCACAATATTAGATGAAACCTGAATTTCGTGTCATTTACAGCAGCATCTGAAAATTGTGAATGCTCAGTGAGGCTGCAGAGGTCTAGAGCCCAGCCTTTTCCTTTAGTGCAGCACTGTGTGAGGTTCTGGTACTATGAATGGCATAGAATCTTTCTGTAAGAATCAGTTAATGTGCTTTAAATAAAAATAGGTATTTATTCAACCTAAACACAGCCAATAGTTTCTTTCTTTAGAGAGTATATAATATCTTCAGCATGAAATTATAAATTAGCTTTCAGATTTTGTTACTGTTTGTCAAGATTTTAGAAAACATCATAATGTTGTACATCACATTTTAGGATTTGGGCTTTTATTTTATAATAAGAAAAGTCAGGTATTTGCCATGAATTAGGTCACTGGCTTTGGAAAGTAAACCTTTCTCCTTACCTGTCCCAAAAGTAGAGCACAGAGTAAGAACCTTGTATAGGTGTGATAAGCTTCTTTTTACTGACTGGTGTTTGACCTCCCCCTGCTCAGCAGTGACAGGGCTGAATGTGTGGATCCACTCGAGGCTTTTATGTCTTAGATGAAATGACCAAAAAAAGTTCAGCTGGATTTTGGTGGCTTTTTTTTTTTTTTTCTTTCTTTAATATCTTATTCTTAGTTTACTAAGCTTGAGGCATGCCAGAATTCTTCAGTGTAAATGCATGGGGTTTGTATGTGATAAAACAAAGGTGAGGTATAACATTTTATCTTCACATGGATGCTTATAAGAGAACTTGATCTGAATGTCTTGTATGAGCTTCCCATCTTTCTTCATGTTAATTTTTCCTTCTCTTTCACTGTATTCTGGTAAATTATTATTGATGATATGATGGCAATATGATTATGTTGACAGGGTACCTTGGAGTCTTTTTCACATTGACTTTGGAAGTAGTTACTCTCTGTTCTTTTAATTTATCTCCTTTTCTCTTTTTCCTTCTAGCGCAATCAAACATTACTGAAAGAATATAAAGAAAGAGAAAAGACAAATGTGTTTAAAGATAAACGTTTTGGCGAATATAACACCAAAATAACTCCTGAGGAAAAGATGATCAGACGATTTGCTCTGGAAAGACAGGTAAACATTGAAAAAACTCAAACAAACAAAACGAAAAAACAAACTTTTTTCAATAAAAGAAAGCCGAACACAAAAGCTCAAGGCACACTTGAATTTTTAGGTTGGGAGTGCCCCCTTAATATGGGGTTTTGCAGGGTAATGCTTTATTTCTAATTTTATAGGTTTGGAACTTAAGAAAAAGGAATTTTTTTGTGGAAATAGATTTTTTTAATTAAATGTTTTTGGTTTTGCAAGACAACTGTTTGAAGCAGAGATTTCTTTGAGCACTGACATGGAAGAAAGCTAGTTCTAAGGAGATTCATTGGTTAGTTGCTTTTCTTTGACTGCTTTGTTTTAGGAGTTAAATTAGGAAAAGGCTGTAACTATCAAGTATATTCAGTAGCTGAGTAGAACTCAGTAACTTGCTGCCATTCTGTACTGTGAACTGAATGTGCAGGACTGTCCTTTCTGCCTCATCATACTCAGTCCCCAGAATTAAGCAGTGTAATTTTTTATAGGTTGAAGTCTGTTTCATTAGGCCTGAAATGCAGTAATTAAAAATTGATGTTACTGATACATAGATAAAACTTCAGCTTCCCTGGGTTTCCTGAGTTAGTCCATTTGTACATTAGTATAAGAGAGACATGACATTCTCTCAGTTAAAATGTATTTGAAGGAAGATATTGATCTGGCAATGCTCTTACTCCAGTGTTAAGTTCCAGCAAAACACTGGAATAAGAATCTCCTGAACTAGCACTAACACTAAAGGCTGTGTTATTTTGTTGCCTGCGAACTAAAGACTTTTTGATATTTCATTGGTTTGTTTTACTGTTCTTAGCAAAATTACGGAAAGAAGAATATCTATAATCTTAATGAAGATGAGGAATTGACTCACTATGGCCAATCTTTGGCAGAAATTGAAAAACTAAATGATATTGTTGATAGTGACAGTGACACAGAAGAAAGAGGAACACTGTCAGGTAAGAAGTGCCAGCTGGTGTTTCATTGGTAATTTTATTACTGGTAAAAGTGTACATCATTTGTTCAGTGCTGTCTCTCAGTGAGAGAGAATCATGTTCTTGGTAAGAATGTTTAAATCAGATTTGATTACTTCTTAGCCACACACAGACCAGCTCTCTGGATTTTAGCAGGGGTTAGGTGGGACATGCTACTGGCAAGCTTCTTTACTCTGTGAGCTTTCTAGCATAAACAGGTACCTGGATTTTGAGCCCTTTGGCCAGAATCCGATGTGAGTTTTCTGGTTGCTTTCTTGCGTCTTTGGACCTACGTGTTGGCTAAATACTGGAAAAAAACATAATCTTACTTCATACCAAGTATTTGTCAGAGTAAATTATGTGTCTAACATAATCTCTTTTGTTATGGCCATTCCCATAGGGATGGGACTAATGCATGACTGGTGCAATAGCTAAAATTTCTCCAATTCTCAAAGAACAAGGAGATACTGTCCTAACAGCAGCACTCTTGCAGTCATGTGTGGATTTGAAAGATTTACATTCTACTTTTTTTTTTTTTTATCTAGCTGAATTAACTGCTGCTCACTTTGGTGGGGGTGGAGGCCTCCTTCGTAAAAAAGTGTCAAGTGAGCAGCAGGATGAAGAAGAGGAAAAACCTAAGTCTAGGAAAGAACTCATTGAAGAGATGATAGCCAAATCTAAACAAGAAAAGGTGAGTGTTTAGCCCTGAAGTATAAATGAGCACAATTAAGAAGCTGTCACCATTTCTGTATTTGTAGAATAGAATAATAATGGGATAGAAAACAAAGGAGGAAGCTGTCTGGGAGGAGTCCAAGCTCCTTGAATAAAGTCTGACTTTGTAGGCATTTTAGATATAGCTTGTATATCTGCCATTCTTTTGTATCTCCATTTCCCCTTGTGATCACACCTGTTTTCTGAATCCAGCCCTTGTACCATTCAGCAGAGCTCTATACTGCTTCTTCCACAAAGAATGTTTGCAGCTTCAAAATGTTAAATATTTGAAATTACTAATTTGTCAAAGACAGCATTTTGGTTTTGAGTTGTAAATGCTATGTCATGTCCATCTGAACATAACTGCTGCATTTGTTTTTGTTTTATTTTTCTAGCAAGAGAGGCAGACTCGGAGAGAAAGTGCCTTAGAACTGACAGAAAAACTTGACAAAGACTGGAAGGAAATCCAAACCCTTATTGCCCACAAAACCCCAAAGTCAGAGAGAAAGGACAAAGAAGTAGAAAAACCCAAGGTGAGGTTTTGACTAGACTAATTTTCTTGGTTCTGGTAACTTGTAGTTTTTACTTGTAGTGGCTGAAGTATAAGGCCAAGTTCATCAATTCAGAAAAAAATGTTTGCTGTTGTTCACATTGAAGGAGTCCTACAGTTTTAGGACAGTCTGATTAGTTGGAGGAATATAGGGTTCTGTATGATTTCTCTGGTTTTAAGTAGTTATTGCTTTTCTTTTGTTATGAAGTGAGAGGGAGGTTGCAGACTGAACAACACTCTTGACTACAGCTTATTTGTAGGACAAATAAATTTTCTTGAAGAATTAAAATTGTTGGGAACACAGACTTATTTTGAGTGCCTCCGGAGTGTTCCTTTGATAAAGAAACTTGTGCTTGACAACAGACATTTCCTTGTAGAAATTGGGCTCTGTTCCTTTCAAAAAGGGAATGAAAATAATTTACTTTTGAGTAGATACCTTACAGTCTCATGCTTTTTTTATTATTTGTAGTCTATACTAAGGGAAATAAAGTTTTAAATTTAAAAAATAGGCATTGTATTGAGCTTTTTATTTTTCTTCTAGAAATGTGAAGTATCTTGCAGAACACTGTACATTTCCATTTATTGTTTTGCAGTAGAATCCAGATTTTGTAACATCAGTTAATTAGTTCAGTCTTGCATTAAAACTGATCTCAAAGTACAACAAAAGATACTGGACCAGAAGTTAATATTTTGGTGTATTGATTTTTGGGTTTAAGCTGCTCTGTGTCCTGTTGAAGCTCATTGAGTATCAGCATCCCTTGTTATTTTCTTTGAGCTAAACTTCTATGTAGTAGAACCAGCAAAGGCTTATCTCGTGTGACAGTGTAAAATGAAAATTAAAAATTTATTAATTTATTAATTATGACTGTGTTTTCTTAAATTTTTTTTCAAAATATTGTTTATTAAGTAATAAGTAATCCAGTTATTATTTAAGATACTATTTTTAAGTTTTTCAGTTGTGAGTAACTTAAGTAAGGAAAGGGGAAATTCCAGGAGAATTTCTCTTTGTCTTAATTCTGAGTTGAGTGTTCTTGCAGCTTGCTTTGGAAGCAGTCTTTTCCTTTTATCTTAACAGTCTGATTTCTTAGCTGTTAGTCTGGCAGAGGGATGGCTGCAAAGCAGAATAATGAAACTTAAGATAATAAACAATTGTATAAATATTTCTTTAGCCTGATGAATATGATATGATTGTTCGAGAACTTGGATTTGAGATGAAAGCAAAACCTTCAGAACGGCTGAAGACAGAAGAAGAATTGGCCAAAGAGGAGCAGGCCCGACTCCAGAAGCTCGAGGTATACCATTTATGGATGAGATTGTTTGGGGCCTGTCTTTTGGGACTGACTGTTTAAATTCATTGCTTGACCTTAGATTGTAAGTGGCTGTTCTAAACTGCAATTCGTCAGAGGGTGAATTCAGGAAATCTTCTGTTTGTGTTTGTAATCTGATATAAAAACAAAAAAACCTCATAGGCCTAGTATGTGACTGTGGAGGTTTATGAAATGAGTCAATCTTCCTTCAATAAAAATGTAATGTTACTTTGATTTGCCTTTAAATGTTTTAAATTATTTGGAGTTAAGGGGTGCTTCTAAGTTAGTGGAGTATCATGTTGCACAGCAGTTGAATTAATACCCTGGACAAGTCATTTATTGTTTTCTTCTGCTATTGGAAGAGCCTTTCATTGATAAGGTTTGCAGAGGGATAGGAATGTCTTGGGAAATGTTGCTTACTCTTTCTGTTACATGGAGCACTGAGTCTTATGGGAAGATGGAATAATTTGGTAAATGTTTCACTCTTTCTTTTTGTTCTGATGTACTAAGAATATATTTAAGACTGGACATATCTTATGGTATGGTTGTGTTCACTACAGGCTTGTTACACACACGCCAAACAGCTAGACACTGCAGAATCCTGAAACACTTTAGAAACTTTTATTTTCTAGTAATGATGTCCCATAAGCAAAAGAGGTAAATTTTAAAGTAAGAGAACACAATGCTTCTGGTTAACCCAGTTTTAGATCCTTTTAAATAAACTAATCCTATTGACTGTGCTCTTATCAGACTGTACTCCCTACAAAAAGAAGGGTATTGTCAGCTTTTGCCCATAATTTCTCAAGTTGCTGGGTTTTTTCTTTTCGCCAACTTCCTGAGAAATCCAAGTTAACTGGTTTTTTTCCTTGTGTTTTCTTAGCTGTAGTATTTGAGAGATCTTACCTTTTGGTGTAGTTACCTGGTTGATGTGAGACATTTACATCTGTGTGTGGTATTCCTTGTGAAACATAGGCAGATCGATTACGTCGAATGCGTGGAATAGATGAAGAGGCAAATAAAAAGAGACCCAGCCACATGTCAGCTGATGATCTCGCTGATGGCTTTATCCTGGATAAAGATGACAGGCGTTTATTGTCTTACAAGGTAAGGTTTAAAATTTCTGGATTTTCAGAGGTCTGTAAAGAAGATTAGGAAAAACAGTTGGCAAGTGAACTCTGTTGAGACATTTAATCTAACCTCCTGCTCAGAGGATGAAATCACCAGTTTACTCAGATCCAGTCTGTTGGAAAATCTCCAAGAATGGAGGCTACTCAGAGAGATGTCCACTGTCTGCCCTTATTCTGAAGAGTTTTTTTCAATATCCAGGCTGAATAAGCCCAGGTCTGCCTCTCACCACAGAGCAGGTGCCCCAGCCCCCCAGCAGTCTTGGTGGCTTTCTGCTGAACTTGCTGCAATTTATCAATACCTTTATTATTTTTGAAGGGCCAAAACTGGATGCTGTATTGTGTGTGGTCTCACAAGTGTCAAGTCTCCTGACTCTATTCTGCTGTTAGAGTTGCCTTCTCTGCCACTGGCCTGCTGGGTTGAAGAGGAGGCTCTTTAACATTTCTGGGGTTTGGGTTGTTTTTTTTTTAATTTTCACTGTGTTGATACAGCTTCCATTAAACTTCAGTCTAGAGATGAGTAGATTTCTGACATATCTTTGATTAAGGTGGCAGAGCAACATAACCTTAAAGCTGAAATTACAAGTCACCCTGGCTGTGGTGCACATGTGTGTGCTGATTCTGTCCCCTCATACACAAGTAACAAGAGAACTGCTGTTCTCCTTGAAGGGAAGAATACCAGTTATGAATGTGAATTTAAACTGATGATTAATAAAATCAGCATAGGACCAACTATGTATCTGATATGCTATTTTAACACATAGAAGAAACATATTTTTATATAAAGAGTGTTTCTGAAGAGTGATGTTGGAAGTCTTTTTTGTATCAGCTGCTAGTTTTCCTTCTGTGTGATTTCTTTTATTCCTCATATACTGCTCTTCTTCCAGTTTCTTACAGCCCCTTGAAAACACCCTACTTTTTTAAATCTGTATGTATGTTCTCTCCCTAATTTCCCTTCTTGGCTGGCACTGCTGGCATTCCCTGCTTGGTCAGGGTAGCAAGGCTCAAATTCTCTTCATGCATATTTAAGATAGCTTTGCATGGTGATTGTGGTGAGGTGCTGCCACTTTATCAGTGTTTTAACTGGCTTGTTTTCTCTATGGACAGGATGGAAAAATGAATATTGAAAATGAGGAGGAGAAAGAAGAGGATGAAGGAGAGGAAGAAGAAGAGGAAGGAGAGGAAGAAGATAATGAGGATGAAGAAGAAAGTCAGGAAGAATCTGCAAGTGAGAATGAGGAGGATGATGCTGCAGATAGCCACTCTGATCTTGAATCTGATACTGAAAGTGAAGAAGAAGCTGCAGGGAATAAAGAAGAGAAGAAACACAAGGCAAATGAAAATGAATCACAGAATGTGGAGAAATCAGATCGAAAGAGAGAAGCTGCCAAATCAGAGCTTCCCTATACATTTACTGGTAAGCAAAGGACTGATCCAGAGATCTCTTGTTGTCAGGGGGTTTGTAACAGCCAGTCAGTTTATTTGCCCTGTAGGTATTGCATTCATTCATGAAGTTTTGCTTCATAGTTTTCTTCTACTATTTAAAGAGCAGCCAGTAATTGCTGTTCTTAGTGAGCAAACCTAATTGTAGGAACCAGATCTGTTTCATCCCAGAGCAGTTTCAGTGCCTCTGAGCAGCACCAGAATTGGAAGATAAAAACAGGGGAGTAAAATAAAAATACCTGTGCTCCTTTCTGAAGGCAACCAGCTATCCAATCCAAAGTGCTGTTGTTTTACCTAAGAGAAGCCAGAACAGTATTTTGTGATCTATACTTACAGTTTCTCTGGTGTTTGGACTGACATTTTTGTCAGAAAATGCTTGGAGAAACAGGATTCTGAAGTTTAATCCCTGTGATGTAACATTGCATTATTGTAGAGACACTCAAAGTTTGGCTGCTCTTGGGTCCATGCCTCACAGGAAGGAGGAGACATGTTTCAAGTAGTACACAAAACATTCATTCATATAAGTACATAATTCATCTAACTATTGTCCTGGTGTAGATTTCTCTAACAAAAGTATCTGTTGCAAGATTAAACAACCTTTCAAACAACTTCCTAAAGTGCTTGTGTTTTTCCATCAAAACAAGATGACTTACTACACAAAGCTTTTTGAATTGCATTCAGGATTTGCTTTAACCAGAAAGCAGTCATAATAAAATAACTCAAAAACCCACAACTAGTTAGGATGGCTTCTAGCATGTTGACTTCTGTAAAAAACTAAATATATGCCAGGGTTGTTGTGCTTTGGGGGTTTTTAAAATAATTTTCTATTTGTGGCCATATTGCTGCCTTTTTAAATGTTTTTCATACAAAAGCTAATTAGATGTGAATTAAACATAAAGCTAAGTGTATTATGGTAAATTTTTTGGTTGAATGTGCATTTAGGTTTAGTTCTGCTTTATGTCAACATAGTTGTGCTGCTCAGCATACATGGTAAATAGAGGATGACTTGAGCTTTAAGCATTGAAAAATATGTTATTTTCTGACCTATGTTCATAGAAATAATGCTACATATATGCTAGTAGATTATTAGTGTTTTAAAGGTAATTATTTAAAACATCTATAGTTTCTTTTTTATGAACAATAGCATTTTCAGATTGGAAATCTGTTGCACATTCACTTGAATTAAAGATGTAAAGTTTGAGATTTTTGTCTGGTCAATTTTTGGTCTTATTTTCTAGTTCCTGAGTCCTACGAGACGTTTAAGTCTTTATTGGCTGGAAGAACAATAGAAGAACAGCTTATTATACTGGAAAGGATTCAGAAATGCAATCATCCAAGCCTTGCAGTGGGAAACAAAGCAAAGTTGGAAGTATGTTTTGTTTTATGTTTAAAATAACTTCTAATTCCAGAGTAAGTTTTAGTAAGTATTTAGGGAGTAGTATAAAATATACATGCTTCTTTGTTGTGAGTAACAGTACAATTAACATGATAATCTTCATTTTCTAAGAATGTGTCACTGCTTAAGACTATGTAGAATGAAGAAAAACTTAATAATTTTAACATATTATGCTTCTTGCAGAAATTGTTTGGCTTCCTTTTGGAATATGTTGGAGAGTTAGCAACTCTAGATTTACCAGAGCTCAGAACAATTGACAAACTGGTCCTGTAAGTATTAAATCCTATGGACTTTTGCTCCTTCAGGGTTTAAAGAGAAAAGCTACCTAGAGTAAAGCATTTAGCTTGCTGCTTGTGTCAGATATCCTCTAGAACTTGTTGGGAGCTGGTAACTCTCAGCCTTTATGTTTTAACTTTGTTTCATGTGTTACTTGATCTATTAATTATACCAAGGGATTTTCAAAACTTCTGAATGTATTTTTTGATCTGCAAGATGCTTTTTGTGGGTAGTGGATAAGTAATATCATATATGCATGAAACTTCTGTATAGAAGGTTATTTAGACAGCTGATAAAGGATTTTAAGCTTTACAGTGACACTCTGCAGTTTCTGTTGCAGTCTCTGTTTTTTCCATGAGGTTTAGTTCTGTGAATTCACTCAGGGAGCTAGCTGAAAATGGAATTAAAAGTGTTGTAGTAAGCTCACATGGAAATTCCAACTCAACATGTTGCAGGAAGTTGTCAGTTTGGCATTGTTGTCTTCAAATACCTGACAGCCAGTTAGGCTGTGAGGAGAGAGCCAAGTTTGTCTCAGAGGTATAAAGCAAAGGACAAGAGTCAATGGACAAGGGCTGCAACAAGGGAAATTGCAATTAGATTTAAAGAAAATATTTTCTCAGAAAAGGTACTAAACATTGAAACTAGTTTCCCAGAGAAGCTGTGAAGGTGGACAGAACTCAACAACGCTATGAGCAACTTGATCTGGCTTTGAAGTTGGCCATGTTTTGTGCAGGGGGCTGCATCAGATGATCTCCAAAGGTCCCTTCCAAACAAATTGGTCTATGGTTCCTATCTTGAATTTGCAGGATAGACAGCTTTCTTTCAAGAAGATATTTTTTATGTAGCTTTCAGCATATGTTTTTTATTTCATGCTGAAGTCAGTAAGTTTTAAAAAATCTGTTACGTGCAGCATTAGCATTTATTGCTCTGTTGCATTCAACAGTAAGAGCTCTGACCCACTGATACTGTCACACATGGTTTGTACCAAAGGGTAAATATGTTTTGGTTGTCTTTCAGAACTGGGATATATTAATATCAATGCAGAAAAATTTCAATGAAAATACTGGGAGACCAGACAGATGCAGGCTCCAAACTGCATATGCCTGTAGGCACTAACCATAAGCCAGGAGCTGATCTAACTTTTTGTTTGGTTTTTTTTTTCCTTGTTTGCAGTAATAATTTCGCTAACCACATTGCTGCCTTACATGTTGTTTAATATTGCCTAAGAGTGTTTAGAATAGTGGGCTGTCTAGTGTAAGCCAGCATTCTTCACTGCAGCAATATCTAAAGTTAGGAGATTCAGAAGGACACGTCATAACCTTAGTCAATGATTTAGGAGTTTATTTTAAAGTTTAAAATCATTTTTTCCGTAAGATTTAGAAACCTACAACTCAAGGATTCTCACAAGGCCTCTCTGTAAACTAAATTACAGTATTAATCTAGATTCTAAGAAAGAGACATTTATTGCAGGCAATTTGTAATTGTTATGATGTAGATGGAACACAAGAAATCTTCCTGTGGGTGCTTAAAAATCAATTTTTTATTAACATCAGTGGTGTAACTTGATTATGACTTGAATCTCTTGTTAATAGGCCATTGTACAATCTTTGCCAGATGTTTCCTGAGGCAGCCAGTGACAGTATCAAGTTTATCCTTCGAGACGCTGCACATGATCTGGAAGAAGTAATTGAAGTCAAAGGCCGTGCAACATATCCAGGTTTAGACACGGTAACAAATGCAGATTGCTGGGATTATCTCTTTGCATTAGTACAGAATGGTAATAAATGCAAGATGACATTATGTAGTGAATTACTAGCATCTGTGACTTTTGCCTTTCTGGAGATAAGTTGTAACAAAAATCTGCATAACAACAAAAAAAAAAACCCACCCCTAAGAAACAAACAAACAATACACACACACATTCTTCAGAATAAAAATGTGACTGTGGAATTAATAAGAGGAAAAGATCTTAAAATTGTCTCTCCAGTCTTTATAGCAGAACATTGCTTTCCTCATGAAAACTTAAATAGGTAGTTTTAGGAAGAAGTGATATTATCAATTATGTTGTGACTTCTTTAATTGTGTTAGGTACAAATGTTTGAAAAAAGGGCTCCATAGAAGTGCAATATCTCTACAATATCTCTTAGGGTAAAAAAAAAAACAAAAAACACCCAACCAACCAACCAAGAAAATATTATTATGCATATAAAAATACAGCGTTTCTTAGTACTTTATATATGATAATGACAGAATTAGTGACTTGGGAAGAATTTCTTTCCTTGTTGTATTCGTAATATTCTATTTTCCCTTGCCATGTTAAATGTGAACAGATTGCTTTTACAGTGTCTAGGTAAGTGGCTGTAGGAGAATTCAAGAAGGGAACATATGGAAAATGGGTATTTTTAAAACTGTAATAAAGTTTCAAAGACAAACCATAAATCTAATTGGGAAGGAACTACTTGTTTTCTGTCTGCTTGATGAATTGCTTCTGCCTAATGCAATAATTAGACTGTTGGAGGAAAAAAGACTGACGTCTTGGTTCTTACAGCTTGGAAGATATATTGAGTTCTTTTGAAGAGTCTTTATTCAGGGTATTTTGAGTATTACAGGAAATGTAGAGAGCTTTCAACTTCAATTTTTAATTTGTTACTGTCACCCTTATAACACCAGTCACACTTCTGGCTTTCATTCCCCTCGCTGGACTTTTCCAGGTTGCAGGCCATCAATATCTTTTAGGGTGGAATTATCACTTTGTGTTCTCAAAGCACTTGTTTGAATGAATATTCCATAGATCAGCTGTCTTAGTAGGCTTTTCATGCGCCTACTGTTATTTTAGCCTGCAATTCAGAGTCTTTAGTAACCAAAACACTTCAGGAGAGTCTCTGTTTATAATCAAAGAGGAACAGAGAGGAAGCAATAAAACTTTACTTCCATCTGCTTTACTGTGTAAATATCCAATTAAATAATTTTCATAATTACCTTGCAGCTGAGCTTTAATTTCCATATGGTCTCGACAGGTCACTTGTAGCTCTCTCAAGTCCCCTTCAATAAAAGTGCACCTAATCCCTGCTTAGGTTCTTTCAGTTCTTTTGGCTGCAACTGTTTGTTGGCATGTGCCAGTGCCTGAGGATTCTGGTCACTTCATTGTCTCTGTTGAGGACTGTTTGAAAGGTGTCACAGGTCCTGTGTGGCCGCTTGCTCCTTTGTTTGTGGTGTGAGAATATGTGATTGTGGTGAGCTGAAGGAGATCAGATGTTCCCATGGAGTAAATGGGGTTGGGAACCAGAGTTCCTTCTTAGTTGTTCTTGTTCTTTCAGCTGCCTCACTCAATCCAATGTAAGACCTGTAATGGATATTCCTTTTTCTCGTCTAACTTAAACAGTTGTCTCAATAAATAGGTTGTGTATCATATCAGATGTCTCAAAATTACAGATATTGTAGTATTTTTGACTACTGTGTTGCAGTTATTAATTCAAAAGTTACATATGTATAAAGTCAAGATCCTGGGAATAATGTCCTAACTGTATTTTGCTTTATTCTGTTTTATGTGCACTCAGCTTATTTATTTGAAAATTGTATCTCTACTGTTTCCAACTTCTGATTTCTGGCACCCAGTTGTAACACCTGCTTTTATGTACATGAGTCAGCTACTTACTAAGGTATGTCTGTGATGTTGTACCTCAGTATATAACTTCATATTTATGGTTTCTTCCTCAGACTCCAAATATGTATGTTAGCATTAATGTATATGGTGGAAATGTACTTGAAAAGGGAGCTTTGTGTTTGGTATAGCCACAGATAGTAATTGGAAGAAAGGGTGAAGAGGAAAACACCCTTGCAGGCTATAGTCCAATTCACAAAACCGTATCTCTTCAATTTTTCAAGCTGTCACAAAAGAATTCCTTCTATAGTAAATAACATGGGACTAATAGAACAGACTGAAAAGTCATTCATTAGTGGTTTCTTTTCCATGTATTGCATTTCTTCTCACTTAAGAGAGGTTACTTAAAAATTGGCAGTATTTGTTTTCCTTGAAAATGTACCTAATGCAGTGCATTATTTTTCTATCCTAATATCCTGTTTATATGTTTCAAAAGTCTTGAGCTAATTGTTCTATTGCTGCCAAGTTGCTCGGAGCCTTTTATTTCACTGGTTCATTTCTGAAGAATTTATTGTTTGTGGTTTAGCACCTTCTAGTGGCTAAATGAGTTCTGATAAACCTGTTACTCAGTTCTGTAGATACTCTTCAGTTGAGGACCAGGGAAATCCAGTGTGGTTCTCATCAAAGATCAAGGGCTCTAATTTTATAGACTTAAATGCTTACAATGCAGTTAATAATGCATCTTTTGGGGAGATCCGGAATTTGTGATGTATAGACTTTTAATTAGGAATATTTTGTTCTTTATATTTCTTTTAGTGTCGCATTACAACATTGCAAGATGTTATTAAAGGTTTATTTATATGCTGTTTGTTCCTGGAATATGTATCTCTCTCCAGAAGATTTGTGCCAGAACTCATCAATTTCCTTCTTGGAGTACTTCACATCTCTCTACCCAAACAACAGGCCCAGGGTGAGTCTGTTGAATATTTAATTTTGAGTAAATGACTATTTAATTTAGAGTCCATTTTAGTATTGGGGTTTATCTTTTAAATTTTTAAAATACAAATATTTCACACTGATTTCATTGTTTTTGAACAAATGGCCAAAATCATCTGCTAGTTCAGCCAAAAACAACCTTGATTCTTGGGCATCTTGTTATGAGCTAGATCCTTTAGTGTTATTGGCAGGAAGGAAAGGACTGAAGTTATTAAAGGAAATGAACTCATGTTGGCCGCAGTGCAGTATTTTTGCGATGTTGTCGCTCTAAACTGTGTGATTGGACTGTGCTCTGAAATTCAGAGTTCCTGATGGATTCCTGATGAGTACCCTGTAACTTCACAGTGAGGCAGCAGCTGATGCTGCAGATAGCCTTCATCTTCAGCTAATAGTTGTATCACCTAAATGAGAGAAGTATATCACAAAGCTGGTATTTTTCCTTATTTCACATGGATTTGTAGTAGTGTAATAGAGGGGCAGCTATCCCCACAAGCAGGATTAGTGACATAAGTGTGTAAACTTAACAATTTGCAGACAACAGAGATAACAAAACTATCTTTTCAGTGTGATCCCTCTGTTAGCAATTTTTTTTTTATTTGCCAATCTCTGGTTTGTTGTTGTTGTTGTTGTTTTCCTTTTATTAGTTTCTGCCTTTAAAGTTATTCTGGTTTTGGGGCTCTTTATGTTGACCAGTTCAGTGACAATAATTTACTTTTGACGAGTTTTGTCAGTGTATAGTAACTAATTCATGTGTCAATATCTCTGTCTGAGCACAGCAGGCAGGTGGAGACTCTGCAGGCAGGATATTACCAAATGAAAAATTCTGTTATTTTATAAACTCACAAGATATCTGGGATTTAATGAACTACACACTATGCTTTAGTATGCTTATCACTTGATGAGATCCTTTAGAGTCTGTTCTCTAAATAGTCATCAGTCTAATGAGGAAGGTTTAGCTTCTGTCAGTATTCCAGTAGTAAGCAGCTCCCTTCCTTTCCCTTCAGGACATTTTTGCCTTTCCATGCAGGCTTTTTTTTTTTTCCATTTTGAATTTTTGAACTACCACTGATCCCTTTTTTCAGTTAACCTATCACTGCAGTGTCACCTTTATTATCTGCCATGTCTGCACATTACAGACCTTCCCCCAGCTGCTTTGCACAGCTTAGCAGTTTCCTCTGGAGTGTGAGCCAAGGTTACACAGCTGGGCTGCATCAGGGCTAAGCCTCTCTCAGAAAGCCAACAGCTGAACCCTTAGAAGGAGGTGGGAAGAGGTTATGGAGTGGGTGGGTTACGTAGTACTGAAAGTATTTTCTCTCCTTTGTGTACTCTCTTAGGAATATTTGATCTGCAGAGGGTTTTGGTAAAGTTAAAACACAGGATTCTGCAAAATTAGATAAGAAACTTGAAAAATATGTAGTGTTAATTATTGATCAATTGTTACCTTGTTTAAAATGCTTATTTGTATTTCTGTTAATGATTTTGCACTAGTTAAATTTGCATGGTGTTGGTTGCTGTTAGCAGTGAGGAAAAGCTCAGTAAAAGATACATTAGAGGCCCAGTGTTCTCTTTGAGGAGTTTCCAGTCAATGTTGATGTTTTGAAGTTCCCTAGGTATCCAGTTGTGTTTTTAAATATTCATGGTGGAAGTTTTGCTGGTAGTTGTGATGGTTAAGCGATCAACATGGAATATTTTAAAGCAGACATGCATCTCTCTGGAATGTCAATGCACCATCACACCAAAGAAATTCTTGGGGTTCAATTTTAACGTTAAGTAGAGTCAGCAAATAAATTCCTAATGTTTTAATTTTGTTACCTCGGTAAATTTCTCACATGAGAAAGATATATGGAATGCAGCTTCATAAAAAGCTGAAATACAGTCTGATTTAGAGTAAAAGCTGTTACTTTAAAAAAAGAAGAGCTGTAGGAGGGAGTGGGAAGGACTTGTCATGGTTGATAGCTTTAGCTAATTGAATTGTTAATGAGATCTGCTATCCTCTCACAAGTAAAGCAGATAATAAAACTCACATATCTTAGTTCCTGATGTTGCATAAGCCTGTGTGTGCCATAATCTCTTACAACTTTGGACCTCAAACCTTAAAAACCTTTTTTTAAATATACTGTCTTCTGGCCTTTGTGAAGAGCCACATACAGGTTGTAGAGCATGTAAATAATCCGAACTTCAAGTTTGAAAGAGTTTTGAAGTCAATTCCATGGCAAGCTTGCAAGATATAAGGAAAACAAAGAAGGGAAAAAAGCCCCCAAGGTCTAGCACAGAGAATGCAAATTATTTTGTCCCTTAGCCATGAAATTCCTCAGATGCTTCTTTCATGTTGCTGTATAAGTAGTTTCACAGATCAGCTTGTGATCTGTGCATAGAGATTCTTTAGTGTTTTCCATATGCCCTGCTCCAGAATATATTTTGTGTTCTGTACTCCTCCTGTTTTAAAACCCCTCTGCTGGAGTGGGAGAGGACTTTAGGGTGTGTCTGAGGGCTGCTGCTGTGGGCTCTGTGGCTGCAGCTGTGGGATCTCTCTGCTCCAGCTTACTGTGCCTCATGACCACCTTGTGGTCAAAGCCTTCTGCTTGTGGCCCCATGGGGAAGTCCTGTGCCTGCCCTGTCCTCTTATCCAGAGCTCCATCCTGCCCCAAACCTGCAGTTTAACTGCCCATCCTGCTTCCCACAGGGCAAACCTGTCTTAACTTTCCCCATCCACAGAATGAATCAAAGAATTGCAGAATGGTTTGAGTTGAAAGGGAACTCAAAGACCATCTAATTCTAAACCCCCCTGCCATGGGCAGGGACACCTTCCACTACACCTGGTTGCTCAAAGCCCCATCCAACCTGGTCTTGAACACTTACAGGGCTGTGCCACCCACAACTTCTCTGGGTAACCTGTAGTCCAACACCTCACTACTCTGATAGTGAAGAGTTTTTTCTTTTTATCTAGTGTAAATCTACCCTCTGTCAGTTTAAAACTGTTATCCCTCATCTTATCACTACACTTCCTGATAGAGTTCCTCCCCATCTTTCCTGTAGGCCTCATTTAAATACTGGGAGGTTGCTGCAAGGTCTCCTCAGGGCCTTCTCTAGGCTAAACAACCCCAGCACCCTTATATGGGAAGTGCTCCAGCCTTCTGGTCATTGTCATGTCCTTCCTCTGGATGCTCTTGAGCCACATCTGTGTCCTTCTGCAGGGACCTCAGAGCTGAACACATTCCTTCAAAGTGGATCTCATGACAGTGAATTAGAGAAGAATCCCCTCCCTCCACCTGCTTCCCACACTGCTTTTGTTGCAGCCCAGGATGCATTGGCTTTCTGGGCTGCAAGGGCACACTGTCAGTTCAGCTTTTCATCCACCAATACCCTGAGTCCTCTGCAAAGCTGCTCTTCATCCCAGATTGCCCCAGTCTATCCATGTGTAGGATTGCCCCAGCTTGGATGCAGGACCTCACAGTTTTTTGTTGGACTTCGTGAGGTTCATGTGGTCCCAATCTCTGAAGCCTGTTGGGGTCCCTCTGGATGGCATCCCCTTCCTGTAGAGTATCAAACACAGCCCTCACCCTGGTGTCACCTGCAAGTTTGCTGGGGATGCACTCAATCCCACTGTCTGTGTCCCCAGCCAAGATGCTCAATAACATGGTCCTGGGACAGACCCCCTGACAGACCCTACTCATGACTGATCTCCATCCAGACATGGAGCTGTCAGCCACAATTGTGGCTGTGCCATCCAAATAATTGCTTATCTACTGTGTCATACACCTGTTAAATTCATGCCTCTCCAGTTTAGAGACCAAGATGTTGTGCAGGAGAGTCTCAAATGCTTTGTACGAACCCAGGTGGATGATACCAGTTGCTCTTTCCTTACCTATCAGTGCTGTAATCCTATCATAGAAGGCCACCAAACCTGTCAGGCACAGTCTGCCCTTAAGCCACGTTGCCTTGACAGCCCATGTTGTCACTGAGCACTTCTGTGTTTTGCGTGTTTTGTTGTGGTTTCCAGGAGAATCTGCTCCACACTCTTGCTGGACACAGAGGTGAGACTGATCAACTTGTAGTTTCCTGTATCTCTTCTCCTTCCATTTTTAAAAATGAGTATTGTTTTTCCCTTTTTCCAGTCACTGGGAGCTGCAACTTTTCAAATATGAAAGTGGTTTAGGAGCTTTATCTTGCTAGGACCCTCAGATGCCTGAGGTACCAGGGACTTGAGCACATTCAGGTTCATGAGTCTCAAGCCTGACCCTCTATAGTGGACAGAACTTGGTTGTCCCAGGCCCTGCCTTTGGATTCTGTGACTTGGGCATTTTGACTAGAGCAATGACCTATGTCCTCATGCTCCAGTGTTTTTCATTGTTTTTGAAAAATTTAATACAGATGATAGATAAAGTATTTTTAAAGGTAGTACAATTGAAAATGTAAAATGAGTTGGCTGCTTTTCTTCAGAAAAAATGAGTAGAATGGATCTTATTTAATGACTGTTTTTCTTGCTTTTTTAGGCTATACTGTAGTGCATCCATTTACACCAGTGGGGAAAAATTTAGAATTGCTATTGGTGTGTGATAAAGAGGATCTGAAAAGTTGGGAGAAGCAAAATGTGCCATTGAGTATTTTGACTAGATTAAAGGAAGCCAGCAGAACAGAGATAAATCATACCAGGTATGTAAGACGTACAGAAGAACAGAAAAAGTACTAAATCATCTGTTGTGTCATGTCAGTGATGGTGCTCTTTAGAAGTAAAAAGAGGAGTAGTGGATAGTTCTGCTGTGTTCAGTGCACTGATATAAAGATTTGTTGCTGATTGAATTCTTTTGGTATTTAGGAGAATGAATTTTTTAGTCTGAATTAATAGCTATTTCTAGTTGTAACTGGTTCTGCCAAGCAGTCTTAATGGATTCTGCTAACAGTCCAAATTTAATAAATTCAGACAATTTTATTTGAAAATTCACTCCAGATTTTGCATGTAAAATTGTTAATTTTTTGTACATTAACAGGTTATCATGTCTAGCCCTGTGTTTTGACCTTATTAAAAAATGTGCAGCTCTCTATGAATCTTTACCATCATTCCATGAAATAATGCATCCTATCAGAATACTGCTTACACAACATGTGCCAGTTAATGAATATCCTGAAAAAATGCAGGTATGTATTCCTCAGGATTTAAATAATCAATGTCTTTGTTTTATTAATAAATTCTGTGATCTTCCTCTGTGCATAAACAAAAAAAAAAAAAAAAAAGTGTAAGCATTAATTTTTTCAAGGGTCACGCATTTTGGGCATTTTGATGATCCCATGGAAAAAACAAAGAACAGGGAATATTTAGAAAAGGTCTTTTTCCATTGTATATGGTGTCTTGCCTATCTAAATGAATAGAACATCACTTGGCTTGTAATAATATAGCATTCCATGAGTGACTTAATTTATGAGAGTTCTTCTGTATTGAATCTGTAAGACTTTGGTAAAATAAATACATGTACCAAACGGGGGAGGTAAAACTTACAACTGTATAGGTAAAATGGACATGAATACCCCTGGTCAGTACATTACCTAGAATAGTTGCTTATTTTCTAGTAATTATATTCAAAATTTTAATCTGTCACTTCTGAATGTAGCAGAATCATCTTCTCTTCATTGTAAAATGTCCCAAGAGAACAAAGTTGTATAGATGAAGTCAAATGGCCTATGTTTTTTGCCATCAAAATAAAAAAAAACACAGTAATTCTTAAAATTACCATGAAAGGAAGAGTCTGAGGTAAACTGCCTTTAGTCTTGCATCTTCCTCTGATAGGTGAAACTACCAGCAGGTAGACCTTTCTCATTGTTCATGGTATCATTTTAATAGACTCCCAAAACCTTTTAAGAATTATCCGACTTCATTTCCAGCATGTCAGTGTTAGCAGTGTTCTAATGAGTAACTGTGACTTAACCCAGGAAAAAATACAGGGGAGAACATTACTGTTGACAATAGCTTTTGATTTATGGTAGTTTTGATATGTTTTTACAGTTGTAATTTGTTCTGCATTTTCAGGAATGGTATCACAGTGCTCTGAAAGAGCTGGAGAACAAAGTAAAACATTATACTCCACTGATATGTGAGAAGAGGAAGCCTGTGCCATTGAAACAGTATACTCCTAAAATTGTGAAAGTGTAAGTAAAGAACACTGGATGCAAAGGAAAAGTGCTTTTAAACCTCAGGATTTTGTGTATAATTCACAAGGGGCCATCTACTTGTGTGGTAGGGAGGGAAAGGAAAAAAAAAAAAAAGGAAAGGAATTTTAAGAGCAAATATTATCTTGTAGAAAAAATAGCACTGAAAGTCAACTCTTGCCCATATAATGAATTGTAAATTAACAAGTTTCAAGATGATTATTATCTGGTCGGTTGCTTTACTAAATGCTCTGTCAGGCAATCAAGTCAGAAAAATGAGTAGTTCATATGTGTATGAAATATATGATGGTAAAAGATGGATTGTGAAAAACACTAATTTAGTTTTGTATATAATAGCACAGTGTTCTGATTCAGGAAATCTGCTTTATATTGGCTGCTGATTTATTTAGCCATATTGGTTATTTACAGAGGCACAAAGTGTCTATTTATTCTAATAATCTAAGAGGATGGCTTTGCTCTGCCATACACACTTAGCCCAAGTAATTGATCAGACTTCTTCTGTAAAATGCATCTTCTGAGAAGGTCTGCAAAATTTAGGATGTATGAGGGAGATGCCATCTTCTTCCATGTGTCTTCCATTCTTCTAGTCCAGCTTTTTTAGTCTGTTCAAAGTACAGGCTGCATATGGGGAATTGAGGTGTGGTCATTGGTATGATGATGAAGTGCAATCAGAAGGTCTGGTGGGTGGTTTTCTAGTATGTTCATTGGGCAGCTTGTTATTTTGCAACTTATTCATATAATATGCAGGAATTAAAATACTGAGTTAGTTTTCATACAAAACCTCTCCTTATAAATATGAAAAAGTTGTGGGTCTAAGGTGTTCTGTGTTCACACATACATTCTTATTTCAGCTTAGAGTTTGGAAGAAAGCAGGCAGGCAGCAAGAAGGAGCAAGAAAGAAAGCAGCTGATCCAGAGGCATAAACGTGAACTTAAAGGAGCCATTCGAGAGATTCGGAAAGATAACCAATATCTGGCCAGAATGCAGCTGTCAGAAATCATGGAGAGGTAACGTAGCCTTGGTTTCAGCGCCACTTTGGGGGTTGTTCTGTTCTGTTTTGTGTGTTCATTTCTTTGCTCTGTGCCAAGACTGACAGTAATGATCAACCATACTAAACTAAAATAAAATGGGACAATTTGAGGGAACATTAGAGATCATTTAAAGTGTTTCCAGCTTTGTGGTTTCATTTCTCTAGTTTAAGAGGATGCAAAATGTTTTTATTTAAATGACGTGTTGGTGTAATTTAAGAAATGATGTGTTGGTGTAATTTAAGAATTGTGGGACTTTTTATGAATTATTAATTATTCTCTAAGTATACTTATTTTCCCTAATGTAATTTTTCTGAAATATATTATATGTTGATTGTTTGTTTTACAGAGATTCAGCCAGAAAAAGAAAAGTGAAAGAGCTTCTTGGTAGCCTTGCTACACAGGAAGGTGAATGGAAAGCAATGAAAAGGAATAAATGGAAGAATTAATTGGGACTTATCAGTAAGGAAGCTTACTGCCATATAAAACACTGCAATCATGGCTTTTGAACAGATTTTAATTGCATTTTTTGGATGCATTCCTTTTGAGGAGACACCACCATTAGATTTGTTTGAAAAAATGAACCTGCTTATTAGGAAAATCCACAACTTTTCATAAGGAAAATAAAAACAACACTTTTGTACGTGGCATGCTTCTGATTTATTTTAATGAGAACATTTGGATGAGTAATCAGAATTCTAAGTCTAAAACCTGATCACACACACCTGACTTGAACTACACACACACAAAAAGTCTGTGTCAGAAACCTGTTACTGCAGGCTGGTGACAGGTCACTAGTGTGGTTCCATTTCAGGGCCTCTTCTCTTCAACAGCTTCATCTACAACTTGCACATGGGATTTGAAGCTGTACTGAGTAGTTTTGCTGAAGACACGGCATTGGAAGGAGCTGCTGACTCCCTCAGAGGCAGAGGCCCTGCAGAGAGATTGACTTTCACCAACCATGTGAAGTTCAACAAGGGCAAGTGCTGGATTCTGCATCTGAGATGGCACAACCCCGGATGTAGGGACAGATGGGGAATGAGGGGCTGGAGAGCAGTGCCAGGGAAAGGGACCTGAGGGTCCTGGTCAGTGGAAAGTGGAACATGAGCCAGCAGTGCCCTGGCAGCCAGGAGGGGCATCCCTGTCCTGGGGACATCAGGCCCAGCATCGATTGCTCTGCTCTGAGCTGGGGCAGCCTCCCCTCCAGTGCAGGATATAAGAGTTACAAGAGTGCCCAGAGGAGGGCCACAAAGGTGGTGAAGGGCCTTGAGAGGAAGTTGTGTGAGTAGTGGCTGTGGTCACCTGGTCTGTTCAGCCTGGAGAAGAGAAAAAGGAGACCCCATTGCAGTTACAACTTCCTTGGAGAAGAGGAGGGGCAGACACTGATCTCTTCTCTGCAGTGACAGTTACAGGACTCAGGGAATGGCTTGGACTTGTCAGGGGTAGTTTGGTTTGGATATTAGGAAAAGGCTCATCTGAAACATCTCCCCTGGGAAGTGGTCACAGCACCAAGCCTGACAGAGTTCAAGAACCTCTCAGGCACATGATATGACTCTTGGGGATGATCCTGGTAGGACATTCTATGATCTTTTTTTAACCTTGAATAGTTACAGGCAGCTCTCATAATGGTAGTATAATTTAAACAGTAACATTTTAATTAGTCTGTAGCATCAGGACATGCTTAATTGTGTATTGAGTAATGGAATCAAGTAGAAGTCCTTTGTTAAAGCTGTGCATCCTTTCATCTTTTCAGTAAGTTTTGTATTGAGCACAGCTCTGAAGTTCTTAATAATATAGGGTGATTAATTAGAATTCCTCAGTGTGTTCAGAACTGTCTGACTTAAAGGAACAGTGATATCCTTACCTTTCTTCCACATAATTTTTCATGTATGTCTAATCACTGATTTGCAAAGAAACATTGCAATGGGACAAAGAGCATCACAGTTACTGATGGGCGCTAATGTGAGCTTGTTTCACTGCTGAGGTATTCACTTAATATTTGGTAAACTCAGTGATAGTTGTTACGCCTTTAAAAAATCGTTTACATGGAAAACTGTTAGGAAAATAAAATTCCCTTTTACATAAACATTTCAATTTGGATCTGAAAGACAAACTATAACATAAGACGTGTATTAAGAATGAACTAATGTCCATGGTTCTTTACAAAAACCTCCAAAGGTCCCTTTGTTTTCAAATGCTGTTCCTAGATCTGATCTGTGTTTTGGCCAGTAGTTAACTGAGACTCGTAATGCTCTTCCTACTGTTCACGAAGAAAAACTTACATGCTGTCAGTTAATCTGATTTAACAGTTAGGTTTGGGTGCTTTGGACTGGCTTAGAATGTTTTCTTTGTTCTGTTTTCTGGGTTTTTTGGTTTGGTGTTTTCTTTTTGAGGTTTTTTGGGGGATGTGGGTTTTTTTTGTTGGATTTTTTTTGTTGTTGGTTGGTTGGTTTGAGGTTTGTTTCAAATTAAACTTGTAATGGAAGTAGGACTAAAACTAGGAAGGGGTGAGTTGAAACACAGCCTTTACATTTACTCTCTGATGACAAAACTGTCTTTGTTAGGCAACTCTTTTTTCTTAAGAGAAAAGCACTATTGAAGGAAAAGGCTTTTATTAACTCAGTGTGACTAGTAGTGCAAACAAAATGTGATTATCATCAACTTTTTTTGGTTTGCAAAAGCACTTGTATTCAGTGTTAAAATAGGCCAGATGATAAATACATGTGGGGAAGATACTTGTGTCATGCAAAAATGAGTGAGATTCCTACGTTTGAAATCCATTCACACTTCTAAAAAATAAATTCATTTTCAGTTGGCTTTGCTGATTTTGGAAAAGTTATCTTCTGAAACCTCAAAGAAATCTCAGAAGATTATGAATTTTTTTCTTTAAAACAAAATCTTTTTAAGTCAAGAATTTGAGAGAAGTAATGAGGAAGGAGCTAACTTCCTATTTTATGCTATAAATCAGTACTTTCAGTTTGCAGTTTTAGTCACAGTTTATACAGCACAAATAAGCTGTTAAAAAGTATTATTATTTATTTATCTGACTATAGCAGTAGCTTCAGAGGTTTTGTCCAGCAGAGTATTAGAAGCACACAGAGGCTGACAGAGGCACTTTGATCATGATTTTTGATACCCCTTGCAGCTGTTTTTTATTCCTCAGTAAGGGAGGTAAAGAAAGAGGGTAGAGACACAATGATGATGTTTCTGGGACAGGACATTTTCTGGGACAAGACAACGAACAGGAATATCTTGTGATGCTGATGAACAAAAACGAATGATGAGGAAACCTCAGCTGATAGATTCACTCAACTATTTTGGAATGTCAGACTGAAAGTAGTTCTGTTTGAAATCTTGTTGAATGAGAATCACTGTATGTGCTTTTACAAATAATACTGTCAATGTTTAAAGTCAGATTTAATATTGCAAACGTGGGACTAGCTGTGATGCTTAACACACAGTATTTTGCATGAGTAGGAAAGCAAGACTATGTAGTAGTATCTGGGCAGTGTTGCTGCTCTGGTGTGATGGGAAGGTCTGGTCCTTTGGGCTGCAAAGGGCTTGAACTTGCTTAAGTGCTGACATGTTGCATCGTGTGGCAACAGTGATCATCATGTCCAGGGAGGTTACAGCTGCCGACAGGGAAACAGACGAAACAAGTCTCTGTTTTGTTAAGCACAAGAGTCCATTTTATTCCCTGACCCCGCACCCCAAGCCGGGGAGGGAGAGGAAGGCAAAGAGAGCCAAGGGAAAGGAGAGAACCCCACCCCTGTCTCCCCTTAAGTAGAGGGTCTGGGGGCAGGGCAAAGGCAGGTGAGGGCATTGACCTGAAGGCAATGGAGACACACGGAGGGAGAAGGAACCACAAAGGCCAAGGTCATTGAGGGGGGGCAAAACCAACCAAACCATTGTGTACAGAGCACATGGGAAGGATCCCCTCAGGCAGGAGGGGTAGCTGGGGCTCTGTCTTGCCAAGGCCAGACCTTGGCTATTACACTGAGTGGCTAAAGGGACTCCACTCTGGCAGACCCTTTCTCATAGAGCTTCTTGAACACCATCACACTTACCAGGCACTATCTTGTCCCTGCTTCGTTTAACCCAGGACTTGTCATAACAGGCCTTTTGACACATCAATTGTCAATTGTAAATCTGTATTTAATTAGCAAAAAAGAAGAAACTATTCTGTAACTAGAATCAAGTCATCACACACAAAAAACGAAAATGCTGTGTGGCATTAAATCCTTTAAAATACTGACAGTAAGGCTAACACTGCTTTGTAGCAATAGAGCAGGGAAGTAAAAGCCAGAGTAAATGAAGCATTACTTCAGTAAAAAACAAGACCGCTATAAGGCCAGTGTTAATAAATGTAGTCTGGGAACCAAATTTAAGTTATCTGTCAGATGTGCAAGATTTTGGACTGGAAAGGAGTGGGTAGTGACCTATGTAATTCTAGAAACAGTGTAATGTATTTACATGCAGGATTGTATGACATGGTTGACTGCAGTAACACAACTGGGCTCAGTGATCTGCAAAAGCTTTAGGCCAGTAGATTTAACAACAGAAGGAACTGGTTTTTTGGTGTCTCAATGTTTTTTTTTTTAATGTATCTGAATTCAGGTGGTGCCTGATCAGTTATATACTGTATAAATATATATAATTTTGTCCCAGATATTAAAGGATTATTCCTACTTAGTCCAGAGCACCTAAAAAAAAAAAAAAAAAAAAAAAAAAAAAAAAAAAAAAAAAAAAGAGAAGTTTTCCTTGGAATGGGCTGCAATTGTGATTGTTCAGGTTTCAGACTAGGCACTGGATTACCATATTTCTCACACCAAACTAAGTACATAAAATTCTCAGATACACATGAGATTAGCAGCTCATTATTTTAGTTGGCCAGTTAGATAAGTATTTGATCTAACTGGCATGTTAATCCTGATGTCATGTTTACATAAGCTCCTCCAAATCTAATCAGCTGGCAATCCATGAGAGAGATGTCACTGAGCAGAAGGTCTGTGTCCGAGTGCTGATAACTACATCCACCCCAAACTGCATTGCCCTCGAGGGAATCAGGAGTCTTTTTAACCTGTATCAATTTGCTTTATACACTTTGCTGGCAGATTCTTACCTGTTTAAGACTGTCGTGATGTGCCTAAGTCCACTTGTAACCATTTTAACGAGGCAGTTGGACACCAGACACACCCGGTAAGGGAACAGTGCTCAGTAGCACTTATAATACCGCATATATTCATGTTCTCCGGCTAAAAAACTTCTTGTTGAGGGAGAAATTTGGTTTGGGAACGGAGTTACATCTTTTGCAACTACCTTTTTCTTTTTGTCAGATAGCCCTTATCAAACCCGCAGCTAACTGCTGCTGTAGCAACAAACGAAACATCGCTCTCCTCTTGGAACGAGCGTTTCAACAGCTGTGTTTAAAGGGCGAAGGAAGGGCTGCGGCACCCGGTACTCGGTCCGTTTCCGAGGCGGCGGCGCCGCGCCGGGAGCGGGCTCCATCTCCCCGTGCCGGGAGCGGGCTCCATCCCCCCCGCGCCGGGAGCGGGCTCCATCCCCCCGCGCCGGGAGCGGGCTCCATCCCCCCCGTGCCGGGAGCGGGCTCCATCCCCCCCGTGCCGGGAGCGGGCTCCATCCCCCCCGTGCCGGGAGCGGGCTCCATCCCCCCGCGCCGGGAGCGGGCTCCATCCCCCCCGTGCCGGGAGCGGGCTCCATCCCCCCCGTGCCGGGAGCGGGCTCCATCCCCCCCGTGCCGGGTGCGGGCTCCATCCCCCCCGCGCCGGGAGCGGGCTCATCCCCCCGTGCCGGGAGCGGGCTCTATCTCCCCGCGCTGGGTGCGGGCTCATCCCCCCCGTGCCGGGTGCGGGCTCCATCTCCCCGTGCCGGGTGCGGGCTCATCCCCCCGCGCTGGGTGCGGAGCCGCTCCTCGGGCGGGTCGGGTCCGTCCCCCCGCCGGGCTCGGCCGGGAGCGGCTCCAGCCCCGCCGGAACAGGAAGGCGGCCGGGGCGCCGCGGAGGGCCGGGGAGGAGCCGCCACCCGCAGCATCCCCGGGGAGGCTCTCGGCGGGCGGGGCCCCGCACAGCCCCGAGCGGCGGTAGTTGCCCGCGGGGGCGGGAGCGGCTCCCCCGGCGGGTGGCGGTCCCCGGAGCCTGGGCGGGAGGGACCCGCCCCTTCCCTGCCCCGGGGACCCGCGGCTGGTCCGTGCCCGGCCGGGCCCGCCCTGACCCAGCCCGGCTGCGGGAGAGGCTCAGGAGCCTCCGGTAAAGCCGCGCCCGGGACATTTCACAGGGGATAAGGTGAGGTAAGAAAACCCCAGAAGGATGAGAATCTGGCTGCTGGCAGATAACCAATCCTAGTTGGTGCCTAGGACAGGGCCGGTTTGGTGCTGATCCCCTCCTGGGAGCCCTGGCATCCAGCCCCGGCCCTGCGGACCGAGGACGGGACAGAGCGATGAGACACAGGCGGGGAATGCCGAGGGAAGGAGGGGCTGGGGAGAGCCGGGAGAGCCGGCGGGGTGTGAGGGACTCACCTGTGTGCGGGAACAGCTCCGCCAAAGCGAGCCCTCCCCGCTGCCCCGGCGCGCCTCGCACAGGCAGATGCGGCCGGGGAGGTGGAGTGCTCTGGGTTTGCTGTCAGCCTGCCAAGGGCCTGTAAAATGGTGTGTGTGTGGTTTCCTGCCCAGCAAAAATTATGGAGAGGTTTGAACAACAAAACCGATGGAGCACAAAGGCAGAGACACGCAGTACCTTGGGGGGTTGCGTAAGGGAAGTTGTAACCGCGCAGCCAAAAGTGGAGTTTTGGAGTGAAAGGTCAGCGATGGGTTCAGGCTGCAGGCTGCAGAAATGTTCCTCAGGGAAAGGTGTGAAGGATCTTATCTTTGTAAATAACCCTGGAATAAAGTTCAGCTCGGTCATACAATTCAGTGGATGACTAACCAAATTGTGAGGAAAAATGAGATAGAGTCTGCCTGAGTGAGCCCATCCCTCAGCTGGTGGCTGGATAGACCCGGGGCCAAAGAGTATTTGCTAAAGGAATGGTTATTTTGGCTCCATGTGCTCTTTTATCGTTTGGATAAGCAAATAATGCTGAATATTTGTAGCAATGATGATTTGATGATTTTTCCTTTTAAACAAAAGGATCTTGAACGTAAATCTGCTAAATCAGACCAGTTTGGTTAAGAGCATTATGCCAAGAGTTCAGTAAATGGGTTGCAGGTGGCCCCTGTGCCATGTTTGTTTACCTCATGGCAATGGAGCTTTAATGATGCTTCAGTTCTAATAAACTGACTTCACAGTGACAATAATATTTATTGCTGAGCATGACAAAGTGTTATAGCCTTCAATTAGTGTAGTATAATTTTCTATGCACAAGTGCCTTGTGTTTATAATATAGTACATCTAGTCTGGAATAAAATTTATATTAAGAATTGCTCGCTGTTTTCAGTGCTGACACATCAAAGTCAATGAATGTTTTTGTATTAATTGACTTTGGATGAAATCTGTCTTTTTTTTTAGTGCAACAAACTTTCAGGAACATTTGCAGTAGAAGGGACTGTAAATTTGATTCTTTTATGCCTGAGATATTGTGTATGTTTTATAATTCTGGAGTTTGCAGTTCCATGGTTTATATATTACTCCTTGATTTTGATTTATGTTGAAAATAAGTTTATTTTTTGGGATTGAGACCAACTCCTTTATTTGTTAAAGACTGAGCTGTACATGGTCTGCATCCTTGTTTAGGGCTTTTAAGATAGTTTTGGAGTATTATCAAAGAGAGTTGATAGTTCTGATATTTCTGACAAAATAAAAATGATGCCTTAATCATTTGATGGCCCAGATCAGTAGATATCACCTGGAGAAAGAAATAAAAGATGAAGTTTAAAATTTTTCTTCTGTTGTTCCTTGTGTTGCTCTCTGGGGTTGATCTTGAAGACAGCATTCCTGCAATAGTTAGGGCATCTGCCTCTTTCTTTTTTCTTTTTTTCTCTAATTGTTGTTTTGGTCATTTCTGATGTACGCTGAAGGCATAAATAAACTCCTACATGGATGTGAATATTTAGAATAGTGACCTTTCAAACCTATTCTACTGTAATGCTGGGTTGAAAACATGTAGGAAAGTCATATTACTGTTGTTCATGTGTTGACAAACTTCAAATGCTCCTTAGTCTTGTTCTGTTTGAGGTGCTCCTATAATAGAGTTTGATATTTTTTCCTTTGTAGCTTTTTCTTGATGGGAGAAAATTTGGTGTTGAGCTAAGAACCAAGACTAGAGAGTTGAGGCTCTTGTTCCCTTGTTCCCAGGTAGCTTAATATAGCCAGAACTTGTTTTTGTGAAGTCTGTAGAACATAGGAATGAATCAGCAAGATACTCTTATGAAAAGCCTGCAAAAAGCTTCCTGTTGACTGGATATAAATGTAATTTTTTTAGAAGCAGAGCACTGGGAACATGGCCCTGCAAGAGAGAGGAACCAGCAGCAGCTCCACCAATGACAAGCAGGAACAGAACTATAATCGTGTTATTACAATTGTCTTCCTGGCACTCTTCATAGACTTGTTGGGATTTGCTCTCATCTTGCCACTCTTTCCTTCCATCCTTGATTATTACAGCCAGACTGAGGTAAGTAACAAGAAAGTCAGCCCACAGAAAGTGGTAAGATCTTGAGGGAGGAATGGAAGAAAAATCACCTGCCTTGGGGCAAAATAAACAGCTGTAGGAAGATTAATAATTACCTGGCACATATAAATAGTTCATGGACTGAATTTATTTGCATAAGGCTCTTCACCCATGTTTTTTCATTAAAATGAGAGATTTGTTTTGATAAAAATTCAAGTATTTCTTAGGGACTAGTCCTTGTAGTTACCAATGCTTTTGTGTCTTACACTGATGTCACTGGTGAGGCAGTTCAGAATGGATCTGCGTGCTGGGGTTCATTGAAGAACCAAGGAGTTGAGAGCTTTTACCCCACCTGAGTATTTCACAAGGTCACTTGCTCCCTCCCCTAGTGTGGAGTTCCATCTCTACTTCCATTCCTAGCAGGGAGCTGGCTGCTGCTCCAGGAACAGAGCAGAAGGTCCTGTTGGATCCTGGCTGTGCAGGTCTCATTGTTACCCTTCTCAGGTGCTAATGGCATTACTGGTCAAGATTAACATGTTGTTGTGGGAGAATTGTTTTTGCAGCCCACACTTCTGTCTCTCAGTCCCTTTCTAACCCCACTCCAGCTGCAGCTGTAGGCTTTGTCCTTCTGACTACCATATCTCTAACCCAAACCTTGGTCTCTGTTCTCCAAGGTCTTCCCTCACTTCCAGTGTATTTCCAATAGCCAAGATCTCCACCTTCTTTTCCAGACTCTCTTCTTTTCAAGTCTTTCTTCCTCTTTTTGGGAATAATTCTTTTTTTTTTTTTTTTTTTTTTTTTTTTGCACCACCTTTTCTTTCTGCATCTGCAAACTTCTGGTTTTCCCAAGCTAAACAGTTTATGTGCAGCAGGACAGAGTGTGTCTCATGATGCCTTTTTAATTGAAAGATTCAGGGCATGCCTGTTTAATTCAGAATTTAGCAAGTAATAGGCCTGAAGGCTTGAAAAAGTTCAAATTCAGACATTCCCCTCCCCAAACATATACTATCTGCTGTCTGTTAACATTCACAATCTGAGCTAATTTTGGCCTATGATCAGTGAGGAAATTTTCCCTTGGGGGGAAGAGGAGGGAAAGAGTCATCAATCATTGTCTCTAGTTCACTAAGCTCTGATGGTGTCTTTGAAAATAAAACTGTCTTTCTGCTTTTTCCCTGTTCTTTTTTTCAGGATGAACTCTATTTGTCATTGCAGCGTGGGGTAGACTGGTTTGCAGTGATGGCTGGGATTCCTCCAGAGAGGAAATACAACAGTGTCTTGTTTGGAGGTAGGGAAACTGAACAAACAAGCTAACGGCCAAAAAACAATGTCCTTTCCAAGTTGTTTGCAATGTTGATGTGAAGACTGACAAGAAATACAAAAAGCATGCTTGTCTGTTATTAGTTCTAGATTTAAGTAACACAGAAAATGTCTCCTAGAGTAGACTATAAATGATTTTGTTTTCACCACACTAATAGCAATGAAGACTTGAACAGCCCCATCTCTGTCATTTGGAGACACTTAGACAGGTAGGAGGAATGGGATAACAGGAACCTTGTGAAATTCAGGACAAATTTTAAGTCCTGCCTGTGGGAAAGAGTAGTCCTTGCAATGGTACAGACTGGACACTCACTGGTGGCCTTGGGGGTCCTGGTGAGCGGCAAGCTGAGCATGAACCAGCCCTGGCAGCAAAGGTGCCAACAGCTCCTGGGATGTGTGAACAGAATCAGAATCGGTGGATTAAGGGAAGTGATCATCTTCCTCTACTAAGTACTTGATAGACCATATCTGAATTGTTACATTCAGGTTTGGTCCCCAGTACAAGGAAGGGTGTCCATACACTGTGGTGAGTGCAGTGGAGGGCTCTGAAGATGGAGAGTCTGAGGCCCTTGGCTGCTCTGCAGTGAATGGCAGCTTTCCAACACCTGGGGGAAGGTTATGGATCTTCACTGAGATGTGTGGGAGAAGGAGAGGTAACAGGTGTACGTAGAAGCAGGAGAGGTTCAGATGGGAAATAGGGAGGAATGAGGGTGGTCAGTGGAACAGGCTGCCCAGAGTACTGTCCATCCTCAGAGATTGTCAAACCCTGATTGGGTAAGGGCCTGAACAATCTGCTCTGACCTCACAGCTGACCCTATGAGCAGGTGATTGGGGTGGGTTATCTCCAGAGCTCCTTTTTAACCTGAATTATCCTATGATCTATGAACTCAGTTTGTTCTACAGATTGTTACAGAAATACAGGCCTGCTGTTCCTTGTTGTCACTGCCAGCTGAGGGTCAGGACCTGCTGTGCTGGGCCCTGGCAGTCACAGAAATTACTCTCCCTTCACAATTGATCAGCCTGTGATCAGAGATCAATCAGTAGGAAGCACTGGAAATAGAAACTTGTGAGTTCCAGCCTTGCCTGCTCCTTGGGCAGGTATAGTGCAGCACAGCTTCTAAATCTCATTAGTCTTATTAAAAGAAGCTGTGCTGCTGGCTTGCAGGACCCATAAACATTTTCTGTCACTGGAACACTGCTGTGGATGAGCTCCAGCAGGAACAGTGAGGGAAATATGTCATGTTACACATCAGAGACTCTTCTGGCTTCTTGCCATCTAGACAGTTGTGACACAACTGTGATTTCAGAGTATGAAAACATGAAGGTGTCTGGGTTAATTTTAGTTAGACCCTCTCTGCCCTCTCTTTTTAGTGAGCCGAGGCCTCCTCCAAGATAAGCAAAAGGCTTTTAAAATAAATTAAAGGAAACACAAAACTTAATTAGAATATGTGTGAATGTATTGTTACGATTTATAGTCATTTGATTTGGTATAACAAGCAATTTATAAGCCATTTTCCTCTTTCCCACAAATCCTTGCAGTCATGTTTTTCTTTCTCTGCTCATTTTTTAGTCAAATTACTGACTTTGAATGCTAGGAAAGAGTTTTCTTTAATCCCTCAGAAGCTGCTTTCTCTCTCTTCTAAGGCTTGACCAGAAGCTTCCTACTTTCAACTTCTCACCATCTCAGATTGTTTAGACAAGGGGTGGGAACTCCCAGTCAAGTCCAACTTGTTGCTTTTCCCTTTACCTGCTGTGTCCTGTACTCTTGGGAGTGTTGTGTGGAAAGTTTCATTATAGTTGTGATGTTAAACAGAGGCTGCTGCAGCCTTCCTGCAGCCTGTGTTCCTCCACTGCCCTCGTCTGCCACAAGGAGCATAAGATTGGGAAGGTGCTTGCAAGATCATTTTCTTGTTTCTCCCAGAGCCAGCCATATTTTTCATTTTTGATTAGACTGCAAGTTCTTCAGGGCAGAAACTTCTCTGCCCATGTCAATGCCCCGAGGGCACCAATACTTAGTTGACCAGTCATCACCCACACATTTTCTGCCCAGTGATTCAGGAGCTGGATTTCAGACTTTGTCTCCAGATTTGTCTCTGTCCCCATCCCTTGGATGGCCCTCAGACCTACACTGGAGGTGTCTTGTCTCCCAACCTACATCATGGTGTTGTTTTCACTCCTTTCTCTGCCCCGACTCCTGCTGGTCCAGACTGGACTCCCTGGAAGGATGTGTTGAATAACCCTTGCCTTGTGTGGGACTGTCAGTGGGCCCTGCTGGCAGCACCTGCTCTGCCCAACCCATCAGACCTGGGGACACCCAGGCTGGTGAGGGCACTGCCAGTGCTGTGCTCACCCTCAGCTCCAGGCTCCTTCCCCCATGTGGAACAGCCCTGGTCTTGCTGCATGCTGCCTTGGGAATATTTGGCATGAAAGGGTGTTTTTACAGTGCTAGAAACACAGTGAAGGGATCTGTGTGTCATAAACTGCCAGTGTAAAATTCTGTAAAAATTTTTATGGCGGTTTTTTTTGAGCTTTGAGTTATCACAAGCAGCTCTTCTCAACATGGTGTTCAGTATCAATATTCTGCCTCCCTCAAAGTTGATGGGAGCAGAACTTCTGGTCTGTCTCTCCTCTGCCTTTTAAAGCTTTGATAACTGAATGATCTGAAACATATAACCCAGTTTTTCCTTTAGAGAAAAGCTGTGACAGCAAAGTACCTTTTGCCTGCTTGTTGAGAGTGTAGTGCAAATTAATAAGTCTGTGAAGCTAGAAATGGCAAGAGAAAAGAAGAATTAAAAATCACAGAAGCTGGAGGCAAATTTCAAAAGACTCTTGGAGTCTGTTCTAATCACTCCTACCTCTTAGGGTGCCTCACTAACAGCAGTGCTTAAGTCTTTCTTGCCATGATAAAAAGGAAAGAAAAACTAATTAAGTGTGACAGAATCAGGTTCAAACAATCAAAAAAGTCTTAAAAGAACTGTGACTGTTAAAAGACTGTGTTATCTCTGCTTTAAGAACAGAAAATGTATGCAGTCAGCAGGGAAACATTGGAGAATCATCATTCCATAATAACCAGTGAGTTTCAAACCCTTTCCCACCAGTGAAGTAACCAGGAAGTCATCCAGTCTATGCCTGTTACTCTGCTCTGGCTGTGCATCTGGTCTGTCTGTATTTGCTACCTCAGTTAGGTAACAATGCAAGGTTGGTGCTCTGAGAGTGGCATGGTTTCAGAGACAAAGCTGTTCTTCATAGCAGCTGGTTTACATTTAATTTCAGGTTTTTATCTCACTCAGTATGATAGATCTCGAACAGCTTGGTTGTCTTTGTATTTAAGATGAAGGCAGCAAGCCTAATAATCCATATCTTTTTATCTTTCTTCTTTTTTTCTAGGTCTGATTGGCTCAATCTTTTCCCTCCTGCAGTTTTTCTCCTCTCCCCTCACTGGTGCTGTGTCAGACCACTGGGGCAGAAGGCCTGTCATCCTGATGACAGTGGTATGTGTCACATGCTGATCTTAGTCATGACATCCCAATATACAGTGGAAGGCACCACGATCTTGTGCTTAGCACAGAAACTGAATTGTGTGTGAATTGTCTCAGTCGCAGTTCAGCTCTAGAACTGAATTTGCCTGGTCTGCTGGTTGTTGACTATTTCTTGACAAATCACTTGGCCACACTTCCAAGTGTGAGTGCTTAAACTGAACTTCCCAGAACAGTACATAGAAGACCCAAAATATTTATCTACTTCTATCATTTTCCAAAATCTCTTTCTCCTGTGTATGGGAGAATGATTTCAGATACTCTGTTGACAAATGTTAGCCTTAATTCCTATGTATTTTAGTTCATCAAGTGGTTAATGAGGGCTGATCATTTCATGACCTGTTCCACAGAGCCTGGGAATTGTTGGTTAGGAAGGTCTACATAGCACTGCAAGATGCATTTCTTATGAACATGAACATTCAACTTATTTTGAACTCAGATTTCTCTTGAATTTGGAAACAAATGGAGTGGGATGTACAAAAATGTTTTATACCCAGGCCTGGTTTAACTTCCACAGAATTTTGCTCTTCTAATTTTGTTAGAAATATGACATTTATATGTAGTTTGTATGGACTTCTTTTATATTGCTGTTCAAAACATAGTGCAGTGTCAGTTTATTCAGCCATTTCTGTTACATGGGGTTTGCAGCAGCCATTGAAAACAAACAAAAAAATGTAAATGTTTAACTGGGAAATGAACAGAATTTTCATTAACTTTGCATTGCTTTACAAAGAACCCTTTCTTGCTTCTGCAGATGGGTTTGATAGCATCATACTCACTCTGGGCTGCCTCTCGGACTTTTGGCGTTTTTCTTGTCTCCAGGATCATAGGTGGGATAAGCAAAGGGAATGTCAGCCTCTCCACAGCTATCATTGCTGACTTGCACTCTCCAAAAGCACGGAGCAAGGGCATGGTGAGTTACACTTGTGGGACACACATTTTGTTTTAATAGGCAACTTTTAATTGATTTTTGCTGCTCAGTACGTCTTCCTCAGGTGTGTATTCACTAATCAAGTGAAAACATGACTTTACATTCTTCCTTGCTTCTGGAAAGGTGCCAGATCATATTCCTGGGAGCTCTTGGACTTTTGCCAACAACCTTCACCAACAAGTGAAACACAGATGCTCTAGAGATGGGAAAACTTTCTTGTTTCAATGTTAGCAGTGTTACTTCTGCTGGTAACTTTAATTCTGACTATAATAGCTTAGAAATCAAAAGGTCTTATGTCCCAATTTTGGCAGCTGGAAGCCAGTTACAGAGCAACTCCTTTTCTTCACCTTCCCAAGCTGTGGAAGCACAGCAGCACAATGTGCTCCTGACTTCCTTGCACACTGTGCTGGCTTCAGGATCTGAGCTCAGTGGGTAAAGGATGTGACATTTGGCTGACTGAGAAGTATGAGCAGCTGCCCTGTCCACTTCCAGAAGGCAGTGGCCCAGATGGAAACACCTGCAGGCTGAACTTGCCTGTGAATTACCAGTTATATATTTTATCCTACAAAAACCTTAGAGGCCCAGACTTCTCTTACCAGATTGTTATAAGGCACTACAGAGGACAGCTGCTTCTTAGGAGGGGAAGGCTTTAGATTTCACAGTGATAGCTGATGAATCTTCCAAGAAAATTATTATAATCCTGGTGAGCCAAAACGCATTTAATTTGTGGAGAGAGGTAGCCTTACAGCACTAGTAAATAAAATGGGTCAGGGCCTATTTTTAGGGCCTGAGAGTAAGTCACTTAGTGCAGCATGGCTCACATCCACATGGCTTGTATTCTTTTCTATTCCAAAGCAAAGTTCATTCTGCCTTCTGGGAGGCAAACAGCATCTGACTGAACCTATTCCCAAACAGTGATGGGCCACTGCCTGTTCCTGCCACTTCCCTGACTGAACAGAAAACAAAACTGGTTATTTGGAAACAAACAGCAGGCTTTTCACACTTGATGCTCTTTGCTGTGCACTCCCTGCATCCTCAGAGTGATTGGGTTCTGTACCTCATTAATCCAAATTGCTTCAGAACCTGAAAAAACTGGTGTCTAACATTGTCTGTGCTCACTTTATCCCTGCAGGCCATGATTGGTGTGGCTTTCTCCCTGGGCTTCACCCTGGGCCCCATGATGGGTGCTTACCTTGCCATGCAGACAGAGAAAGGAGAAGTCTTCTACCTCCGTTCAGCGTTGTCAGCGCTCGTGTTTTCTGTGGCTGATTTAATTTTCATCTTCCTTCTCCTGCCAGAGACGCTTCCCAAGGAAAAACGGGTAAATGGACCATCAGTCTCAACATCTGTGTTTTCTGTAAGAATAGGATTTGAGAATTGTTGAAACATTGGAAAAAGTGAAGAAAAGGCTTGGCCAGTGCCTCAGAAATTTAGCTCATTCCTGGGATTAGGATTATTATTAAGGCTGGTGTCAAAGTAGTTGTATGATCAGAGAATCACAGAATATTCTGGGTTGGAAGGGACCTCAAAGATCACCTATTACCAGCCCCCTGCCACAGGCAGGGACACCTTCTGCTAGACCACATTGATCAAAACCTCATCCAACTTGAGCTTGAACATTACCAGGGATGGCCCTATCTCCTAGCCCAGTGTAATATAAGATCTTTATAGTTAACATGACAGCTTTATTGCTGGGTTTGGTGTGATAGGTTTAAATTTCTCAAAACCTAATGTGAACATGGGAGGGAGACTGTAAAATTTAAACTATGACCACAAGGATTCCTTGGAGAAGAATTTCAGCAAATCATAAAAGTAAATGCATCAGAGACTGGATTTTCTTTCATTTAGCCAGTATATGTTAGCAGTTTTTTACCTATTATCTTGCTGGAATATTTTGAACACTAAAATAGCAAATTACTTCTTTCTGAGCTGTTCTGTCTTCTACAGTTAGAAAATACCTACTTATGCTAAAATCCAGTGACTGATTGGATTTCTAGGGCTAAACATTTACTAACATCAGGATTTAATATTGTGTGATTGGACACTGTCCAAGGTATGTCTTGATTAAAAGTCTCTTAGAACAGCCTCCTTTGTAAAGTGAGAGAGGTGGAATTCAGCCCTGGGTATCTGCACTTGATTTGAGGCCTTCACTGGATTGGGTCTTTGCTGTGATCCCTGGTTTGTAGGCAGCACTCAGTTTTTGGAGTGTGTTTGGTCTCTGGATCGCCAAACCCATTTGACACAGAGAATTGTTCAGGAAACTTCAGTCTGCAATGGTTGTTAATCTGCAATGATCCTGCCAGGACAAAACCTTACCCTGGTGTTTCCCAGCAGGTTGTGTCCCATGTGAAATCTGTTGTTCCCACTATGTTCCCAAGCACTACAGTTATGTTATTTTCTTTTAACAACTCTTCCATGTGTCATCTGTTCCTCTTTCCTATTTGGCTGTTTCCAAACCTTCCAGATAAAATCCTGTTCTTGGTTAGAGCTGCACACTCCGGGAAAGTGGCAACATGGTGACGTAGGGAAGTGCTGCAGAGTGAATCTGTATTCCATAAACAATTCCTCCTTCGCTGCAGAGTGATTAAATTGCTTCAGTGCCTTTTAGGATCATGTGATGACTGAATAGATCCCTCCCTCTTTTATTATCCTCTTGAAAGGTCTGAGCAGCTGGTCTGTATTAGCCAACACCACTGAATTTTGGTAAGGAAAGGAGCTTTCTCAGTGCCTTTTGCAGCAGTGGGTGCTGCAGGGAGGTGCTGCCCAGGGCCAGGTCCCAGTCACACAAAGTACTCAGAGTGTTTGGCTGCTCAGGAGAGGGTGGTTTGGGGCTCCTTTGGTTGGTGTCAGGGCTCGTGTGCTGTCAGCCTCCATCTGGGCACATGATCCATCTGTTCCAGCGTATTTGTAATTTCAGTTATTAGGCTGCTCTGCTCTCTTCTTTGGTAACTCCTCACACTCTCTGAGTGGGAGTGAGCAGTTTTATGGGCCTGTGGATGACAGAGGAAAGGCAGGTATGTTGGCTGCCTTTCTGGAACTTGGCTGGGCTGAGCTGGAGCAGGTGCTCCCACAAATACAGGAGTGGAATATGGTGGAAGGACAAAGCTGTAAAAAGAGGGGAAATCATGATGATAATTGGTAGGGGGATGTGCAAGTGGGATGAGACATCTGTTTCCTTGAAGTTTGCTGTGTTCTCATTATACCCTTGTTTCTCTATCAGTCTGCTGTTCACAGGAGAGAGTGTTTCATATTGATTCATGTTGGAATTAACTTGTAGGAAGGGAAAATAGAAGGGGATGGGAAACAAGGATATGCTTTCATCCAAAGAGAACAGCTTTTTTACTCTCTTCCTTCCTCTTTTTGTCAACTGTTCCATGAGTTGATCAGGTGAAGAGAGCCAGACACTGGCCTTATGGTAGCCAAAACAGCTCCTGCTGTGACCTGACTGGGAGAAGGGAAGAATAGGAAGGGTTTTAGTGGAATCTGTCCCCTTTAAGAGCTTTTGAGTTAGTTTTTAGCTAAGCTAGCCATGAGCAGGGCTGCCTAGTGAGAGGGAGAGTCTTACAACTCCTTTTTTCTGGACTGTGTGTAGGACTGTGCAGTATCAGTAGCAGACTTGTGGAAAGACAAAGCTGTGCTCTGTGCACACTAAACATGCCTGGTTTGGAAGGTAAGGCTGCAGCTTGGCAGGCCCAGGCTGCATTCCTGATGTGGACAACTCTGCCTTCCTGACCTGTTACTGAGTCTCTCTGAAGTAGAGGAAAAGAGAATGAGCAGAGACTCTGAAAAATACCTGCCATGCAAGGTCACTTCTGGGTGATCATGAAGTAAAATTGAACAATTATGGAGTAATGAATCATAAACTTAGAAATTAAATACAAGTTAGATGTTGCAGAGTTTGAACCTGTGAAGAAACTAAACTTCATGCAGCTGCTGACATTGACTGAAATTGGCAGTGTATACTTTTTGGGGTTTGGTGAAACCCTTTAGCCAGTTTTAGGACAATGCTTTCATTATGGATCAGTAGATTAAATTATTTCTAGACCACTGTTTCTATGGCAAAGATAGGAGAAATAGAAAAAAATTCATGTACTCACACTCAAATACACCTACATTAAAAAATCTAATTAGGTATATGTTTCATAAAACACTTAAGATTTTAAACATGTGCAATTACAACATATTGTAATTGGACCAAATTAAAATCAGCCTTGTGCAAAGCTGCTTGGCATCCTCTCTGATATGGGTAATAATTCAAATCAGGTACAAGCTACAGGGTATTTTTATTACTGGCAAAGATGCTTGCAGGGAGTTGCTTGTGCCCAGATTCTCTGTGCTGTAGTGCAAACCCCGTGGTACCAACACATGCAGGAACTGGGGATTGCCACAGGCAGCTTCAGGAAATCCTCTTAGACTTCTCAACAGGGTGAGCAAACTTCTTGGGTGTGTCTGTTTACTGTCTGCAATGAATGCAGTGGGAGGAAGAATAAATATCCCAATATGTTCTGTGTGAATCAGCAGCTTCATGCCTTCAGACCAGCCCAGTCTCTTGAGCTGTTTTGGGACTAATGGGCTCCAGACTCTGCTGTTGGGCACTCAGAAGCTCTGACTATCAAAACAAGACAGGGGTCACGTTAATACCATATTGAAGGGTGATTTGTTTACAGCTTCATTAAATCCAGCCCGTAATGAGTCCCCAGGTCATGCACTGAGATTAAATTCCACTGATAATCTGACCTTTAATCTCTGCCCTCAAAGGGATCATAGCTCCTTCCCTCCCTCTCTGGGAGGAGAAGAAAGCTCATCAAATAAAGCCTGTGCAGTGCTTTGAAGGTGTGAAATACTACGTGTGATTATTCAGGATTCTTGAGTGTCTTATCTCTCCCCATGGCTGTTGTGTAAAGTGACAGGCTAAAATCTACCCTAAAAAAAATGTTTCCCTAATAATGTAGAGAATTTGATTTCTGATCATTTAGACATTATTTCTATTAGCGTTTTCTTCAATTTTCTGTATTTTAGAATTTTTAAAAAAGTAAATTATCTATAGATGGAAGAACAATTACCTGTGAGTAAAGAGCAGGGAGAGTGCCACTAGGTGCATAATTAGGTTGAGATGTACACAGTACAAGGCCCAGAAGTGTTGCAAAATAAATCTTCCTCTTTAAAAAGCCACTCATTGTGGCTGGGCAGAATCTCCTTGGAAGTTTCTCTAAAATATCTCCAAAGAATCTCTGTAAAAATTATATTTTCCTTCTCTTCCCCAGGAGGTGTCACTGGCTGGCTAAAATAGCAACCAGTACCAAAACAGACCAGTGTTTGATGTGCTGCACATACTGGTCTCAGATTTGTAGCACAAGAGCAAATCCTCAGCTTCCTATGAGCTTGCAGGCAGATGTGCCATTATTTCCCCAGTAAATGTTCTTTGGACATGAGTGATGCTGCAAAAGGTGACCCAAATAAAGTCACCTTCAAGGCTGTGAGCCACTTCTGCTTTGTAAGAACCCAAAGAAGAATTTTTGTCATCAGTGAAAGGTGCTATCAGTGCTCTACCTTTCAATTGCAGTTGCTGGCACCAGTTCTGAGTTCAGAAAGTCTGGGTTGTTATTGGGGCCCACTCAAATCATAATGCCAGGTGCCTTGTTTCATCTCAGATGATTTGTGTAGGTGTAGAGGCACATTTAGTGGTTACTGTCAGTTCCTAGCAGTGGTTATTACATTAGGGTTTTAAATAAACCTCTTTCTGTCTTTGATCAGGTCCCTTCTGTGACATCTGGATTTCAGGCAGCAGTTGACTTGCTCAGTCCTTTGGCTTTATTTCAGTTCTCTGCAGTCACCCGAGGAAAGGAATCCCCTTCAGAGCAGAGTAAGTGTCAGGTGGCTTTTTACAGTAATACTCTGTGTCCTTTTGTGTGTGGCATTGGTGTCTAAGTGAAAACTGTACTCAAACCATTCCAGAAGCAGGACTCTGTTGACTCATTTAAAACCCACCTTAATAACTTGTGAACTGGCAATGGGAAGTTCCACTGGACCTTGGTCCTTTTATTCCCAAAAGAAGGTTTTGAAGACAAGTGTTTTGAGGATTTCTGACTTGATACTTGTGTTTCCTCGGCCACTGGCTGCAGTAAGTGATTTAAAGATAGATCAAGGCATGAGCAAGGGAGATGTGAGTTTGCTTATTCAAGCTGCAAACCAGGAACTTCAGACTGGAATTTTATTTCTCAATTCACAACTTGGAGATGTAGGATTCTCTGCATCTCTGTAGAACTTATTTTGTGGCCTGTCTTGTATGGATATTTAAAATGAGCATCTGAGGTGAGAACACTTCCCTGTATAGTTGATAAATGCTGCTCTTCTATTGTGGTTTTATTGTCAAGCTCTGCTTGGAAAACACCACCATGTTTCTCTCTCCACCTCCACAAACACCTTTGGTGTTTGTTTGGGTTGTTTTTTCAGATCTTCAGAATCTCAAAATTTTGGGCCTGGCCTACTTCCTGTACCTGTTCCTGTTTTCTGGCTTGGAGTACACACTGAGTTTCCTCACTCACCAGAGATTCCACTTCAGCAGGTATTGCAATAGATGGTGTATATTTTGACTAGGATACTCTCCAAAGTCTTGATTTAATGTCTCTTTGTGTATTTTCAAGAAAGGCTTTCTGACATTAGTAAAACCACTCAGTGAAGCCACCCCTGCATTTGGTGGTATTTGGGCTTTGTGAAAAGAGTTTATGAAAAATAAGCACAATGTTTATCATGAAAGGAAGTACTTAATCTACAACTTTTAAAAACTAGGGAATATAAATACCCAAGATTAAATTAAAGCTCCTGAAACAGGTATAGCTGTGCCAGCTCTATTGATTACAGTGAAACCTTTCCTTGCTCAGAAGAGTTTTTGGGTATCAGGACAAATCTTGAAGCTCAAAGAGACAAAGGATGGAGGAGTATCTGTGTGATGATATTTGCTCATCAGCAAATTCTGCATGGCATATGGTGTGCAGTCATGTCACAGAGCCTGATTTCCTGAACTCAACCACCAGAGAAGAAAGAGAACAGAATCCACCAACAGCTCAGCTTGAAATACTTTTCCTGCCAGCTCATAGGAAAAATTCCAGCCAGGAACGTGAACTTGCAACTTGATTCCTGTGCATGTCCTTCAGTAATTCTCAGGGGGTTGTCTCATCTTTCCCTGTCTGTCTTTCATTACAGTTTGTGGTTTAACTAATCCATATGTGTCAAGGAGAGGTTTTGTAGTGCCCTGAGCTTTGTTGTGTCCTGTGCATTCAGGGCAGCCCTCAGTGAGCTGCAGAGCTCTGTGCCAGCAGAGGCACCAAGCTGCTTCTGGAGGTGAGGCCCTTCAGTTGAGAATATCCACATAATCCAGCCAATAAGAGAGGGAAAGGGAAAACTGGAGAAAATTGAAGGGTGGAGCAAGTGATGTCTCAGACTCCCCAGTGTGACACCAGATCACCCCCACACTGTGCCTTCCTGACCTCCATCAAACCCTCCATGAGCTGCACCTTGGGAACCACCATTTCCCATGCACATGGCCCAGATGTTCACAGCACGGGGCCATTTATGTGTGGAGTCTTTGTGGGCCACCCCAGAGAGGCTGACCTACCCCACAGCAGCCCAGGGGTGGCTGCAGCACTTGCCAGCATTGTCCCATCTCCCCAGCAAGACCTGGGAGTTTTCCCTTGTTGCTCTGTGCTTGCCATGGCAGGTGCTGTCAGTGCTGTGAGGGTTCTGCAGTGCTGGGGGAGCCCCAAAGGATTTTCTGTCTCCTCTGCTCAGGGGAGGTGAACAGGCAGTGGTGAATCCCAGGGCAGAAGACTCTGTGTGTGACTCCATAATCTGTGTTTTTGCCTCCCTTCCAGCATGGAGCAGGGCAAGATGTTTTTCTTTATTGGAATAACGATGGCTGTGATCCAGGGAGGCTATGCGCGCCGAATCAAGCCAGGAAATGAAATCAGAGCTGTAAAAAGGGTAAAAAAATATATAAATCAATATTTCATTTTCTTTCCCCCCATAAATCTGATATGTTAATTTTCAGTCTGAAGTGCAGTGAAGGGTAGTTGGAGGTTATAACTGTATTTGTCCAATCAAAATAAATGCCTGTCTCATCTATCCAGCTAAATGACTGCTCAGAACTGGTTGTTGGGCACTTACCTGTCTAACTAAACTTTGGAACATTAGAGCCCTTTCTTATGATATGAGCAACAATATTATTGAAACTTCATGTTCTTCATATTTAATTGCAGTAAGGAATGAGAACAGATTGTCCATCTGTGCAAGTTAGGTAAAATATTGTGAAGAGCATGCTTTATTTCAGTGACTTCTCTTGCAGTGCAGACATTGAAACTATTAAAGCTGCTTCAGGGCTGATCTCTGCCTCTCTTTCTGGGAAATTATTTTCAATCTGGCTATCTTTGTGCATGACAGGCTTTCCCTAGGGTATATTTCACTGCTGGGCAGGAAGAAATAGATTCTTTTTCCAATCTTTGATTTGTGATCAACAGTTTTACACGTAACAAAAGCATGTATCAGTGTTCAGACTGAGGTTTCACTGACAGAAGTGAACATTCCTTCGTTTTGCTTGGCTCTTTCCTCACAGATACTGCAACTGCTGTGCTGGGATGACAGGGAACAGCTCCCTGCAGTTTATGCAGCTATGGGGACAGCAGATGTTTCATGTCTTTTACATTTGTGTGTGGAATTAAACAAAGCACTACCTTGGCAATAGGGTTGCTTGGACTGTTAGAGCCTTGATTAATGTATTTTACATTATTTTGAGGCCAGTGTCATTTCAGTGGTGGCAGGGCAGAAGATTTCCAAACCACTGCATTCCAGTGAATTGACTCAGCTTCCCTTAAAGTGATTTCTGCTGGTGAAACAATCTCCACCCTGGTCCCTGGCAGGCAAACCTTGCTGTCAGGCTGCTGGTGTCACGTTTCCCTGTGGATGAACATCAGCTGTGCTGCTTCACCCTCCACATCATCTTCCCCCGTGTGCTCTGCCAGCCTGCTGTGTGTGCTGGCACTGCCCTGCCCTTTGCACCTCTCATTTTTATATCCTTCCTCAGCCCTGCACTAGGACGTGCAGTTACCTCCAACACTCATTTGCTGGGCTGAAGGCTCCTCATGAACACCCTGCAGAGACCCCCAGCCCTGGGGAACTCTTGTCCGTGGATGCCCGTGGGTTTTGTGGGAGTTCCCCCTTATGCTGAAGTTATTCTGGCAGTTTGTGGATCTGCACCATCCGGCAAACGTGGCCCCTCTCAGCACAGTGGTTACAGCAGCTCATTTATCACTGAATCTTCAAAAGGAGGCACTCAGTGCAGTGAATGTCCTCCTTTATCACACACAAAGCAGATCTGATCCGTCTTTTCTGCAGGAGCTCTATAAGCGAGGGAGACATCACAGGGGAATGGAAGTCCAGCTCTTGGAGGAGATGAAGAATGCTTTTTATTTTGGGGGTTTGAATTTTAGTTGCACCCTGTCCCCCCTTTTTTCCTCTTGGCTACAGAAATCTGAAAGCTAAAGTTAGAATCAGCCAGTAATGCTGAGAAAAGCAGAGGAGTTGTAGTCCTGCTGCACACAAGCTTTTTCTTCTCTTGTGCCAGCTCAGGAGAGGAGAAGTTAAAGCCGGATTTCTGTCCAGGTCAATACAGAACAAGAGAAAAAGTCCCCCTAAAACGACAGATGTGTAGAGAGAGAACTTGCATGAGGTGTGCAATCATGTGATAGTGAGAGGGGACAGAAAAGTTCATTGTGCCGGTGTGTGGCCACCCAGGTGACTTTGAAATGTCTATTTGGGGAGAAAGGGCTTTCTGCTCGTAACTTGTGTGCTGTCCCATCCCCGGAAGGGAACTGGCAGAGTCAGGCTTTAACAAGCGCGGCTCAGATGTAACCGTGTGACTCATTCCTTTTCCAGGCCATTATGCTGCTGATTCCAGCGTTCTTGTTAATTGGATGGGCTGCAAATGTGACCATGCTGAGTGCTGGACTGTTGCTGTACTCCTTCGGTGAGCTGTTCAAAAGACACTACAAGCTAAGCACAAATGATTTTTCTTCATGTATTTATTCACACGGATAAAAAATATGCACTTCTAGTTTCAAACTACAAGTAAGAGAAAGTTGACACTTGGTTTGTGAAATATTAATGAAATGGTGTCTGGGTTTTTTTCTGATGTGTTTTTATCACAGGAAGTTGCCATGGTGGTATTTGGAAGCATCCCCAGTGTTCCTGTTGTCCTGTATCACTGTGGGGCTCTTGATGATGTTATTTTTTACCCCCTCTTAGCAGACCTAGAAGCAAAATATTCACTAAATAGCTCAGGGCAAAAAGGGAGACATTGAATCTTTCTACCTGAGTGGTGTTGCATTATTTCTCAGGCTGGAGACCTGCACACTCTGAGGGTGTTTGGACTGAGTGAGAGTGAGGGTCAGATGTTTTCAGTGTTTGGACTGAGCAAAAGTGAGGGTCAGATGTTTTCAGTGTTTCAATAATTCTGTTCTGCCAGCCTAAGCTGTTGTTCAGGAATGAAGTTGGATCTATTGGATGTCCAAAAAGAGATTTCAGGTATTACCAATGCTGCTAACTATTGTTAAGCAGCTCCATATATGACTTATTACAAAAGCGGGCTTCTCTTTTGTATGGTACATCTTGATTTGGAGTAAACTGTAAACCACAAAATGCACCTATTGAGTCTATTATTTACTGGGTCCAGCTGTGTTTGACAGGTGAGGAGTAAGAGGGGGTGTTCATTATGTTTAACCAAATTTGAGTCTTCCCTGGCCCCTTCCTGTGCAGATGATTCCATCTCTTCCCACTTAAGCCAGCTAGAAATGCCCCTGGGGCGGGGGGTTCTCCTTCCCTTCTCTTCCTCCCTCTGCCCAGCAGTTGGGGCACCTGCAGTTAAAGCAACCTTGATCATTCCTGTTCTCCTGTTGTCCTTCCCTTCCCCTCCCCTCCCCTGCTTTATATGTTTGAGGCACTCCTTTCTTGGCAGAAAAGGCCCCTATTTCAGTTCAGTGATTGCTGAACAACTTTTGGCTTTCATGTCCAAAAAATTTTGTAACTTTTTCCTCTTGGACGTGACTGTCTCCTTTCCCAAGAGAGGCTGTAGCTGCCTGTCCTCCCTGAGCCCAGTGCACTGCCTGTACAGGGACAGTGTCACTCATTGTCTGTTTGGAACAGGAGCATTCCTTGCTCCACCTGATAAGAGCACAGTGATTTGGGAAGCTGCCAGCTGGCTGCTCTGCCCTGTCCATCCCTGTCCCGTGGGCTCACAGGGTGAGGGATGTTAATGTGAAACATCTGCTCGGAGCACTCAGAGCTCCAGGCTGTCCCTGCAGGTTGGCTTGGAGGGGGTGTTCCCATCACTGAACTGGATTGAACCGGGTGACTCAGTGGTGGTGGAGTACCCAGAGCTCAGCATATTTCCCTGCAATGAGTCTGGGCCACATGTTTGTCCCTGTTGTTCTTGTCTGTTCTGAGCTCTGCTGTTCACTGACAGTCTCTTCTGTGGATTTTTCCAGCTGCAGCCATTGTTATCCCGTGTTTGTCAGCAGTGGTGTCAGGCTATGGTGAGTGTCCTTCCTGCTCTGACCAGCTGCCCTTGGCCACACCACTGACCTTTGTACTGACTTGGCTCAAATTACACACAACTGACCTTGAGCTGAGTGAAGCATCAACAGGAGCAGCTGTGGATCCATCTCGGGCCCCTCTGCAGGGGAGCACAGGGAACAACCCCCTGGCTCATACCTGTCCCATAACTGATAATTTCAGCACTAACTGCAATGATCTGCTCAGAGTGACTATCAGTACCACACTTGAATTTTGTGCTGTGTGACACAGCTCAGTCCAGTGTGCTGGGCAAGCTGCAGCAACCTCATTGCTGGTGGTGATGAAGAAGATGAGAAGTGGGCAAAGGCCAAAAACACCACTGAGGAGGGAACTGTCTGGGCACTCTGAAAGAGACACCAGCCATCCCTGCCAGCAGTGAAATAATTTCTGGCTGTTTCCTTAGAAAAGACCTTCTGAGGAAGCTTCTGAAACCTTCTGGCACTGGTTGTTACATAACCTTGTAAAGCAGATGTAGCTGTGGTGCCACCTGTGGACAGCAAGGTGTTGGGTCAGCTGGGGGCCAGGACTGCAGTGCTTGCTGAGGTGGAAAAGCCAAGGGTTTGCTCATTAATGTCATTTTTATGTTGCTCTTATTAACTTGCATCCACAGTTCTATGTTTATTGTACACCTGGGCCTTCTGAGAAAATCTTGTGTATGATGTGAAGTTTCTGTTTTGGATAGGTTTGGGGGGGTTGGGGAGGTGTGGAATGTGCACTACAAATTGTCCCAGTCAAGCACTTGTGCCAGGCCCTGATGTTTATGCAGTGAAGCAGTTGTGAAGGCCGCAGTGGAAGCCAAGCACAGGCTGGGGACTGGGTGAGAAATGATGGGATGGGAAGATGCAAGTGGGAAATAGTCCCAAAGAACAAGAGCTACAGCCATGCCCAAACCCACAGTGTCACACTCTGCTTGCACAGGCACTGCCGGCCAGAAGGGACGAGTCATGGGCATCCTGAGGAGCCTGGGCGCCCTGGCCAGAGCTCTGGGACCCATCCTGGCAGCTGCAGGTGAGTGTGGCCTCATGCTCCTTCCTCTCTTTGGCACCAGACAGCCTAGGTGAGGCAGAAGGGACACAGGTACCCCCTGCATAGGGTCAGAGCCCCTGACCATTTTAGGGTGAGGGGATAGAGCTTGAGCTTAGGCTAATGTTAACACCAAATAAGCCAGAACCTGTTTCCTGAGTGCAGCCACGTGCCAACTCCTGGCACCCTCTGGCTCAGCCAAAGGGTCAGTAGTTCTGCTCAGCTGTGCAGGTTCTGTGTGAGGATCCACACATCTGCAAGGACAAGCACAGTAACACGAGGAATCTCTTTTCTTTTGCAGTTTACTGGCTGGCCGGGGCAGAGATTTGCTTCACTATCTGTGGAGCTTTTTTCCTTGTCCCCTTGGCTCTACTCAGGTCTATAAAACAGCAGACAAAGGAGGAGTAGGAGGGAACCACAAAACCATCACCAGCTTCCAAGAACTTCTGCAAGACCGACTCTGCTGAGCAAATAGGAAAAGGAAGATTCTGATCTTCTGGAAGGAGACAGGCGATGACCATTTGCAGGAAGAACACACAGCAGTTCTGTTTAAGGTGGCCTCCCAGCCAGCTGGGTTAGCTTTGCAAACAGAAAAACACCAAACAAATGAAAACAGACACACACTCCCCAAAGAGTTGAGTAAGGCATGAAAAGAGCAGCAGAGAAGCAGAGACAGCACAACAGCAGCAGGCCTGGAGCCCTCCCCACTCACCAGGTGCTGTTGCACACAGAGCTCTGCTCCTTACCTGGAGCCTCTGCAGGGGCTGGGCTGGCACAGAACAAACCCTCAGGACCATTCTGATGGGGTTTTTGTACAAGTGGTACAAGAGCTCTGCAAATGCTGCATCCACACCTGCAAGCGTGATGGTCAAACAAAAGCAGAAGCACACTACAGGCTGTCTGGTACTCCACTGGTGCTGTGGCACAGGTGGACTGTTTTTAATATACAATTAGATTTGGAGAGATGTTTTATATTTCTAATACTGTGTAATGTTTCTGATGACCAAGCCCTGTTCTTTTTGCATTACAATAAACGGTTACATTGAACAGTGCTGGGCTCAGTTCATTACATTTGTTACAACCCTCTGAACTGAACATCCCAGTCTGGCTGAGGCAAAAAGGGGCCAGAATTTACCCAAGGTGCCAGCCATGGATGACAGCACCATGCTGACCCCAGCTAATGGGTGGGGGAAGGAACCTCCACCAGGCACTGCCCACTGCTGAGCTGGGAATCTCTGAGAAGAAAGCCCTGCAGTAGCCAATTTGGGTATTTTCTGAGAATGAAAGCCATCATTAATCAACACGTTAATCATTAAAAGAAAACTAAGCAAATGAGGCTACAGAATAAAAGTGTACAAGTTTTGAAAGCAAAGTATCATTTTTTTTTCAAGAGTTTTATTTGTGAGTAGAACTTAATGATACAAGAAAGAAAGAAAAATACAGGACTTTTTTCTGCCCCAAATGTGTAACCATACCATACATGACTACATTTCATATTGTAATACAAAGAACTAAAAGAACAAACTACAAAATTAGAAATTAAGAGTCATTGCATATGTGGTCAAGATAAATGGAGGGACTTCAGTAAAGAACTGAAACATAGAGCAATTAGTCATTTAGTTACGACCCTGCAATAAAACACAATTTAGCAAAATAAGTGTTGTTTGCTTCCTAGTGTACAAGGACATACAATGTTAGAGCAGAAGCTGAAAGCCATTCGTGCCATGCAGTCCTGCCTGAGCGCTGCTGTCCGGGGGCTCCGCCTGCCCTGTCCCACCCCGGCCCCGCCACCTTTCCCACGGCCTCAGCGGCCACCTGGAAACCTCTGTTCTCACCTGAACACTGACAGCTCAATTGCACTTCCAGCTGTTCCCCGAGGCATCGGCACCTCCCAGCCCGACACGGGCCCACCCAGAGCTGCCTCCAGCCGCTCCACCCGCCCGGCCCTCCGTGCTTTCTGCTGCATGAATGTAAGGCATTAGTTCTCTGCTATTTTACCAATTGCGACATTTAATATTGTCCTAAAAGGTTACATCCATGTTCTGTTGTGTTACAGACACTTACTGTGAGTCAGTGTGTAGCCCTCATCCCCGTGGGGTGTTGGGGTTTGCTGCTGTCAAACCCGAAATGCAAATTCTAGAAACCAGAACTGGTCACTGCCCCACCGGCCCTGGGCCAGGGAACGGCACCCGCTTTCTGGAGAATTCCGCAAGCTTGACCTACCTGATCTTAAACTACTTTTATAATTAGTGATAGACAGAAGCATGGCAATAACTGGGAAACAGTGAACTCAGTGGCGAGAGTGATTTGCCATGCTGCACATTAAACAAACATTTAGAGCGAACGGTGAAAATACACCTTTAAGGTTACACGGGATTTCTGCACTTGACCGCTGGCAACAACAAAAAGATTTAAAGAAATGCCAGCTTTTGTAAGTGAAAATATAATTACTATAAAACAAGGTGAAATACTCAGTGTAATGCATTTACATTTTTATCAGTGGGAAGGAACAAACACAAAAGGCTGCACATGGGGTTCATGAACAGCAAGGTCGCATGTGCAACAAAGGGATTTTTAAAGGAATGAAAAAACCTGTGCTAAGGCTCAAAATATACCTGCCCATGCTCCACAACACCAGCTGAAAAACTTCTGAAATACTTTTACTTCAGTTACTTTTTAACCTTTTCTAGCAGCCAAATCACCACATGACTCAGCCAGGCAAGAGCAAAGACAGATTTCCCTTCAACTGTAATTCACTAGAAAGAAAAAAAAAACCAGGCCAAGACTGGGCTCTTTGAACACACAACATGAGCGAACACACCACGGACATTTCAGTCCTAGACATCAAAGACTGATTTCACCAGCCAGTTATAAAATAAAACAAAGTGAAAAACACCTTCATTTTGTAACAACAGTGAGAAGGGAGAAAGAGAGGAAGCAATGGAGAGCCTCAAAGCTTGGCCAAACCACAACCTGAACTCACAAGCTTGCAGAAGTTTACATGTCAGTTCAAGAATTCACCCCCTTTGAGAACACCACTGCAAAAGCATCCTCCCTAAAAGTCAAAATTTAAGAAATTTACTTGTGACTTGGAACAGAATATTGGAAAGAACAATTCTTGTGGTAAGCAATGGGTGTTTTATTTTTAATTGTGAATTTTTTAAATTCTTTTGCAAAGCGGTGCAGGCTTTAAATTAAAAATAGGGAATCAATGCCTTCCACGTGGAAGTCATTTGCATTTGATTACTAACTAGGGATCAGATCTGTGGCAGCTGCTGAACACACAGGATTAGCACCTTTTTGGACATGAGTTTCTGGTTATAACCCTAAACAATCAAGCCATAACTTTAGGGGCTGGTTGGATTAATTGTGGCATTCATTTACATAGTAAGACAAAACACTCAGTACGATCTGGTACATTCTAGTGGTTAATGGATTTTAAAATATGACAGTGTTTCTGCAGTGGGTTGGCCTTTAGGAGTCACTCTTCTTTTTGCTCTTCTTCAGGAAGGAAGGAGTGCGAAACTTCTTTTTCTTTTTCGATGGGGACTTCCCTGGAGATTCATCACTACCTGCATCAGCTGCTGTCCCCTCCTCAGCTGTTGGTGTTGCTGGCTCTTCAGTGGGTTGGGACTGGGGTTCCTTATTTTCCACTGCAGGTGGTTCTGTTTGGCTTTTGGGCACATCATGATCACATCTCCCTTCCTCCTTTCCTAAGGGAGGGAAGCTGAGTGCTTCCGAAGGCTCATCAGGGGTGAGATCTGGGAGGGTTTGCTTGAAGGTTGCAGCATCACTGTCATCTCTGTAGGTCTGGTCCTGCCGTGTCTCTGGTGGATGGACAGACAGTGACAGTCAGTTTACAAAAGTGTCCCTGGAGCAGGGCAAGCCAAGCAAGTGGATGGTGAGCGCGCTCTATAAGAAACTAATATATTTACTTTGCATGAGAGCCTTTGTAATAGGGCTGTTCTTCAGCTTTGGGCACAGAAGAAATAAGATATTCCAAAGTTCTGTTTGTTTTTAAGCTTTTTCACACAGAGCAGATGAAGCTGAATTTCATCAGCAAGAAAGTAACTGCTCAGACCTCACTCCTGTTTTACTCGTGACATTTGCAGGCAACACAGTATTTTAGTGCAAACAAAACAGGAATTAAACCTACATTTTTTCATTGGCATTGAGTAGAGTGTTTTGCAATTCCATACCTTTATTCTTATTTCTTTTGGAGAGATAAAACTAACTGCTGATTTGCACTGATCCCATACATGCAAATCCATTAATTTCTAAATTGTTGGCTTGCCAATTTATAATCTCAGTGAAGGGATGTTCATAATATTCTTTCATGAGATCTAACTGATATTGCTTCAAAATATAATTTCCTATCACAAAGGCTTCATTTTTTTTTGCAAGATATGAGTTCATATTATGGATTCCTATAAGTAAAATCCATGTAGTTTATAAAACTAAATGAGCTCAGCAGGTTATGCAATACAGCTTGTTTTGTTTATTGTATGTGATGTCAACAGCCAAACTCACCCTGTAAAAGGGAACATCAAGAGTCCAGTGGTAGCTGCATGTCCAAAGGGGAACTGAACCACTCCTCCCTCAAGTGCAACACTGTCCCCACTCACCGCTGTGCCTTGGGGCAGTTGTGTTTAAGGCTCCTCTTTGTGCAGGGGTTCAACAAGGAGCACTTTGTGGAGCTCCCTGCAGCGCTCTCCGTCCCGTTAGCTGTGCCACATCTCTCCCCACTGATGTTACGTAAGGGGGAATTTAGAGCAAAATCCAGGCCATGCTCATTGTCAGGCACAAATGAAAGGCAACTATTTTTTCCTCCTTTCAAGATTGTGTTTGTTTTAATTTGAAAACACTGAAGGCTTTCACAAGAATTTACAGAAAATACTTGATACTTTCACGTTTTTCCTATAAAAATGACAGTGTTCTTTTTACTTATGTCAGATGGGATTAATAATTCTCAGATATATTTTAGATGGCTCTGTTTTGTGAATACCTGCTAGGAAACAAACATGTTTTGCCTAAAGCACCAACAACTTCTAATAGGTTAAATAAACACCACACACTAGTATCCAGTGCCAAACACTCGGAATGCATAAGTTAGCAGTTTAAAAGTTATAATGCAGGCAGGATTTAAATCAGAGCAAAAAAGAGAAAGCAGTTATGTACAGTAGAAGCTGCCTCCTGAAGCTGTAGTTTAGCCTGTCTATGTATGGCAGACACAATTTCATAAGAAACACCAGTTATTTCTTCACTACCACTACCATGTTTTTGGATTTGACTTTTCAGGCATTTACTGAAAACATTGCTGAGCTCTTTTCCTGGGATCTAGTGACAGGACATGTGGGAATGGCTCAAAGCTGCACAAGGGGAGGTTTAGACTTTGGGAAGTTTTTCTTTACTGAGAGGGTGGTCAGACGTTGGAATAGGCTTCCCACTTAGTGAGAGCTGGTCAAGGCCCCAGGCCTGTCAGTGTTCAAGAGACATTAGGACAATTAGCTTTAACTTTTGGTCACCCCTGAATTGGGTCAGGCAGTTGGACTAGATGGTCATTGTAGGTCCCTTCCAAGTAAAAAATATTATATTCTATTCATTAGTTGGCCCAATTTTTAGAACAGACACCATATTCAACTGTCAGGTTTATTTTATTTTTTTTTAAATTAAGTTTAAAAGATAGTTTTGAAGTTTTAAAAAAGGGATTAGAGATTCTTCAAATTAAAGAATAGGAAGCTACAGGCATTCAATCAGTATTTGCCAGCTGGCCTGAGCATTGAATAAATATAAATGGGTTTATAACTCATTAACCCAGGACTGCCATCCTTCCCAGTTTGTCAAGTTCCCATCATCCTTAATAAATAGATTAACATGGTGCTGGAATCAAGCAAACATCTGTTTATCTAGTTTGCTAAGGGCAATATTTTTACCAGAATTCAGAAGATTTACAAATTCCACATTCAGTTAAGCCAGCACACAATATGTAAACACCCTGCTACTCTACTGGATGGATTTCAGTAACATAACTAGAAAGCTTTATAAACATATTTCTTGCTGCAAAACTTACAGTTTAAAAACTCAGCAGCACCTCAACATTTTAAAAGTTTTTTTAAAATAATTATGTTTACATCAATGCTCTCCCTTTATATATATATACTGTGGTTTAAGAGTTTAAAGCATAACATCAATACTGCTGTATGTTCACAGTTCACATTATTTATGAAAATAAAGGTTTATGGGGGTTTGGTTCGGGGTTTTTTTAACACAAAGATGTGGACAAACATACAAACTGTGCTATAGCTGAGTTAAAAAACACTTGACTGTTTTCAGCTACACTTAAATAGAAAGAATATGATGAATCAAAGTTGAGAAGAGGTCGTATACTGAGAACATTGTCATTCAACAGAACCTCCCCCAGCCAAAGTCATCATGGTGTGAACTTCCAGTTACTCTCTAAAATAAGCTTTGTATGTTTGTCCTGGAAAACTTATACAACCAGAAGAGTTTGTTGATCACAATTCCCTGTTTAAAAGAACTTTCAGGTTTTAGAACTTTATCAGTAACATCACAGGTGTCAACAATATAGTTTGACTTTCACACCTATGACAAACACACTGACTTTTGGATATAACAGGACATACAAACATCCTTAATCCTTTAAAGTATAATCCAAAGGAGCCCTGCAGAGCTAGCCAAAACAGCTGTAGAAGTTCCTGCCACCAAGTACTTGCTGTTATTCCTTGGTTGGAATTTGAATTCCTTATAGTTAATACAAAACATAGGAGTAGTCCCATATCCATTTCCATGCAGAAGTCCGCAGGGTAAATTTAAATCCATATCAGTGGATTTTGCTCTGGAATAGATTAGGAACTCTTCTGTTTTGTTACCAGGCCCAAGCTGTGTAGGCAGCAGCAAAGCATTGGGACAGAAACTCCCAGGGCTGTTTCAGCTATATCTGCCAGGCAACTTCAGACTATTCCTTTTTAAATTGAGGAATCGGACACACAGATATGGAAACACAGAAGGCAACTCTCACAGTCCTTCTCAAAGGGGGAGTGCACTTCAACATGAGATCTGCAATTGCCTGGAATTACATGGAATTGAGAACTAAAGAAACCAACATCTCAACTGAAAAAGCCTGCTTTTTAAAATAAAGCGAAACCAAAATAAAACCTTAGTAAACAAAGATGCAAGAGTGAAGCAAAGCGCAAAAGCAGGTCAGAGTATGGAATGATACTTACTATGGTAACAGGTATTCTTTAGCATATCCATCTCCTGTTTGTAACGCAGCCACAAGAAGAAAAAAGCACAAGTAGAGAATCTATGCATTCATCACAGCCATTGTGTTACGTTAGAAGAATGGTTGCAACCATTCTTGTAGAAAACAGAATGAGATGAAGTAATGAATGGCAGACTAACAGACAAGTGATATATCCAATGTACAAGGTAAAGGAAACAAGACAATAATTCAATAATTGGATTACACCTGACCAAGAGTATAATTTTATTTTTTTTTTAGGGAATTATCAACTTCAGCAGCTCTGCTCTCATTTTAGTTAAAACTATGACATAAGATGAGAAAATAATCAAATTTAGATTCAAATTGAGCAGGAAAAATATTTACTGAGGTGTAATCCAAGTACAATAATGTTTAAGAAATGTGCAATCAGTGAAGAAGATTTACCAAAGCATCTAGATATGTGTCTGGTTCACCATCAGACACTATTTCATTTAGTAAGAGCAATTATCTCGTAGAAAACGTACAGAAAGGTAAATCAGTTGAGAAACACCAAGAGATGACAAGGCAATTCTGAAGAGATGGAAATTTGTCTTTATATTAATGCACACTTCTTTATTATTGTAAACCAAACTGCGGTTAGACTCCGAGTTGAGTGGAGTATCTGGTACAACAATGAAAGACAGGAGGTCACTGACTGTTATTGCTCTAGCCCACGTACTCCCATGCGTCAGTCACTGGGGATGCCGTTACGGCTCCCCGGCCCCGCGGCACCACCACGTACCTTCCTCCAGTTTAATCGGCGTGCTGGGAGGAGTGCGGGCTGAGCTGGGCTCAGGGGGGCTTTTCTCTTTCTGTGGCCTGCCATCTTCTGAAGGCTCTGCAGGTGTAGGCAAAGGGAAATTATAAAGGCAAATAAAACCTTTCAGCATGTAAGTAAACAAGTGTCCTTTTGCTCCATGCACGAAAGATACCAATATATTTTTTCTGAATCAAAATTCTGCCAGGATATTAAATAATACCAAAACAAGCAAAAGAAAATTAAGTGATAATTTAATACTAACAAAACCGTTCAAGTCACTGTTGTGCTCTGTAGGCCTTTTTAGAGGTTTGTTTTGTTTTGTTTTTCTTTAAGGGGGCATGAATAATGAAATAATTTATGAATTGGTTTATGCTGCTGTTATAAAGAAAACTTGTGAGGAAAAACCACAAGGAAGATATAAACAAATACAGAGGAGGGGATATGCTACCAGGCCTACACAAAGTAACATTCTTTTGCTTGCTTTGTATTGCTGAAATTTGAAGTAAACAAAATTGCATCCCAAAAGAAAAGAAGACTGCACAGATAATCAGAAAAACATGCAGTAATTATATGATTCCAAACAGATTTCACAGTGGTTTGAGTATTTGTTATTAGTAATGAGGGTCCCCCTTGCTTCCAGCTTTAAATAGCCCTAGATCCAAAGGAAAACATTAATAGAGTACACCATATATCAGGAACAACACTAAAGCATTGTTCCATCCAGTTCACCTACACAATTAATGTGAAATCAGTGCCACAGATGAGAGTCAACTGACAGAATCTCCACATGGTGTAGATAAAGAGGTTGTTCCTTGGATTGCAAGCACAGCTGTACCATGTTAGTAATACCTGAGGCCTCAGCCAAAAGGTCAGGATCGGACCTTAATGCTTTGATCACTGCAGTATGAAATTCCTTATGGGAGGACTTCTGCCCATCTGGCTCTTCTCCATTTAGATGTGGGATGATTTGCTGCATGGTCTGACAAGAAACCCATGCAGCAGCAAACTGAATGTTATCTAAGGACTTAGACAGTGATGATACGTCACGATCCTGTAAAGTCTTCGTATCTCTTCCTTGAAAGGTGTTTGATCTGCCTTTCAAATCCAGAGATATTTTATCTGATGTGCTTTGCTCACTGATGGTCTGATTTCTAAGCACTGCACTCTGTTCCCCAGCTGGTGTCTGTCTCAGTAACACAGTCTCTCCATATTTTGATACCTTATCTAAGAAGGATGTGGCATTGTTACTGAGAGAATAAAGGTATGCAGTTAAACAGGCATGACAGCACAGCATCCCACCCACCACCCAGTACTTCATAAACCAAACACAACCATTCCTATACTGTGTTCCCAAAGAGCAGCTGCAGAAACAGCACTTTGGGTTTCTGCATCACTCAAATTCAAAACCTCACAACAGATGAGCACTGTAAGTATCATCCCTTAAAATCATACAAAAGTAAAGCAGAAGAACCACTTCAGATGCAGCAACAGTCTCTTTTTATAGCACAAATCTGTCATAATTGTAGGATAATTGAAAAAGTTCATTTTGGTAGAAGTCCCCAAGGTGTCCTATTTCCAAGCAACAATCAGTGTTATTCTGTATCTTCTCTACTAATCGTATTTCTCAAATCCACAAATGTCAGTGACTTAGAAACCAGCAATGTTGCTGCTATAAACCATTACCTCACCTTAGCCTAGGCTCTAGGCCCAAGGGAAACAAAGCAGAACAAGACCAGTACCGAAACACCTTTTTGACTGAAGTTTCAAACTTTTAACTTCCTACCAGCAGGAGTAACTGGCCCTACAGCCCAGTTTGTCTCTAAGGACAATTTTAGAGTGAGATCTGTGCATTACAGAACACACTTAAAAACACTTAGATCACACATTTTATCTCTAATATACTTTTCAAATTTCTAATTGAAAAACTGAAACATACAAAAGCTGGGTAATTTATCCACGGCCTTTGCAGGTAACCCACCTTCCAATTACTAAGAAACTTGCTGGTACTACATTCTATTACAGAAAAACCCACACAGAGAAACCAACCTTCTGGTCCCTTCTGCTTTCTTTCTACTTCTTTGCGATATTCTTCCAGTTCTCGATCAGTGAGTTTATTGAAGGGATTTGGTCCTGTCGTGCTCACTATGACTTTTGGTTGATATTCTTTCTCAATTATTGCCTTTGATGCAGTCACTAGTTCTCCCTGGGAAAAGAAAATTAAGATATATCTGCCATCAAGCAGTAACTTGCAGAACCTTTAGAGCTATAAAGGCTACAAAGCAACCAAAAACAAAACAAAAATATAACTTGGAAAATACTTTTTCCTCTTTTAGAGTTAAAAAAAAATCTATAACAGATTTTTTTTTAATTGATTCACAGGAGGTTAATATAAAACAGAAAACAGGTCTCTACCAGGGAATACCCACCATTAAGCAGTAAATCAAACAGCAGCCAAACAGTCTAGGTGAATTATATTTGAAGTCACAAAAGTATATCAAGTTTCTTTTTCTTGTCACAAAAGAAACATGATACCGGGCCCACCTGCATGGCAGTCTGGGCACAGAATACTCTCAAAGGGTCAAGAACTCAGCTCATGGGTATTTTTGTTTCTGTTTTGTTTGGGTTTTTGCTATTATCATTTTGCTTTGTGTTTTTGTTTTGCTTTGTATTTTTTTGATAGCAGAAAAGCCATTTCCACCAGCTACTACATTCCACCTAACAGATGTTACAGTAAAAAGCCATCTTGTATATGTTCTGTATACACCAGATTAACAGCTTATTATAAGACATTTTAAAGTAATTAAGGTTAATTGTAATCTGATACAAGTTAGCATATTTACATCTATAACGTCATATATGCTGGATAAAAAGTTATACAAATAAAAATATAATGAGCAATTCGAAGTACAGTAAGTTCCAGTGGACAAAAGCAGCTGCATCAGAGATTCTCTAATGCCAAATTTTTTAGTTTTTCTTTTCTAACCCTATAGTAAAGGCTCCAGCCATTGGATTTTCATTGTCTCAGAAAATGCTTGCCTGGAGATAGCTGTTCTATCTCTCAAATGACTTATCTATGCATTTCATTTTTTCCATTGGATATACAGAACTCTGACACTAGTTTGTTAACAAATGATGTGTGACCTGTGCCCAATGCCACGGTGACACCCAAACTGTCTTCATTATCAAAAAGAGGTGTCTGAACTCCATTACCCAATAGGTATGAGATTAACCCAGGTCACCTCCATACTCAGATGTTGTCTGTACCAATATTTAGAAGAAAGTATTAGAAAGCACAGTTCAAAAACACACAGTGCCTAAAGAGAGACAAACATTCCATTCCAAGTCCACACCTCATGGACAAGCACACAATGGCCACTGTAAAACTGATGATGCAAGTAGACAGAATGCTGTTTTGGATTGCAAGAGCTGCTTTGGATAAGCTGTCAGCACCAAAGAGGTGACAGACAAGAATGTCTGGATGTAAGGAGGACAAGAGCAGTTCTGAAAGCCTGATAAGAGATCTCCAGAAATCTGGTCTAGAGCAATCCAGAGAGGTAAGATAGTTGTTAGAAGCTATGCTGCTCTTCAGGAAGCAAATACCAGCCAGAAGTACCAAAGAACAAACAGCATAACAATAAATCTCCTCCATAAAACGAGAGGAAATTTTATATGCAAAACGTCAGTCAAATGTCAAAAGCCTTTTCTCAGCTATATCCACAAAGCATTGATTTGATAGTAACAGCTTTTCTCAGATATAATGCATAAAAGGCTCAGAGAAACATCTACCTTTGTACAAATCCTAATTTTTTTGTAGCAAATTCAAAACACCCCTAAAACTACAGGTCTCAGCTTTTAATGATGGCAGAAAACTGATGCCTATGGAAATTTTATATTTCCTTTTCTGTCTTTGCCTACACTTCAAACTAAGTCCATGGTTTTAACTGAGGCTTGGCATAAGTAGCAGGACCTCGTAAAGCACTGATCTCATGGAGGGTTTCTAGAGTTTTCTGGGAACAAGAGAGGAACAATACACACAGCACCCATTAGTATCCCTGGAATTTCTAAGAATCTTTGAATGTTTACAAGTTAAATCCAGACCCACTGGGTAGAACAATTTCTAAAGAATCAATGCTACTAAATGCCTGTTTATTTAATGGTGACAAACAGCAAGACAGGCAGTTTGCAGATGTCTGGTGCACTGGCATGATGTGTTCTCCTACTTAAGAGTACTTTTGTTAAATACTGGGAATGAAAGCAACAAATCAAGCATATCACATTACTAGACTGGAAAAAAAAAAAAAAAAAAAAAAAAAAACAAAAAAACCACCACAATCAATGCAAACAATATTTGTACTTGCTGAGTAGCTTCAACCCAAGAGAAGCAGCATTGAAAAGATCAGAGGCAACAAAGTTGGATCATAAAAGCAGAAAAATTATACAAGAGATCAGAAAGGAAAACTTTTGCTCAGCCGAAAGCTGATTCCAGATTAACACATCCAGTTTTATTCAGTATCAATAATATGGAAGCAGTTCAAAGGCCACCAATGAAAATGATACTGGGTAGAGGGACTGAGTTTATGTGGGAAATAAATTATAGCAGAATGTTAATAACAATATGGTTCCTCTAAACCAGTATGATTATTCTAAACTATCATTACTTCTAAATCCAGAAGCTGGATTTAGATATGTTTTATTTCACAGAATAGGCCACAAAACAGCCTTCTAAGAATTCAAATAAAAACATACAACACAAAATGAGATAGAAAGAAAACAAGTATAAAGGACTAAAAAGACAGTACAGAGCATATTTCCAATTGTTAAATGTGACACTAAAATAGACAAGACTTGGCAGAGCTATCAACCTGACCATTCCATTCAGAGATTCCTAAGAGTGTTCAGAAAAACTGAACAAGAAAATTGGTCTGGAGTTATTTCCAGTATTAAAGAGCGTGTAGAGAGGGAATAAATTCCCAAAGACTCTCACTTTGTTTCGACATAAGATGACATGAAAAAAATTAATGTTCTAGCAATCTCATTGGGATTATGTTGCTCCTAGTATTACTTTGATGGTGATTCCAAAAGTATTTAGATGACCATTTGAAATCTGATCACATGTGTATGCACTCAAATACCAACAGCATTTTCTCCACTGTAAGAAACACTGGATAAATTATATTAATGAAGAGAATGCATTTTCACTCTGTAAAGGCATACATTCCCACAGACACAAAGGGAAAGTTATTTATAGCTAATGTTATGCAATAAACCTTCATATTAAACATGGACCTCATATTTCCTACATGAAAATTTTAGGTAATCAAATAATTTTGTAATTTCTACACTAAAATTGGCTTTTAGAGAAAAATTCAAAACCGGCCATTATTGAACAGGCAAGCACTTCACCTTGTTCTCGGGGATAAATATGACCAAAACTGGCACTTTATATACACCAATTCTCCTTTCAATCAGACAGGAGGTTCATAATAATGGTCTAAGTTAACAATTGCTCCTAACACAATCTGACATTAATGCAGTGCCTTTCTCCAAAACACCAAGATTCCTGAGGTACTGTTCATGTAGAAGTCACCACTCAAACCCAGTGTCACCCCTGGGGCAGCACTGAGAGTGTCTGCATTAAGAACAAACCCACAGAATTTCCATTCTAAAGGAAAAGACACAAAATGGGTGAATCCCCTTCTGTTTAAAATTACTGAAAATTCATGTGAATTTATTTTCTTATGAGACTGCAGAATGGTTGTTGGTAAGAAAAACCAACATTCCCTGTCAATCAGCCAAGACTGCAGCAGAAGCTTGGTTAACCAAGTCTGAACAGAATAAAATTACATGATGCACAAGGAGGTTGTGTTGCAACATGGCCAGGACTTCTCAGAACATGGATAAAGCAAGCGACAAGGCAAGATGGAGAATTCACTGCTGCAGCCATAGGCACAGGAGCTCAAAGCAGTACATGCATACTGTACACAAGGAGGTATTCTTTTCATCCAAAATAGTGTGCATTAGTATTTGATATAAATCTCAATGTTAACTGAAAATCTAATACATTGTAAGTGTTATTGCAATTACATGAAACTTTTTACAGGAACTGTCATTGAGTGTCAAAGAATTTGTCAACTGACAACTTGTAATTGTCTGGCACCTAGAAGCCCCTAGGTCTTTGATGTACAGGATTCTTCAGTTTCATTGAAATTTTCAGGTGAGGTTTGTGAGGGCATCATAAGATTGCTTACACTTCCTTTATTCCACAAACCACAATTGTTTTATGGCAGAATCTTTCAAGGACATTTCTCTGGTGGTTTTCTTTTGTTGCTGTTATTTTTGGGCTCATTGAATTTTTCAGTTTGGGAGACATTTTTTTAGAAAGAAGTTGTTTGGTTTGGGGTTTGTTTGTTTTGTTTTTGTTTCTTGGGTTGTTATTTTTTTCCCAAACAGGAAATTAAGCATTCAGGTCACAATCCATATTAAAATAATAAAGATTATGAAATAGGCCACTTCTATTTCATAATTACTCCTGTAATTTACATTGTGATCTGATTTTACACACTATTTCAGGCAGAAAGCACTTTCATGACACCACAAAAAAATGAAACAAATAATTTGGACATCTAAACCCTAACAGGATACTACCAGACAAAAATCACATAATCAGTAGACCATTTGTTTGTTCTCAGTCATCTATGAAAATGCATGTAAACCATCTGACTACTTTTATAGAAAAGCTGTCATTGAAATATATTAGCTGTCATCAATATATCAGTAATTTTTCACTTTGAAGGTGTTAGTAGGTGGAAAATAAAAGCCATGCACTGCCTGGAAGAATTTGGCTTTATTTTACTTTTTGTCTTAAATCCAGGAAGGTTGTTTTATCATTTTTCCTTTCAAAATATGGACAAAACAAACTGCAATGTGAAAAACATGACTATCATATTCTTAGTATGATCCAAGTATCTATAGCACAAACTAGCTCATTACACTTTAGAAAGAATTGTAAAACCACAAGCTTTCCAACAATGGTGTAATTCTGGGGGTTTTTTTTCATGCAAAAGCTATTCTGATAGTGAAGTGTTTAGGTGTGATCTAAAACCAAGATTTAAGAATCTTTTAGGTAAAACACTGGAGCAGAGGAGGCACTGATGGTTCTTTACACACAGTGCTTCCACAGTAGATGTGCTCTAAGAAATGTTATTTGCAGTGTGCAGCTGCTCTGTTCAGTCAGCCCCAAGGACTGCCCACCTCAACATGTCCCCACCCCTTGAACTTATTCTGCATTTAATGAATATTATGTAAGCACAAACAGGACTACAAGTGTGAAAGCCAATCGATTTTGCACATGTGGGGCATTACTTAGCAACTCTTGTAGCTAACTGCAGGAAGTTTTAAGGAAGCCAGGCATCCGGCACTCTGGGATCAAGAGTTGACAGTGTTTGTCCCATAACACAGAGAGTATCCTCAGAATTACACTGATGTAATCAGGCCGAGATTAAGCTAACTCCAAATGGATCTCAAATTAGAATAATTCAACACTAACAGCATGCATAAAAAAAACCCTCTATATATGCAGGACTTGATCAGCATCTTAACATCAAAAGTGTTTCCTCATCTACAGACAAAGATCAAGATCCTTAAGACACTCTTAATAGAATAAAGATAACTGTTTGCATCAGTGCATATACATAATTTGAACATCCATCTATTTTCATTTTTTTTAAATTTTCTAGCCAAATAATTTCTAGCAGAGGAAAAAGGTAAGGGTAAGGAGAGGTTAAATGAAGGGTGAACAACAGTATTTAGAGCAGTATGACAGGGCAGTACCTTTCTAACAGACAGAGATTTAGCGGGACTAAAGGCCTGCTCTGTGAGATCGAGCCCTTCAATAGATTCCGTACAGTCTGAGAGGGGAGCATCCTGCAACAGTAAATTGAGTAAACAGAGCAAACCGAGCCCGGGCTTTACAACATCAACCGAAAGCGTTGTGATGCTTGCTAAAAACATGCAAAGAAACAGTAACTGGTAGATGAAATTGCATATGACGATGAATTGACATGCACACGATATGACACCCAACATGAATAATGCTGTGGTCATGGTAAGACTTGCCAATCTTTTAAAAAGTATATCAGAAGATACTTATCTGGGGCAGTTGAAAGCACTTGGATATAAAAAGCTTTATTCAGCTATACAGTATAACTGTACAGCTCTAATTCTTATTTTACTTGAAGCTATGATTTATAGTCTTTTGTATATCCAGATATACTGCTTTTAAGTTTCATTGATGTAATAGCTTTTTTCCCCCCAAACTGCTCTTCAAATAAAATACTATGAAGCATGAAATCTCATATTTAACACGAAACACTACTGCCCCACAGTGAGCCTGGTGTGCCCAGTATTAATCCTTCAAGATATATAAACTCAGAAATCAAACAAAAAGCTGTCACAAAGCCCAACTAGTTTTGAACAAGAATCTAACCCATATAAATAAGGTTTCTGAATTTCATGCATTACATTCAGCAAAAAAATCAAGAAGCATCCTCCACAGACATGCTTGGGCTACATGGCTGAAGCCTCTAAATTTCTGACCCTGAGCACTCTTGCAAAGACAATGGTGTTACCTCTAAGACTTACCTTATAAACAGTTACTCTCTGCCAATCAAAGAATAATTTCATAGTGATATATTAGGTAAAAGCAGAGGATATTGTAGATCAAGCTAATAGTTTTAGGAATTTAATACTCTCACCTGTACAAGGCTCCTGTCCACAACTACCCCAGAAAGAACCTGTGACTGAGGGCCTGCCGTTTTAATGTCTTGCAAATTCTGCTCTCGGATCTGTAAAGAAAAGCAGCAGAATGAACAACAATCACATGTAAAACAGAGAAAAGTTCATCACATTTTTGTGTTTGAAAAAGGGGTAAGTGAACCTGCCAACAGGCAACAACCAGTGCTGACTGCTGTGGCCACAAGGCTGTCAAATGAAGCTGAACTTATAAACACCACTTGAATGTAAATGTTCAGGTTTCTGGCTGTTTCCTCACATTTCTCAGAATTTAGTCTGTAAGTACCACAGAAGGTATTATCCATTGCTTTTTAGTGCTAGGTCATGATAAAACAGGTAACAGACAACTCCAGTTTGTGAAAAGTGAGGAGAAATAGAAATACTCCCTCTGTGCTTTTCTGTCTATTGTACCTGACCAGTCAGTTGCAGGTTTGTGTCATTAGCCATTAGTTACTGATATGGCACCACAATATCTTCTTATGGAACTTCCTGTAAAACACTGCACAACTTTCCATTTTTGCATCTAGTCAGGGTCATACCTCAGAGGGACATATAAATAATTTCTCTGCTGATGAACTGACAGTGGAGTTCTCAATAACAACTCTTTTGTTGCATCCTAAATACCTCCAGTTCTTTCAATACAGAAGATGGGAACAGAAATCAGATCTTTAAACTTAGGTATTATCTAATTAAATAAAGATATCCTTCAGTGGTAAAGAATTCATAACAATTGCCTCAAAATTTATTTCTAATATATTCTGGTTCTGTTCCAAGATAAATGAAGAAAAGCATGCATCTTAAAAACCTCTACATTACAACTAAAAAGGACATTCATAAATTCAATTTATAAAAGATATATGCATACAAATACGCAAACAAGTATTATTAATACTTGGTATCTCAAAAAGGGCAAGGATCCCCCATCTTTTTCACTTGTTTCTAATTTACTACTCTTCTCACAACTGAGAAAGTATAAAATTTTAAGACTTAGTCTCTTGGGCATGTCACTCAAGTTTTTAATAAAGCAATATTTGTGTTTGAAACACAAAGAAACTGCTTGGAAATTGCACTGTAATTCTCTTTTCAGATGGTTATTATTTTACAGTGCCAAGCATAAGTTCTGTCAGCCATATACAAATTATTTTAGATTCCTGCTCATATTCCCTGCCCCTAGCCTTTGACAGAATGCTAACTCCCATATTCCATGTGGCCACCAGTTAGAGGTATCAAAACAATCCAGAACAAGTTAAATATTAACAAGATACCAGGGCATATTTTACATTGTAAAAGAAAAAAAGTGAAAAAACTCCAATCCATCCAGTGCTTTCCTGTTGGTTAGTCAGACAAGAAGATCTGAAATTCAAAACCAGGAAAATTAACTGCAAGCTCATTTCAGAAAGATTAACTTGCAGTTCCAAAGACAAGAAAAATAAGTCTGCAACAATAACAGCAAATACAGTACATTGAAATTTGGAGAGATGCATAGACTACTTTGTCTAGGCCACAAAATTTCAACTAGTATTACCAAAACAGGAAAAGAGGTCACTAATGTAAAACTATGATCTCAGGGTACAGAATTACTACCATCAAGCCAGGACTGGCTGCTTCAGAAGCACCCAGGAACTGAGCTAAGAAAAACTGAAGTCTTCATATAGTGAACAGAAGTACCAACTTTTTCCAAGAGGAGTTCGGAACACTTAGGAATTGTTTCATTATTTATTTATAAATGGACAGGACAACACCAGAACTGTGTTATTGAGCCCCCAAAATGTCATTATAGCAAAGTAAGTTAGTTCATTACAAGTACACAAATTAATTGTGGCGATGACCAAACAAAGAAGCTATTTTACTGCAATTACAAACCTTGTTCCTCATTTCTTGGACCTCCTTTGGATTGGTGTTCAATGGAACAAACAGATTAGGGACAGTAGAGGTGGCAGTTCTATGTCCATCCTCTTTAGTCCACTGTAACATCAAGAACAGTTATAGAGTCAGAATTGCTGTAATGGCTAAGGACACTCAGAGCAGCAAAGTCACATCACAGTTGATCATGCATCATACAGAGCAGAGAACTGAACCAATGATTGCATTCTTCTATTCATTCCTAAGACTTAGTTGCTTTTTTCTTCAATAATATAAACTATACCTTCAGATACATTTCTAGCAATCAGAACCATTCTATCAAGTCAAGTTAGTAACAACAACTAGAGAGCAGTTAACTTGCAAATAACTTCCACCCAAAACAATGCCATTCCTATGTGCAGTTCAGAGATTATGCAGACTGAGGGGTTTTTAAGATGGTTTTCTGTGCACTCGACCACACTGACAGCTGCAGTGTTTTGTGTTTCTAAAAACCACCTACTTCTCACTTTATGAATAGATATACTAAGACAGGAGTAGAAAAATGCCAATATAATTACTTATTTTTAAGGCCATTTTTAATCAGAAATTTCTCAATGAGTTCATACTTGTTTAAAAAGGACATTATTCCTCACCCAAACAGAAGTACAGCAAGATCTAAGGCATGAGCTTTAAGACCCTGTTACTGCCATTTTCATTTTCTGCACTGGGTGTTTTTACAAAGTAACATGAAAAAGACAGAGAGATCATTGATTCAATCCTCTGGTACCCAACAAACATCAAAGCAAACTTAAAGCATAAGATGACAGAAGTATGAAAAGCAATGTAATGTCACTAACCAGGTTTAGTGAATGGTTCTGTACTGTGAAGCAAGAGTGGGCATCACCAAAGTTTTGCATTAAAACAAGCTACTTCAGCAAAATGATGTTACCAGAATTAGTTTCTGCACAAACAAAGAGCTGTACCAGCACAGCAACCTAAAGGAACAGTTTGGTGATGTCAAATATTTTATAACTCATAGCTCAGAAGGTTACAAAAATATCCCAAACACAAGCTTTAAGCGCTTCATGGGTTCTTCATAGAAGGTTGCTTTATTTGATCTGTGCATTTAGTATGGAGTCCTGTTTAATCTGATGCACAACTAATTCTTTATCTTGATATATTTACTTTGTACAGTGTCCTAATTTCCAATCACCATTGCATAGAAAATGCACCGAACAGTAAAGCAAACCTGTTTATAGAGCAAATGCTATGCATTTTTTCCTGAGTAACTTCAAGAAACAATAAGATAGCCAGAAATTGTCAGACTTCAGAAAGCAACAGAATTTTAAAATGTTTTGCAACTGTAAAGTAAAAAATGGAATGAACATGGAGCTGTGAAATACTCACTGATGATTATCTTCTCAGATAAAAACTACTCCAGCTTTTTATTAAAGATAGTTTTTAGTCAAAACATATAGATATATATATAAAAACAACCTCAATATAACAAGCCACTTTTTCTTTAGGTTAATAGCAAGCATTAAAAAATTTAAATACACCAACCCATTATACTGTATGAAATTATCTATTGCTTCAGTATATCATTAAACAAGACTAGTTTGTGATGAAGAATTTTGCTTCTATCTTTCACTGACAATTTCAAATATGAAATACTACCTACTTTGTGAGCTGAGGCTGAAAAGCACAAACT